>NC_054876.1:16948211-17251241 GCF_018320785.1 Cheilinus undulatus | reverse complement strand
GCATGTAATATCATGTATTATTGATAAACCTCTACGCGTCGGCTGATGATTTAACAATGTTGGCTCCTCTCTGATAACCATCAAGCTAAAAGTAGAATGGTAACAAATGGGCTGCGTTAGCTAACGGTTAGCGAAGCTAGCATCATCGAGCTATATGGCTAATGTTTTGCTTATAAGCTAAAAGTTAACTTATTTCAGACAGGTAATTTAACAAAGAGGAAACTCTCAGCACGACAGCGCTTATATGTCGTAGTTAGCATAAGCAGGAGGAAGCAGCCGGTAAATGTTAGCGGAGTGCATTTGACAGTTTGAAGCGGGCAGCCCTTCCCAAATTGTCACAATAGCAGGCAGCTTCATTGAGCGCTCTTTGCTGAATTCAAATTACCTTGAGCTGAACACTTTTGAACAGCTGATGGAGCTGCTAACGTCGCACATAGCCTTGTAACTCGGATCCCGAGCCTTTTCCCTCTCCACGTGAAAGGCATATAGAGACAGTAGGATGCCCAAAAGACAGACAAGAAGCCGAGCTATTCTTTCCCACCGAGGGGTGGACACTCTCAGGACGGGCGCCGCCATCACTCTCTGGCCTAGCTGGAGACACGCATTCAAACGCAGCGAGCTCGCCTGTGAGGCACAACTGCGACGTGGAGAAGCGTCATTACGTCACATATCGTCAGGGGCGGAACGTCGTGTACCCAGGAACAAAAACAGAACATAAACATTGGACATAGTGTGATATTTTCATCAATTTAAAGAAGGTATGGGGTAAATATTGACATCGTTAAAAATAGACATTTAAATTGATTCTTTAGAAGTGTTTTCACTAGATATACTGTGCATTCGTTCTTAAGTATTCTCTCAATAATGCACTTTGACAGACACGTATGCATAAAATTGAGCGATATGCAGGCTTATCACAACGCAAGATCAGTTTTTATACCCGATCTAAAATTAAAAATTGGAAGGGGTGGACACTGGGGAAGATTTATTTATCGGTACATACTGTACAGACCTACTATGCACGTGCAATCAAATGTTTTTAACATTTCTTAACTTGATACCACTATTCCTATTTCCAATTTTGATGTTAAACTAACATAATTTTGTCATTCAAGTCCATAAAATGTCAATTTATTGAGCAAGACAACAGCAAATGAGTCATTCTGACAATGCCAGCACCGTCTTTCATTCAAAATAATTTACGCGATAGAAAGCAATGATTCCATAACATGCACGACAAATGTATTAAAGCATATAATCCGTATATAATCCATATTTCTCCATCAATCAGAACCATCGAATGGCATCACGTGACTCCATGTATATAAACACGGGGTGACATCATCTGTTTACTCGCTTGAACACTCGTCTGGTAGAAAGTAGCTCGGTGCAGCATTCCCTCTCCAAATGGCGACTGATATGGAAAGATTTGTTTCCTTTGAGGAGGCATATTACGATCAATATGATTATTATAATCTACTTGAATACTCATGCCACGCCTGCGGCAAAGGGAGAAGCAAGAGAGAGATCGAGCTGAACACAAACCGCCATTGCCCTGCAGGACACGAGAGGAAGATAGCTGAAAAATTTCACAACAGCCAAATGAAACGCCGGAGAACCAAGAGCTCATCGTCGTGATGGCTTTCCTCGATGTTTACCAGGTGATAAAACGCTTCTAAAGTCTAACCCGAATGTTTTTCTTCGTTGAAAACCCTTTATTTGTTTAAGAAGCTGCCTTTTGGGTAGATAAATAAACCTCCCAGAATATTTGCATAACTAGGTCCTAGCAGCAAACACCCATAGGTGTTAGGTGAACATTACAACGCCTGCTTTTGTCAAGACCCCTCAAATCTATGCCTGAAATTGATTGAATGCAATGCTCTGCATATGATCCCTCAAATGGAAAGTGCTATATAAAATAAGCATGTTTTATTACTTGTGTTTTTTGTGTTTTAAATATTTATTTTCACCATAGACAAGGCCAGCATTGTTAAAACAATCAAATATTGATTGAACAAATTGCATTGAATTGCAATTGATGCTATCAAGACAGCTTATCATTCATATGCAGCTCCAGATACCGAAACAAATGTATTGCCTGTTTTCCTTTGTTTAGTGTCAGTTGGTGTGATGAAATACAAGTACTATATTTCAACATGTGCGTAGATATCAAGTGACAGGCCCAATGATTGAGAAAGCATTTCATATTAAGAATTACTTTAATAAAAGAACTGTAATCTTAAATCTAGTTATTTTAATTGTACATTTTTAATTAATTTCTCTTCTGATTCCTTTACAGATCTGGACTAAAGTTGGATATCTGATGTTGACTGGGGCCATGTGTCTCTGCCTTTCCTGACCCAGTGAATTGAGCACCGTGACACCAGGATCGTGTCCATTGGTCTGTCACAAGACGGCTCTTCATTCCATACTCCACCCTGTAACAAGATCTGCAACTCTCAAGTTACAGCTGTGTGCAGAAATAGTTTGTGTTGACTTATATAGGTCAGTGGTGTATGCTTGAAAATACATATAAATGAATATAAATTTAGTTATTTCTGTTGGTGCAATATTGTATTGTATTTTGAATCAATAAAGAATGATGTTAACAGAACCACCCTGGATTGTTTTCAACTTCCCTGAAAGAAAATTACTTATGATCTCTTTTCCATTTAATGCATCTGGTTCTGTTATACAGGCTATATTACAAGGCTGTCAGTGTTTATATACAAGCAGAATTTATCCATCAGCCCTTTCATATTTT
This sequence comes from Cheilinus undulatus, assembly GCF_018320785.1. Taxonomy (NCBI): domain Eukaryota; kingdom Metazoa; phylum Chordata; class Actinopteri; order Labriformes; family Labridae; genus Cheilinus; species Cheilinus undulatus. Next base: position 17,248,477 of record NC_054876.1, on the reverse strand, counting down.
GCCTTTAGTAAACTGAGAGAAAAAAAAACTGCTACCCTTGAATCATTCTCTCAAGACTGTGCAGCCTAGTGGGTACTTTCTGAATACTTTGGGAGTGGCATGAACTTTCAGACAGGCTGCAGCAGTGCTTTCAAATCTGCTCAAGGATGGGCATGTCTCTTGAGATACTGCCTTTGTATGGAGCTGTTTTTTATATCCCTTCATTTAGTTGCACTTGACTTCAGACAACCTAAGCCCAGACAACCACAGCTCTTAAAAAAACAATTGAAAGACTGGTGAGGGCAAACAAGTATCAAGTGAAATATATCTGTCTCTGTGTGGGCATATTACTTAAGTAGCCTAATTATAAATGGATAAATACATATAGGCTAAATTATGATCACCCAGTTGTTTTTGGATAATAGCACTGGTTTGATTTTTAACAGTTTGGCTACGCGCTGTACATGCTTTTATTTCTATAGTAACGACTACGACACCGGAACTGACATCTTTTTCCGGTTCCTACACGTGTATGCACCATAAACAAACGGAGCTAAATTTCTTGTTTGTTTGTAATTATACCCACGAAGATGCAGATATGCAGCGTGTGCAGCGAGCAGACACCCAAATACAGATGTCCAGCCTGTAAAATAAGATAGTAAGTAACTGCGCGTTACTGCTTTCAAGCTAGCTAGCCAGCTAGCTAGCGTGTGGTGTTTTGCTAACGTGTTAGTGGAGTTAGTGCGTCTATGCTTGTTGTAGGTACAACAGCTACTGAAAACGCATCTGTCTTCGCGAATGCTCAATTTCTTTCACACAATTTACTGATGTATATGTTACGCCTTTTACGGAAACAGAGTCTTTCCGCAATTGTTGAAAATCGCCTGTTAACATGGTCACGTCTAAAACCATAACACCGGCTAGCAATCGTTACGTGTGTAGGATACGTTTTTGTATTCACATTTCAGCTCAGAAAATAATAAACAGCCATTTACAGAAAGGAAAAAACAGGGGGTATTATTGCATGTTGTACTTTTTTTTAAAGGATGACCTAAAACTTGTCAGCTTAAAGAACCAAAAGTACGATTGATTTTTATCCCACAAGGGGAAATAAGTGAATCACAATGTTTGCAATATGTATATATAATGTGATACAATAACGCATTAACATGCCCATGTCATCTAAAAATGCATCCTGTTGGATAATAATTTAAAACATCAACACCACATGGGACGGATACCTCCGAGGGTCATAATGTTCTGAGCGGTTCAGTCAAGCGGTGCAGTGTGTTCCACTGTGAGCATTACACCGTGAAATCTGAGGCTGTTAACCAGGTGACTTCCTCTGCCTTACAAAAACACACTCTTCTCTGAACTAACGTCCAGTTGTTCTAGATGCCATCATTAAATTGATATTATGAAATAGATAACCATCAACCCTTGACACAGGACATGTCAAGCTATTCGCTTATGGACCGCTATTTAAGCACAGGGCTAATAGCCGCCAATACTGATGTTAAAATTATACATCAGTACACTTCGTTCCTTGCATTGCTCATTATGTTGACTTTATCATCTGCCAAAAAACTTTATAACTGTTAATAAACTCTTGTGCATTTACTCACACAGTTGTTCCCTTGGCTGTTACAAGAGGCATAAAGGTAAATGAGTTTGATCAAACTGATCTGTGCCTTCATAATCTTCCTACAAGCTGTGGAAATTTTCCTTTTCTCATCACACAATTATGCTCTCCATAGATACCTGCCTTCCTGTTGAGCTGCCTGCACCTGTTGTTCCTGAAGCTACGACACTGTTGAGCTTTGGTACGTTGTTTGATTTGTCATCATTCCATATGATTGTTTTTATAAGTGCCAACATAAGCCATCAAGAGCCACAACAATAGCATTCACAGTATAGGCATGCTTATACCATCTTTAAACAGCATGCTATTGTAATAAAAACAGAATTCTTAGAATGTGACTTATTTTCTCCAAAATTCAAAATTTTACAGTGGGCAGTAACCTGAAGAAGAGTAACAGAGAAATATTTACAACTAGGAGTTGTCAAAATTGTGTTAACTAACCCATCATCAGATTAAGTCACAGTTGTTATAAACTGTAAAATGAAACTGTGATGCCAACCTTTGCAGAGTCATGGACTGTGGATGATCTTTTGCATGAAGATGACATCAGTGATAAAGTGCCTCTTCAGAGGCTCCAGCTGTTGGGTAATAATCCAATATTAGTTTACTTCTTACCTTTTTTTTTTTTTTACTTCAAAGAAAATCTAGCATAAAGTCAAATGCTTCTTCAACTTTCTTAAACGACCACATCAATGAGGTTACATAAAAATCTGATGAGTAAAAGTCTTTCTTTTTTATTCCACTACAGGTCAGTCGAAAGAGCTGAGGGATCTTCTTTGTAACCCCCATCTGAGACAGTTGCTATGCTCCATCGACAACGCAGACAGTAAATCGGATGCAATGAAGGCTGCCATGCAGGAGCCGCTGTTTGTTGAATTTTCTGATCAGTGTTTGAAAATTGTAAAAAATGAAGTAGAGTCCTCACCATCCAATGAAGCTTTTGACTTGTAAATCATTTCTATTAGATTATAATACTTGTTAGCACATTTTTCCTGAATAAGCCATCTGTGGCATCTATTTTGTACAGATTTTATAAGTTTGTTGATCTAGTGTCCTGTTATGTGCCTTATTATGTTATAGAATGAATAGAGTGCTTCATTAAATGCCTGAAGTTTTTTTAAACATACTAAGTCTTGAGTGAACTTTATATGCTTTTGAGTTTGCACTTTAATAAGTTGTGTATACATTGTGATATTCCAAGCCTGTTCGAATCATTAATGAACAACGGATTGTTGGGTACAACCTGAGTGCTCATACTGTATGAGTTAAATTAAGACGGACTATGACAGCTGATGTGAAAGTTTCCTTGGAAAATGCCAACAGAGGTTGAGATTACAGCTCCTGATTTCAGTTCTCTTTTGCAGACACACACCATCAACAACAAACACAACTAGCTGTTAATAAAAATTCCCTTTCAGCCTGTAGTCGGCAGCTATTTCCAACTTGTTTGTATATTACATAAACGGACAGGTACAAACAGGCATGCCTGCTGTTGCCAGGCACTGTCCAACGTTTAACACAAACACAATCAGGGAAAAAAGCCCTGTAGTTACATAGAATCAGCTGCTGTGCATTGCTATGGCCAAAATCTCAAGCATCCCAGAAATTTATCCGAACAATCAGGAGCAGCTGATGGGGTTTGGATCAGTTTTTGGTTCCCCCTGTATACTGCGAGACCAACGATGCAAGGAACAGGCTGAACTCAGCCCCATGTTAAAACCAGCCGTTCAACTCAAAACTCATAATTTGGCTTGAAATTATGATGTACGCTTTTGAAATGGCTATTAATCAAAAAAAAATTCTGAGGTGCAAACAACTTCTAGTGTAAAAAGACATTTATTTTAAGAAAACAGGTTTAAATATTGCCATAATTTAAGCTGTTTTACTATGATCCCTTGGTACCATTGCCAAACAAAATATACAGATGTAAAATGATAAACTTTGATATTGACACACATTTTGGTAACACTATTGCAGAAAACAGTACAAGGAGTATTGAGCCAGCCAAAGAAAAGAGGTTAGGAATCAGATGCCCCTGTAGGTAAAGCTGTAGGGCAAAAACTAGGAAGATTAACTTCAGCATTCAGTCTCTAGAAGAACTTGTAACATAAAAAAATATGTCTCTAACATTCAAAATATTATAACTTGATGGCTATAATAATATGCTTGTTCTCAGACATGAAACACTTGCAGCCTTTGGTTTGTGATACTTGGCATGTACTGGCATTGATGCTTTGGACTGTAGCAGATTTAAATCAACACAATGGTTCAGTCAAAGTTAAAACAACACAGAGACTTTTAAACACAATGAGCAGCTATTAAACAAACCTGGGTTTATCTTTTCCCCTGTTTTAAATGAGATGTGTTTGATTGTTCATGATGCTTTGGACTTTTCTCAAACCAACTCTACTACCTCTCCTTACACTCTCTCCACATACTGGGGTTGTCAAAATTTCTACATTTTCAAATAACGTGTAAAATAATACATTCACCATGTTCTATTTATCATTGTTTCTTTTCTATCCTAAGTAAAGAGTTTGTTATAGTTGGGTAGCCTTATTTGGGTGGCAGTCCAATGGGGGCTAGTGACGTCCATCACCCTTTCTTTTGGCTGGTGCCTACAGCCCCTTTTGTTTCTTTGATTTTAATTAAAGACTGATTGCTTCATTAACAATCACGCTCGGATTCCTTTTCGAATTTCAATTAGTTGCTTTTGTCTATTCTTTATATGTTACTGGTCTCTGTCTCTCTGTGTTCAAGCCTTAACTTGTTAATTTGTTTATATAAGAGGCAGTAGCATATATGGGGGCTTGTCCGGGATTTGACCAGATTTGTTACTGGTCTCTGTGTTTGAGCCTTGATTTGTTGTTACATAATTTGATACTTAAGAGGCAGTAACAGATATGGGAGCTTGTCTGGGATTTGACCAGATTTGTCACTGGTCTCTGTGTTTGAGCCTTGTTAATTTATTTAAGAGGCACATATGGGGGCTTGTTCAGGCTTTAACTAGACTTGTTTCTTGTCTCTTTGTGTTCGAGCCTTAATTTGCTGTTATTTATGTAAGAGGCCATAATATGTATGGGGGCTTGTCCAGACGATGACCAGATTTGTTAATGGTTTGCATTTGAGCCTTAATTCATTGTAAATTAATTATTTAAGAGGCTGTAACAACCATAACAAAGGTTTTCATCGCTCAGCTTAGTGTTCGTCACACTTTTTTCATTACTCAATAAAGTGTGATTGAGGAAGGTCTGGTTTGAGAAAGGTCTGTCCATTGCTCTGTGTGAGCAGGTGTGCGGCTTTAATGTGCAATATGTGCGTAATGTGCAATAGTCGCTTAATTACTCTTTCCACAGAACATAAACATTCAAACAAGATGCTGGTTTTACCTCAGGGCAATGCCTCCAATCGTATGTGCGTGTATACCCAGAAAAATAACTGAAATCCCACATAAATAATCACCCTAGAATAAATACATTTACTTACAGCCTATATTTGATGTGAGTTTAGATTCTAAGGCACTGTGATAAAGGCTCAGTTCTTACATCACCAGTCGGAGGTTTTAAAACCTGAAAGCTAAGATATTGCCATGTCATTTCAGATCTTATAAAGACTCATTTAACAAATATTTCTGTTCCTGTTGTCCTGCAGTACAACCATTATAATCACCACTTTCTTTATGTTCATTGTTGTATATACAGCAGGTGAAAGACATGGCACCTCTCCTACAAGTGATTGAAAAATCTACTCTGCCGAATCTCAGTAGTAGCAGGTCAGTATATCTGGACTGATGTTGAACTAGAGCAGATTTTCCTGAGTATCTTTGGCATGTAGGCCACAACGGATTATTTTTTGGTAAAAGAAACAACTGCATTATCTTATCTGACCTCCTGCTGGATTAAAGTATTATTACACAAAGGTATAACCCTGTGCATTGTTGCTTATCAAAAGTATTATACATTTCTTAAAAAGCTATTGGTGTAAATAATCATTTTAAACAAAACAGATTTAGTCTAAGTTCCAGGTTTGTTCCCTCTATAATGGGTGCTAGACAGCAGCTGTTCGACTACATAAGCACTGCTGAGCCTGAATATCCCTCATCTATGTCCATGAAATCAGCGTTTAGTGTTCTTCATAGAGGGACCTCTTACAAAGTTTTCTCAAGCAGGATCTCATTAAATCCTGTCACATAACTCTTCATGTCTGGGTGCCTGTCAGCATAGAGGAGTGGAGATCTCTTGTAGTGCAGCTTTATGGATCCCTGAGGAGAAAAAAGACATATATAGAACTTTAAATTTCAATTCATACAATCCATACTGATGATAAAAAGCTTTTAGGAGGTATAAAGGAATATTAGTGATGGTGCCTCACCCTTGGCTGAGCCCGTATGGAGGCCAACTCCTGCGTGTACTGGTTGGTCTCCACCTTATACTCCCCCCTCCTGGTGTTCAGGTTGAGGCAGGCCATCACATACATGATCTTCTGGAAACCTCTGGCTGTCATAGACACAGTGACAGATGGGGCCGAGGCCAGAGCCAGACCCAGGGGCCATCCTCGTACGGTGACAGGCTTGGTGCTTTTAGAAAGCTGGACAGAACCTTGTTCCACAGCGGCAGGTTTTAAAGCTTGTTCATCCTCGTCTACCAGGTCTTCTGCATCATCCAGCTCTGCAGCCGCCAAAGACTTCAACAGTGTCTGCCACACGAATGAAAACGCAATGAACACATTATCCATAACTCCATGTTTATTCAACACAGGGAGTAAATGTAAATGCTTTTCATTTGTAGTCCCTCGATAGATCTGAAATTCAGCTCAATAATTTAGAGCTATGGTTCTCAAAGAAGGGGCTGAAGAAAAAATGGGTTGCTGAGTGTTTTTCAGTGGGTCATGGATGTGTGCTTAGAAATGGCTCTATGGCTATTCCCCCTTTTAACTTCTAACCCTTGATTTTGAGAGGCCCCTTGGCCCTTGGAGCAGAGTTAATTTATTTATTTATTTATTGTATGCACTGATCACATCAGTCAGGTGATAACTGCCAGTCACTGCCCTCTTACACACATCAGTGATACCTACAACATTTAAAACCACAAATCCCACTGAGGAAAGTTTCATTTTTGGCTGTTTCTGTTTGTTTTGTGCACAAATGCGGGTTAAAAATATCGACAAACTCAGAAAAAGATCGCGGCTTAAGCCTGTCACTGACAACTAGGCATTCTCCCCTTTTTGCTGTTGGGAGTTTTCAACAGTTCATGAAGGTGAGGGTGACTGAACTGACAACAAGAAGGCCACGCCAGCAAAAGGTGCCAGCAATATTGGTGCATTTTTTGTGACATCGACAACACAAGAAGATTTTAAAAATTGCATCAAGAAAGAAGCATTATTTGTACGACACACCTGGTGCAGGTGTTGCACAGTTAAAAATGATATTTTTGTACTGAATATGGCTCATCATTTAAGGACTTTTCTGTAGTGTGTAGAAGAACCAGACCCCTTGAAGCTGTTAAATACAACAAGCAATATCAAAGAAAAAGGGAATTTGGTGAGTCATGCCTCTCTTCTCAATTTAATTTTTTTTTTTATTTTTTTTTTTACTATTACTACAAACTGTGGTTTATCTTACTGCTGCTTATTTGAGCAATTCTGACAGGGCAGTCCAGGGAATGTCAGAGGTCGATAAGGGACTTACAGGGGGCCCTTAGTTAATCACCCTCCTTAAATGACAGAATATAAACATTTAAATGCTTTATTTTCTATCACTCATGTAAAAGTTATTAGACTGAGCTATGTGTTGTAACTTTTTGTGTGCAGGCTATTTTGAAAGAAAGGAAACAGTTTATCATAAATTACATATTTGAGTTTTCATTAAACTACAGATCAAATACATATTTCTTGCTTTTATAATACAGTCATGTCATACACACCACTGTGGCACTGAGCTCAAAACAAAATATTGTGTCTCGCTCTGAAGGTCATGTACCCTTAGCACTTAACCCTACCCCTCCAATCCAAGAAGAATCATGACATCCCACCTCTAGATGTGAACACACAGGGGTAGGGCTAAGTGGAAGGGACAAAGAGTATAATAGAACTCTGCCTACGTATTTGCATTTCACACTGATTTAAGTAACTACAGTTGAAGTAATTTTATCAAATAGAACACGGCGCCCTCTAGAAATGGAAAATGGTTAACACAACTTTTACGAGTAGGCTACGATGTTCTCTGTACCCAGACTTTGATGTGGAGTTTATCATGTAAAAAGGGAAACATGTAGTAGTACACAGAGATAAAAAACTGAAAAAAGTTTTCAATGAGTTCTAATGTTTGTATGGCCAGGTGTTGTGGTTGCTTCAGTAGCTCAATGTGTGCTAGGCTGGAGGTCCAGTAGTTATCTTACAAATAAGGGTATGATAAAAGAAGATGACACACTACTCAGTATGTCATTAACTCACATTCCTTCTCCTCCAGCTCCTCTGGATGACCGCTGCTGCACTGATCCGCCTCTTGACCTGCTTCCTCACCACCCAGGATCGAAACGCTGCAGGAGGAATTAAACACCTTCAACCTCCAGCTTCTAACTATGTCATTCACTTCACACGTTTAATCTGAACCTTATTCAGAAGGAAGTAACAAAGGCAATCTGTCATTAACCTAACCCTTACCCTAACTCTTAATGAGATGATGAGGAACCCTGTGCTGCCTTTGAACGGATCAACAGTGTTAGTCTACAAACATCGTGTACTGTTTCCTGATGGCCGGACAGTCAGGTCACAATGAGACAAGCACACTAGAGAGCAGGTCATTGAGCTCTACTGATTCCATTCATCCGGACCTGGCCAGGGCATTAAGAGTTTACCTGCTTGGATAAGAATAGCCGACTGTTGACGTGTATGCTTTTTGCGGCGCTGGTACCGTCGCCAGCAGCACTGAATGGAAAAGGCATAGCGGGACAGGACCTTCTTTCTCTGATCCTCCAACAAATCGAGCTGTAAGACAGAGAGGAAGATCATTCTCCCAAAACCTGAGGGCTGATTTACTGAAGAGGCCTGGCATAAAGCTAAGAGACCCAATGAGCACAAAAAAGACTCTTTAATTACAAAACCAAACAATACATAAAAATGTGGATGATGATATTTTAATTTATGAGGAAGTAAAGTAATGACTGACCATCAACTGGGTGAGAAAAACTTTTGTCCTTCCGCAGTGCACCCATGAGTTGCGTTTTTCACTTTCGAGCTTGTGCGAGGGGTCAAACACCTTGTGTTGTAGCACATTGCGAAGGATCTTCTCTGCCTCTTGCCGAAGATAAACGTTGCTGTCAGTCTCCATGTCTAAGACAAAGAGGAAATACAATTAGAGAGACATAGAGGAGAATTAATGAAACAAAGGGACCGATGGGGACGCAGAGTAAGAAGTCCATAGGCAAGGAATCACAATCCATCAAAAACGGCAAGCAAACTCCTGCACGCTGTGTGAATTGCAAAAATACCTGTGCAACATATCAGAGGTGAGAGCTACAAAAAATAAACAGAACAAACAGCACGTTTTGCTCAAACACAGATCCGATCACTATGAACGCATAGGATAAGTGAACTGTGTCATAAAAAGGTCTTCAGTCATTCTGGCTAATCTGCAAAGCTATCCATGGAAATTTAGCTAGTAACACTCCAGAGGCATGTAAATTCGCCATCAGCAAGGACTAAATAAAGTCCCACTACAGAAAAAGTTGGGACGCTGTGTAAAATCGATGACTGGCAAAACACTGACATCCAAGATTTATTTGAAAATAGCACAAACACAATCCTTTTTTTTATTTGGTTGTTTTTGAGGATGATTGGATTTCAATGTCAGAAACACTTTTCCAAAAAGTTGGGTTGGATCAAGTTTACCTCACTGTAGCATCATCTCTTCTTTGAAGTGTTTGAGAACTACTGAAACCAATTCCTATCATTTTGTAAATGGTATGTTTTCCCATTCATGCCTTATGAAGGACTCAGTTGTTCCAAAAGTTCAGGGTCCATTTTTTCTTATTTTAAGTTTTATAATGACCTAGAAAAGATTCTGTCTGTGACAAGTCAGAACTTTCTGAAAGCCAGTTTATCACCTGCCTTTAATATAGACCTATGCTGTTTTAATATTAAGAAGAATATTGTTCAACAATGCTGATTAAATCAGCATGGCTTTCTCTGAAGTTGTCTATGATGCAGCCACTGTTAAGGAAATTGCTTGGAGTGTTCTTTTGTCTTCATGGTGTAATGGTAGCTAGGAATACTGATTAACCAGGCGTCTTTATACTACAATCCCTTGAGGCGCATTCACTGCACTTAGGTGATCCTCATTTCACTAATCGTGAGACTACGAGCACCAACTGGCTGGACCTCTGCTGAATTAGTTCAGTCCCATTAAAGGGGGGTGAATATTTATGCCACTTATTTTACCTCACATATTTTTATTTAAATGATTTTACTTCGTAGAAATCTGTTTTCACTTTGAAATTAAATTGTTTATTTATTTTTTGGGCATTGTATGTCGCTCTAGAACCCTGCATATATGGTTCAGCATTAATGGAGCCTTGAGAAATGCATAGGCTACCCATGCTGTGCTATTTTCAATTAGATATGAGATTTCAGTGTTTTGTAGATCTGTAAATCCTTTTCAAAGTATATACCACAAAACATCCCAACAGTTGTAAATGTGACTAAAAGGAACTACAATTATTCTGCAGGTGTTTTTTCTTCCATGAACTAAATGGTGATTTAAGTTGTTTCAGTTCATCCTGAGTGGAATAAAACAGGTGGAAGCATTTTTGAGTATCAGTCTTGCTGGTGTTGACATATGACTGTAATGATCATTATTGCAATCGTAAGTGTCATGCTACCAGTATAACAGAAAAGAAGCAGATTAAAGAAATATGACATGAGCATAAGTTCATAGTCATGCAGTGACCAGTAGCCAAGAGAAAATAACATGCAAAGCATAGTCTGATAGTCAGAGGTACATGCATTTACCTGAGGAAGTTCAGAAGAAGCTGCTAATTTCAATAGAAAGTCTGTTTTTTTTGTAAAAAAAAACAGGGTCAGATTTACTGACAGAGATAATGTTGGAAAGGAAGACTAGGGCAGCAGACCTAAAAGAGGAAACATAATAACTTTTTGTCTTAAGTAAAGAAAAGAACAGATTTGAGCCACAATAATCCCACAATAAACTCAACTCACCATGACGATGGCTCCGCGACCTGAGATTTAAATGTTTTGCAATCAGTCCGTAACGCTGCATGAAGTTTTTGTAGAGGATTCTGCACAAACCAATTAAAAGGTCAACAACAAATCCCAGAGAAGCAAAGTAATGCATACAGCTTTAGAGTGCACAGGAAAAGATCTGTACCTTATAGGAAAGCCAGCAGCACTGATATGAATTGTCTCCACAATCCCACAGGCCTCCAACTGCATGATAACCTGACAGGAAAACCAACAAAAAGCTTTCCATTTAGTGAAAGTGGAAAGTGTGCCTAGTTTTGATTGAGTTGTGGTGATGATACAACAGAAAAAGGTATTATCTGCATATTTGTAGAACATTTACCTCCTCCTTTTGGAAGGTGAGTGGCTTGCAGTCTGGGTTAGGTTTGATGCAGCGGGTGTAGTGAGGCGTGGTGGTGTGGAGGATCTTCATCAGGCTCTCTAGAGAGTTCTACAATCAGACATAAACATTGTCAGTGCCATAAAGGACATGATTCTTTACACATGGTGATAAAGTCTGCGACTGCCTCCCACCTTAAACTTGGAGACCACAGTGACTTTACTGAGTCCCTTTGAATTTGGGCTTTGGGTTTCCCTGTCAGTGAAGATCTGGTGTAGCAGTGGGTCTTCAGATGCCTGGAGCAGTTTGATGAGCTCCACTGGTACTGGGTCCTACAACACAATATTCAGAAGAAGGTGAGCCTTTGATCTGTTGTCCACCTTTTTAACGCAATTTAGCAGCTTTACTCACACACCTTGTTTTTCTCCACCATGCCCTGGATCTGGTAGTTGACTTTTCCAGCGTAATGAGCCACAGTGAAGTGAGGATGCATGCTGAACTTGTCCCAGCTGATGTTAGAGTTATCATGGAGCTCCTTCTCCAGACGAAACCTCAAAGTCTCAGCATCGGAGGTCCGATTAAGACGACTCTCCTGTGGGGCATAAATGCAAAAGCTATAATTGTCCACTTATTATAGATACATACGGCGGATGAACCAAACAGTGTATGTATTATATAATTTCTCCTTATAAATCACAACTCCACAGGGAGAAATCACTACATTTGAGTCTTGTTCTCCTTAATGTTGAAACTAAGAAATGTCAATGTTTTCAGAAAAAATATATGCTGTGTTTGAATTTGATGCCAACAGCACATTTCAAACAAGTTCGGAAAATGACTGGAACTGTTAGGAAATGCCTAAAAACACAACTAATGGAACATCTCAGGAAACCAGTGCAACAGTTTAACAAAGGTGTGTAAAACTAGTCTCTCAACTGGTGGCTCTGGAGCCAGAGGTGAACTGAAGAGATATTTTTGGTGGGTTGCAGAAGCAAAGAAATATTGTGAACCACAGGTCTAGAAGTAAAAGAGTTCAAGTGTCTTGGGGTCGAGTGAGGGTAGAATAGACCATGAAATCCACAACACTGCCGATGTTATGCCGCAGCTTGTGGTGAAGAGGGCGATGAGCCAGAAAGCAAAGATTTCAATTTATTAGGTGGACTTCATTCTCACTCTCACCTATGGTCATAAGCTTTGAGTAATGATGGAAAGAATGTGGATACAAGTAGTTCAAATGAGATCCCTCTGGAGGAGGCCTGGGCCCAGCCTTAAAGATAAGGTGAGGACATCAGACATTGAGTTGAGCTGCTACTCCTTGGCAATGAAAGTAATCAATACGAAGATGATCATCCAATAAGGATACCTCCTTCTCACCTCCCTTTTGAGGTCTATTGGGCAGGCCCAACTGGAAGGAGACCTCAGAGTAGACCTACAACGCCTTGGAGGGATTATATATCCCACTTTTCCACTGAACACCTCAGGATCCCTAAGGAGGAGTTTGAAAATGTCGCTGGTGAGAGGGATGTCTGGGCTGACTTGATTAGCCTGCTGCCATCAATTGTTTTCAACCAATCACAACCCAAATTTCTAAAACTGGTTTAATCATGCCCAAATATTTTTAATGAAAAATAGGACCATTTGAAAGGGAATTGGAACAAACCATGAAACAAAACAAAGTCATGGGGACATATCCTTCAAAATAAACGCTCATCTAAGACTTTTTGTCAAATATTTTGTTCCAGGCACACGCCTGCAAGCCACTGAAAACGGCTTTGGAACCCACTTTTAGGTTCCGACCCACCAGTTGAGAACAAAGGGTCCACAGCACAAAATGCATCTAACAGATTCAGAGAATAGGAGGACATCTCTGGGTGCAAGTACATCACCATCACATTGTTCTTGTTTATATTTTCCACAACGCCCTGATGTTTTGGAAAAGGGTTTGTAGTAGAACATGACACAGAAAATGTTAAAAATGGGATTTTTGTACCAAAGACATAACAGATAAGAGTACGTTTTACTTTCATTTTGCCATTCTGTTTTTTGGAAATGTTTAATTGTTCTTCTATAAGTATGAGCTCACTGCAGAGATGGGCATGAGCTACTTATTGTTAGCCCAAGTCAAGCCTCATGTGTTTGAGGGCAGCCACAAGTCCAAGTCAAATCTCTTATGTTTAAATAAATAATAATAAAACTGTCAATAATAGATATAAACTTCTTCTACTCAGGGTAACAGGGAAGCATTACAAGCATTATCAGACATGCAACACCAACTGTAGAGTAAAATTACACTGAGTCCTAACTCATGTTTATAATGTACTGTAAATGAATAAATCCCCCTAGATTCCCAAACATATACTAATGGTGACCCAACAAGCTAATAACATCAAACCAGCAAGGTCATTAATAAACCTATTTCCTAAACTTTCTTTAGCCTCTGTTTATAATTAATGACGTATTTCTTTGGGATTAATGACCAGCATTAAACATTTACTGGCTTAAGTTGTTTTTTTTTTGTCCCCATTAATTTTGTTGTTGTTGTTCTTGTTATACGTTTTAGGTTAGTAGGTTATCAGTCTTTGTTGTGCTTGTAGAAGAAGTCATAAGCCAAGTAGTAGTATTAGGCTTAATACTACTACTACTTGGCCTATGGTGAAGTAAAATAGACTCCCACAGTACAGATAAAGCTGACTGCGTATCATGCTGCTGTTCAGCTCTTATCAACTGTCTGCCTCTTCTACTTCCTAGATAGAAAATAGCCACATTTCAGGGCATACAATGTTAGTCACATGACCTGAATCATGTCATGCTGCCACTTCTGTGTTGTTGCATGTAAATAAAAACTGCACATTTTCTTGTTTCTGTAACCAGTCTGCATAAAATCCTCACTGATTCAGCAGTCACATAATTAAGCACAGAGCAGACAGAGTCTGTGTGTCTTCTGCATGTATTTTTAGGCCAAAGGTGAGGCTGATGCCATCACAGACACACTGGCATGATACTCCACGCAGACACTCAATTACAAGAGGCTGATCTCAAGTGTATGCCCACCGTCAGCAGCACCTTGTCCTGGCACTTGTTAAGTGATAGACTGTTCATGGCATGCACATGCCCATTGTTGGCTTTACAGCTTCATGTGTGCGCTGCTGTGTGTGGGAGTTACAGCAGCTTGACAAGATGAACTTTTGTTTAATTGTAAATTACACACAAAAGGACTGGTCAGGTTGACTAAATGTAACTTTAAACATAACACAGTAATGAGCAACGAGTTTAAAGGTAAAGTTCAACTGTTTACACTCTCCTCTTTTCCTCCCACTGCCAGAGGGCTCAAAAATACAAATGACTTTAAAAAGTCAGGCATCATACCTCATTAAGAAGAGAAAACACACTGATGGGGCTTCCCTCAAGAAGATCCAAACAGCTCTGGTTGTCTTGATATTTCACAAAAGACCACTGCAACCCCTCTGCCACATATTCTTCCTGAAGGTGTGAAGATAAAAATGAGTATTTAAGGACAAAATCTCTTTTTAAAATTACCCAAAGAGTTATTCACCCTTTGTTCCACAGAAAACTCTTAAGACTTAATAAGCCTCCTCATGTTCTCTAGCCTCAGCTTTGATAATAAACAGATAACTATCAGAGAAACTCTGAGTCTGCTGAGAGCTCTGCATGGAGAAATATGTTAAGCATTACCTGCTGAGCTCGGAGATAATGGGCCACAAAGTGCTGCTGCAGCTTCTCATTGGCATAGTTAATGCACAGCTGCTCCAAGTTGTTGATGTAGAAACACTCGAACCCATAAACATCTAGAACTCCTAGAGATCACAGAGAGGGGAGAACTGAGTGAGCTTCGAAAGAGAGTAGAGGAAACCATACAAATGATTTGTATGTAAGGATAGAGATTATAATGCTTCTACCTATAAAGTTGCTCCATGTGGATTCATCTGCACAAATGCTGTTGTTGATGAATGTAACCAGCCATTCAAATAATCTGTGGGAAAACATGATACACACTGCAAAAGATAGTCTGTGCATGAAAATAAAAGACATATTTATCACTGTTTACTGTTAACAAAAAGGAAGAAGTTTCACGAGTGTCTGGTGAAGACAATTAAACCAAATCCTACGACATAAACAAGATCTTGTACTTCAAGCCCTTAGCAAATAATATTATCAAACTCTAAGAAATCACTGAGACTAAAATCCTTGCTCTTACTGTGCGTAGATGACCTTTGCCAGACAGTCTCTCCTCATGCTGCACTCAGCCTGAGTGCAGGGCTTGAGCACACGTTGTTTTCCAGCTTTTAAAGTCCGGACTATTAAACATGTCAGGAGCTCCTCGGCGGGGATGCACAGCAGCTCAGCAGCTCTCTGCAAGATGTCTGGTACAAAAGTTTCACATTTATTAGCACCTATTATCAAAGAAGACGTGGATGTCATGGACCCTGTATGAGAATCATCTGAATAAATACCTTAATAAATGATTGGGTTGTATTTTTAGTCTTATAAGTCTTATTCTAGACAATAATGAGAAGAGAGAAATAAAATTTGCTTTAATATGTTGAATTTTTTGTTTTTGATCATATACAGTACCTTGAGTTGATTCTTCAAGTTCACAAGGATGTGATTCATCAACTGAATGGGTGAAATTCAAGTTCCCCAACTGCAGAATCCCTGCTAATATCTGCAGCACATTTCAATATAAAGAGACATTATAGTTAATGGTTACGGATGAAGGAAGATAATGAAGCTGTGCTAGTATGTAGATGATTAGGTAACACTTTAATCCTTTAATCCTTCCTTTGAACTCTCCATTACACTGTGGGAGGATGATTTGAACATTTGCATGCTGTTTCTGACTACTTAAAATGCAAATACACACATTTAATTGATGTTTTTATTTATCATAAACCCTGCAGCATCCAGGGCTGAAAGCTGTAGTAAAAACAACTAAAGAATTCAATTTGATAAAAAGTGATTTATTGTTTACAAATAACATACATTTAAATCCTTCTTCAGTGACTTTAAAGGGGTCCTAAATTATATATTCACAAATGATAACAAAGAGAAAGTTGAATTGTTTTTGCTGAAGACCTTACCCTGAATATTTGACTCTGTCGCTCTGTATTAATGCCCAGATGAACCATTGCCTTGACAGTCTCATGAAAACAGTCCTCTGTAAGATAAGAAATAAAATGCAATCACCCATGGGAACATTAGTAGTAAAATACCCCAAAATGCTAAAAATAAAGATGAAAGTCAAAGACAAACCCTCAACAGTTTTTTCAGAATTGGGCAGCCAGGCAAAACGTTGACCATATGGCATCTTCCACTCCCTCCTCTGCTCAGCTGTGGCCCCTTTCATCATCTGAAAACCACATATTCTCGGTGTGTATATCTAAACAGTACTTTTAACATTTACCTAAAGCACCACATTAGCACATGGGGTTTGGTGCAGTGTTGGGAACCCACCTGGTAAAAGATGTGAAAGTTTCTCTCATTAGCTGGTTGGAAGGCCACTCTGGTCTTCTCTAGTAAATACGTCTGCACAGACGCTCCCACTAACAGCTGAGTGCTAAGAATGCAAATAACATGTTTGAGAGATTAAACTGAGTCACAGCTTCAACGGTGTCTTCAATAATAATGGATGCAGAGTAAGGCTGTTACAATATACCCGTGCTGATGATAACTGTCCTTGGAAAAAATTATCTGACACTGTGCAAAAAACAGATTTTGAGCAATACAGTGTAACAAATTGGTTTATGGTAGGGGTGGAAATTGATGTTCATGCTGGTTTACATCAGCCATAAAATGGAGGGAAGATGAAAAAGAAGCAGTAAGCACCTAGTAACCACCTGCTAGCTAACCTTCACTGTTACTACAATAGCTCAAATAAAGGCACAGGAGATAGACAAACGCAAGAAACTCTAACCACACTCCAAAAGTTTTTGGTAAAAAAAAAAAAAAAAAAAACCTGTGTTTTTGGACACTCCAGTTAGCTGAAAATGGAGGTGACACACAGGGACAGCAAAAGGAGGTACAGTGCCTATAAAAAGTATCGATCCCCCTGTTTTACCCTTTAGTCGATCTTAGAAATCAATCATAGTCAATATAGTTTGGCTTTTAGACAAAATCATTTAAATTAAAAAGCTTTTCTGTCGAGTAAAAACAGATTTCTACATAGTAATGTCAACTAAATAGAAATATGTCAGGTAAAATAAGTGAATGCATAAATATTCACCACCTTAAAGTGACTGACCTAGTTCAAATGAGGTCAAGCCAATTGGTGCAAGTAGTCTCACATTTAGTGAAATTGGGAACACCTGGGTGCTGTGAATGTGCCTCATGTGATTGTAGTATAAAGACACCTGTGTCTGGAAGGTCTAGTCACTGGTTCATCAGTATTCTTAACTACCATTACACCATGAAGACAAAAGAACACTCCAAGCAACTCAGAGGAAAAGGTAATTGAAACGTATAAGTCAGGGGATGAATACAAAATAAATTTTGATTTATTTTTCAGCAGGACAATGACATGAAGCATACAGTGAAAGCTACACAGAAATGGTTTTGCAGATGCTGTGAGTGCAGCCAAAGGCACATCAACTAAATACTGGATGAATATCTATGCAGGCACTTATCATACCTCACATATTTTTATCAAATTGGCATTACTTTGTCGACATCTGTTTTCACTTTGACATTAAATAGTTCTTTTTACAATTCGTTTGTCAAAAAAGCCAAATTATACTGACCATGGTTGATTTAGAAAATCAATAAGAGTGTACAATATCCAAGGGGGTGAATACTTTAATAGGCTCTGTTATACCATGCAAACTGTTCACCCACCTACACCTCAATCATTCTGCAGATTTCATCACAATAGAGAGAACTGTAGTTAGCACCAGCAAGTGATTACAATTTAGTTAGCACACTGATGGCATTTACAACTCAATTTGCTTATGTTCACAGGGTCTCTGCAGGTTTCAACGAGTCAAATTTAAGACTTTAAGACTTTTTTAAGACCAAATAAATACAATTTAAGACCCATTTCACATCCATACTGGCAAAAAAAGTAAAAAAGACATGAAGGGAAATCGGGGGCCCAGAATTACTTGCAAAGTATAAGTAGAGCCCTATGAAATCTGTTTTATTTTTTGCCAAATTCTGTTTTTACCATTTTAATGTTTTTTGGAATTCCATTTTTTAACCTTTCCACTAATTTTAACAGAAAAAACAATGTCTTGTTTATGTAAATGAATCAAATGTTCACTAATTAAATAGAAATGACCTTAAATTTATTGAATAAGGGCCACAGTTGGCCCAGGAGCCGTTGTCTGGATAACCCTGATATAAAATAATTATAGCTAACCAGTGTAACAGTCACATATTTTCAACATTTCAAGACACATTCACATGTATAATCACATCCTAACTGATGTTTATAATGTAAATGAAGAAATCATTCTGTTCTCTCATTAAAGACAGTGATGGTAACTTAATAAGAAGGTCACGGTAAAGTTAAATGGTTAATAGTAAACTTGTTACCTAAACTTGTATTTACTCCCTCAGTCTGTAACAGCCCATGCAGTTTGATGCTGCATTGTTTTACTCCTGACTGTAACAGTTCTCTCCTCATCTCTCTCCATCCTCGCTGTCTGTCCGTCTGCTTCATATCAGAACGCTAAGTTAATCCAGACACATATCACAGGGAACTATAGTATCTACAGGATGAATTATTAAGATAACTGTTACTCGAATTTAACATCATTTAGACTGCAGGACTTCATAAAATCTCGAGTCCATCCGACTTGATTTTGAGCCTCTGATGGGCGAGCTGTGTGTCTCGCGTGAGGTGAGGCACACTGCTCAGGTGGTGTGGTGAGGTAAAATATCTCAAAACACGGATGAGTTTTCTTGAAGGTGCAACATTAAGTCCTAAGGTACTGGCCCGTATGGGGGCTACATGATGTTTGCCGGTGTTTCGTGCAGCCGCTTTGACATGCTGTTTAAGAGGCGGCGGGGTGAGTGAGGGACAATTTGTGCCCCAATTTAGTGTTCCCCCGGGGACATATTCCTCCGATATGCGTTCCTCTTTCTAAAAAGACACAGCATTTCAGTCAAATTCATTCAATTTGCGCATTAAATTGTAAATTCTGTTTTTATAGGCCAATTCTGCGATTCCATCTGCGATTCCATAATAATAATACATTAATAATACATTTTTAAACCTTTAAAAATCGTATCATATTTAAATTTAAATTGTATTTAAGACATTTTATGAGATTTTAAGAGAATTTTAGACATTTTAAGGCCAAAAATTATATTTATTGGATTGTAGACTTTTTAGGACTTTTTAAGACCCCGCAGATACCCAGGAAGTATTTAGCCAAAAAGGGAACTGACAATAAAATTGGAGATAAATCTAACTTATCACATTCTTTTTTCCAAGTTTTCTTGAGATATCGAGATAATATTATTATCGAGAATATTTTTATCAAAATAACAAGGAATAATAATGAAAATACTGATATAACAGCCCTAATGCAGAGCAGTTGGTTAAGTTGGAAATACCTGTCGAGCTGGAGCTGGATGTATTTTCCAAAGCGGCTGCTGTTGTTGTTCCTTAGTGTGCATGCGTTGCCTACACAGAGAGGAAACTGTTGACTGTGGGACCGTCAAAGGTGGTTATTATGATGTTTATAGGACATCAGAAATCAGTTGTCTCACCAAAAGCCTCCATGATGGGGTTGGAGTCTAGTACCCTCCTCTCTATCCTCTCCACTGTATCCTGACTCTTCATAACTGAGGACGAGGCCGCCACTGTAGCATAGTATTTCATCAGACAGCGAGATGTCCATGTCTACGAAAGACATATCAAATATTGGTTAGACTAACCCAGTATATCACTTTTTTAAGTTTAGGAATGAAACAGACATTTTCTCCTTTATTTTCCTTTAAGACTGTGATATGTTTCAATCAGAATTGACAAAAAATAGCAAATCATGTCTATTACCCCAAAAACTAATGTGTCATCTTCATAGTTTTCATCAATATATTCAGGATTTGGAGGCAAGACAACCTCAGCATTTCAAATGTAACTATTAGGAAATGTTTACAGTTTCACATGATATAAGATTTATAAAACCAACCAAATGTCCTTTTGGAATAACTAATCCAAAAAAATGCTAGATGTTCAAGTCCTTCAGAAAGTACTTATGTTTATTCTGGGAGCTGATTCCAGCATCTGTCTTTTTTCCCCAAGAGTCTGAATGTCAGGCAAACTCGCTAACTTTCTGGATATTTTCACATGACTTTGGGAGATTCTGAGACATACTGCCATTTTGACAATCACTTATCATGTAAACTTCTTCTTTATCAATAGTTTTTATTTTGCTCCAAGAACCAATGTAAAGTAGGTCAATGACATGGAAAGAACATTCAAGCGTTCTAGTGGTATGATCAATGACAGCACTACTAAACATTTTTAATTCAACTATAAAGAAGTGATATGAGAGAAAGGATAAACATTATCATATTTCAGAAGCCAAACCATGTGTGTTTTGTAAACAAACCTTTGCATTGCTGCCGAGCATTTAAAAAGATAGACCAATTTTTATTGGTACTAATGTCACATGCTCTTATCTACAAGTGAAGTACGGGTACATATTTTGCAGGTATATATGCTTTTATCATAATCATGGCATTAATAATACAAAGGCTCATCATTCTCTAAATATGCAAGATTATATATTTAAAAAGTTTACTCTCTGTTCTGAAAATTGTCCGGTAACCCAAATTGTATTTATTCTTTAGTGAGCAGACACTGTGTTGGCTTACCTTTCCTGCACCGCTCTCACCGCTGACCACCAAGGACTGGTTCACTGGCTCAAGCTGACCCTTCACATTCCTGTAAGCTTCCTCAGCCACAATAAAGATGTGTGGTTTGAACTCCTGTTGTCAAAACATGAAGATTTATTAGGATGCTGGTCATTTCTTGCTGTGGGTTAAGTTCTTCAGGTTTTCATGGGCTAAAAGTTTTACAATATTGACTTCAAAGCTGTTCGGATGCAAAACCAAAAGATTTACATCTGAAAACCAAGTAAACAGTATAATGAATGGTTGTTACCCATAGAAAGTATGTAAACATACAATATACTAATGACATATTGATTGTTCTTAAATTAGGTCTCTTTCAAGGTCTGATCTCATTGTTTGAATCTGAATGTCCAGGAAGCATCCCTCAGACTAAGACCAACTTTCACAATATGGGTATCAATAGATAGCCCAACACCTCTGCTTCCACAACCATTCATCTTTCAACACAATGTAATTAAAAACAGTGTGGCATAATACAGTGAGACTCAGCTGTGGCTTTATGATCACCTGAGGCTGAGGAGCGCTGTGATACTCTTTCATCACATCCAGAGTGTACAGGTCTGGGATTGGCTGGAAGGGGTTAAGAGCCACCAGGGTGCAGCCAGCATGGGTGTAAAACATCTTCACGTTGTACCTTGCCTGCAGGCATTGAAGCACTGGAGAGAAAACCATAAAATGTCATGAAATATTGACTAGAGAAAAGTGAACAGGCAGGGCAGTATTGTTGCAAATAGATCTTCAGAGGCAACAATAGTAGAAACGGAAAAAGAAAGCAGCATTCAAATGCAAAGACCTGTTACTGTGACCTCTGCTGTTGATATTCTGTTTTCACCCTTAGGCTGAATTTGACACCATATTGACATATAAACTAAAAACATATCAATTACAAACCCTGATTTTACGTAATGCCAGTGACGGTGCATTTCTTAGCCCAGTACAAACACTGGAAAGAAGAAATGAGGGATGATACTATAAATGCTGCAGATAGACCCTAAAGATCATATGCTTCATACTTATGTTTCAAAGTTACTGTCATTAATTTTAAGGTTGGTTTTGGGGGCTTTTAGCTTTTATTTAGATAGGGCGGTGGGCAAGTAAGACACTGTAGGGAGAGAGTGGGAAATTACATGTAGGACAGGAGCCAGAAGTCAGATTTGAATCTGGCCTGCAAGCATGTGGGGCTATAATCTCAGTACATGGGGTACAACTTAGATGCAAAGGCAAACATGCCCCTATATACCCACTATTATTAGTGGCCAAATTCTATTACAAATGTACGAGTGATAAAGGAAGAACAATGTTTTTATGTTTAGCATGTGACTGTCCAAAAAGTAAATCATAATCTTTGTGAAATAAAATGAGTAAACCTGTTCTCTTTCATTCTTTATGTTGCAGTAGTTTGGTAGTCCAGCAATCTGTCATGGATTAAGAAATCTTTTAATCATCCCCTCTCTATTTTTCTTCATGTGGTTAAATAACACAGCAATGCTCTGGCTCAAGGTGACCTAAGCAAAACAACACTGTGGCACACTGGTTGGCTCAGTGTTGGTAAATAAAGACAAAGTCTATGCAATGTATCAAACAAACAGCTCTTGTTGACATGCAATAGCTGAGATTTCAGGATTTCTGCCATGAATGTATTCATTCATTTTCCTCATTGTTTATGATCAGCAGAGTTGATCAAAAACAATGAGGAAAAGAATCAGATGAATGGCTTATATTCCATATTGCTGAAGAAATGAAGAATGTAGTCCTCTCTGTTACCTGTTGTAGGAGTCACGGGGTTGACTTTAGTGAGGTCATCATAAGTGTGAAGTTGGTCCTCATCAATGAGGAAGGCCTTAACTTCTCCATTCAGTGAATCATTTAGGGACGGTTGATTAGAGGGGACTTTCTGGGCCAATCCTTTTACCTGTGGGAATGAGACACACATAAGGAGTAAATCTGAAAGAAATACTGTGTGGCTGAAATATAAATCTGCATCTTGTGATTGCAAATAATAAACTGAAAGTAGATTGAAACAATAAAGCAACTATATTTTGAGGATAAAAATATAACTAAATGTACAAGGTGATGAAAAAACAAGGTAAAGGGCGCACAGATAGCCAAGCAGTCTAAGGCACTACCCCCAGGCGCCCCGGGGGCCTGTGGCCCTTTGCTGCATGTCTCACTCCACTCTCTCTCCTGTTACCAACTCTATCAACTGTCCTCTTCTATAGAATAAAGGCATGAAAAAGCCCCCAAAAAATAAATCTTGAAAAAAAAAAAAAGAAAAAAAAGAAAGGCCAGGTTTTATACATTTTATTTTTAATTTCCACACTCTAGAGCACATTTAAGACTAAGGCTGAAATTATTCCTCAAATTATCCGAGTGAATCAATTCAAAAAATTATCTGCCTCGAGGCTTTGCTTAAATCAGTCCTGTATCCATATACGTCCATGCTGTAAGCTTGGACATCGCGCCCTGTGTTGCACGGCATGCTGTGTTTTGCACGGACGGCTATTTGTGTGGCACAATGCCCTTGTTTTTCGCTGTTACTATAACGTGACATGCATGATGTGAGCTGTGAAAATCACAAGGGAAAAGAAGTTGATGCAGTGATTTTTACAGGCACTCATCCTGCATTTTTACACATCCACTGGCTGTGGCTTCATGGCAGATATGGCACTATGCCTGCACCGGTGAACCTACGCAGATCTCTGAGTTTACACGCTGCCTGCATGACTCGCTGGTGTGAGACAGCGCTCAGTTTGTATCTGCAGACTTCAGGGAATTTCATAAACTTCTCTGATTGACCTGACGGTTTCACAGAAGACAGTCAGGCTTCACAATCCAAGTCCTGCTTTGGTGCTTCCCACCGCTCTCTCTCTTCCACGTGAGCATGTTATACATTTACTTATAAATTATCTAAAATTCAGCGCACTGACGTCTTGATTGCAGCATATTTTTCAAAATGTTTCAGCATTCCGAATGATTTGATAAGACTTACATTGATAATAAATTGACATCAATTAAATAGAAACACGCTATTGCCACAGACAGTGACTGAGACTAAATAGGTCAAAGTTCTTCATCATCATCCAGTCAGGATTCAACAGGTCACAGAAGCAGTGTTATCCCTTAAAATGTGTTCTCCAGGTCAGTGGATGGTCTTTAAAGGTCAGATTATTATGGTGAATGAACTCGCAAACAAAAATGTGCAAAAATCAAAAGTGAACACCCTTTGAAAAATAGACCATATATCTGTAATCTAAAGGTTCACCTTTCAGACATCATCAGACCACTGTGTGAATGATGAAACTATTCTTGCTAGAATGTGAAATATTACATTCATGCATAAACTAGAGAATATTAAAATGAATAAGTGTCCCTTTACTTTAATGGCAAATTGGGAAATAAGTATAAACTACAACGAAAGAAATAAAGTGTTGGCACCAAAAATTTCCTGGGAGAGGATGCCCAAAACCCCAAATATGGCATAATCTAATGTAATTATTTAACTTCCTTTCCTTGTAACTTTAAGAAATGTAAATTGTCATCAGAACTTCATTGCACTTTGTAACATATATTTTCTTTAGAGGACCCTTTAATATAAATTTTTAATATAGAAGTAGTTCATTTAAGGGACCAATCTTCTTTTCTCATTTGTCTAATACAACTTTTCTTGAAAAAAGCAAAAGTGACTGATTTAAAAAAAAAAAAAAAGCAATATTTCTTATTAGAGTACTTGATTCATCACCAGAAGAATCGATAGAGTACTCGACTACAAAAAGAATCGATTACTTCAACCCTATTTAAGACATAAACAAAGATCACAAAATTAACATACACTCACCAGCTTCATACTCAGAACAAAAAAATCCAATTAGATCTGATTTTATGTCAGAAATGTAAATATTAAATGTAAATATTATAAGTGTAATACTATGTATTCAAACTTTCGCAAACAAAGATTGACCGTTCCATTAAAGCTCTAAGAAGAGCTGTTGAACATCATGCAGATTACAAACCATAAATATCCAAAGCAGCTGTTCTCAAATGGTTATTTGTCAACATTATTCTCCGATCCCTTAAACAACACATGGGAAAAAAATTAATGTATTTTCAAAGAATCTCTGTTTAAGCTGTCCTTATAAATGTTATATATGCATGATTCAGTCAGTCTTAATTACTTCAGAGGTCTTGTTTATCCTGCCTCACATGGCCTGGATCTGCAGCCTGCCTGACCACTGTCAATAGTCTGACGTACTAAATTTGTGCAGACACAATTAATCCAATGACAAGAAGGTAGCCTTCATCCCATTATTCAGTAAGGACACTTAAAGCCCTATAAATAGTCTTAATACCTTTAATTTATTACCGGATGCTATACAAATAATGTCCGGAGTACACAATGCATTCAAATGACAATTAGATTACACGCAGGGAACAGTTAGAACCATTCATTCATCCTGCAGTTAATGGTTATATTATGATTTTACAGAGAATGAAGTGGCCAACGAATAAATAATAATACATTTTCAAAAAGCATATTTGCATTTGGGATACCTGGTAGAGTAGCATTGTCCTTTGCTGTTTTCCTGAATCAAACACAAGTCAAATATGTGATAATGTTGTGGATGCTGTTGGGTTTAGTGAAAGTTAACACCTGTGCTCCTGAAAAGTATCACCGTTACAAAGGTGTGTGCCCCATGCTTATTGGCTGAAATAATAGGAAACAGCCATGTTTTCGTCCTAAGGTTGAAAATAACTATTTAGCAGACTTTTGACACGTCACAGCCATAGTGTGTTAGTTATGGTGTTACGTTTTGACGGAGTGACTGTCTTAACTGGTGACTTTCAGTCAAATGTCTTCGAAGTTGTCTCAGTTGCAACAAAAACTGGAAACGTAAATGAACCTCGTAAATGAGTCTTTCTGACGTTTTTCATAATACTTTGGCATTTATGTATTCAATACAAAACTCCTAAGATGGGTATTTCCGAGGAATCTTCAGTATTCAACGTATGTTTTATCTCCGACAGCCGCAGACACATTCGGCTGAAAGTCACCAGTTAACATGGTCACTCGTTAAACCGTAACACCCATCTTCTGTCCTCTAAAAAGGCAGGAATACTTGCCTATGTTTTATCAGATTTCAGTTAATGTAAAGTGTTTTTTGTACCTGGCAAATCAAACGTTAGCCGATGTTTAAGTGTTGTTATCGGGTCCAAAGTATGCGTTAATTACACGTTTTACAACCCGTTTGAATGTGAAGCAACCAATCAAAATGAAGAGCCGAAATAAAACGATTAAAATACTCCAGTTAAAGAGTTTTTCAAGCATTTCAGTAACCCGTACGAAACACATCACACGTTTGATCACAAACACTAGTTGAGTAAATTCTGTTCGGGTCCTTTCCGTGTCCCAACTTACCGTTCCCCCTCCATGTCTGTATCCTGCTCCAGCGGTTCGTCGGTTGTCCGCAGAACTCATTGATTTAACCGTTACTTTCGGGTCTTCTTCAAGAGTCAACTGTAGATTTATTTGGTTTCCGCTTTTGATAAGTTATGGCTATTTAACTTTGCTGTCCTGAGCCTCGGAGCTTTCCATTCCTGTCAGACATTCCTCAAGGACAACTTCCCGTGCCTGCTGCATGACGGCATGAGCTCCCTGTACGACTGCCTCCCTACTCCACGAACTACTCACTTATTCCCGCCCTCATCCTGATCCCTCCTAGGCCTTGCTCAGCAGTCCAGCATTGTGGGAAATATTGGTATAATAACTCTACTTATTAAACATTAAGGCTTTAAATGTTACATTTTGGGCAACTTTGCAGGACTTAAGAATTAAAGCTTTAAATTGCATCCATATTTTTTGGTTGTGTATCAAAAATTCAATGGGGTAGGTAGACCTACACTATAGTTGTGAAACATATTATATCCCTAACCTTTTGAAGAGTTTAAGCCTATTGACAGTCATGTTCAATATTGTATTGCCTTTTACTTATAGAGTCAAAAATGTCCACATTTTAATATTCTTTATCTTAAAATGAAAGCTACTTGCCTGCATTTGAATGACTAATTTAATGGGCCCTCCCTGGTTGAGGTTTATTTGTGATGTCAATGCATGTGTCAATGCACTAGGGCTGAATGGTTTTGAAAAAATTGTGATGATTTTGATTTGTATTGCCAATTGTATATGAATTGTTGTGTTAAAGGGAGTGATGGTTTTTAATGTCATTCTCATATCTTATAAGAAAAAAGTACAAAAATGAAGAAAATGGGATTTTTTTTTTTTTTTTTTTTGTAGACTGTTATGCACAACATTTCTCCTGCAAAAAATGTTTAAACTGGTATTTTGACAAAAATTTCAGGTTAAAAAAAATTGCACCTTCTGTGATTTGAAATTGCAGCAGGCCATATTGCAATTAAATCTTATTTTCAGTTAATTTCCCAGTCCTATTTTTAAACCACAACCCCCACCTTAGGCTCATTTTCACAACTATTATGCCATTTAAAAGCAGATTTTGTCACTTTTTTCCACTTTAAACCCATTTTCGCCATTTTTAGCCTATTTTCATAATTATTTCGCCACTTGAAACCAAGTTTTGCCCCTTTTTTCCCCCCACTTTTAACCCATTATCATCACTATTAGCCCGTTGGCACAACTGTTGTGAGACTTTAAACTAAGTTTTGTCTATTTTTTCCTCTTTTATCTCCCCTTATTGCCACTTTTAACCCTTTTGACTCTTTTTGCCACTATTAGCCCATTTTCATCACTTGTTGCCCATTTTTGCATAATCTCTGCAATTATCTAATTATTCCTGAAGTTGTCACAGTTTGTTCTACTTTATTTTCTGGAATCCTGATGTCTGACATTACTTTACAAATGGTTTAGTCCAATGCCTCCATCCACATTGTTATCATTACCTTATTAAAGGCCATTCTGTTTACATTTTGAAAAGGCTATATTGTACAACAGTATTAATAGATTGAATTAATTTCTGTTGCTTTAATAAGAGTGTTAGCATTTGAGGTTAAAAATAAAAACTGGTAATCACTGTTTAACTTCACAGTTGATTTTGCTGACCGACATGGGTCCCATTCGGCCGAGCCCAAGAAAGCTCTCCCCTTTATCCCCACTTATGGGCAGCCTTGCCTTTGATAGAAGTCCATCCATACTTCTAACCTTGCATGATATAACTAATGCACTGGCGATGTTCTTGCACCAAAAGAAGAGACAATGTTGAAGAGACCTAATGTTGAGTTCCCAGGACTTGTATTTTGTTGCAGTCAAAAATATGTATCGATATTGTTTGATTTGTACTGTATTATATTGACGTTAGTTATTCTTGAACCGTGAAAACTTAAGCTATACTATTTTTGTGGAGTATTTTGAACTTGGTAGAAATATACCGAATTCCGAGTCACATTGAACGTCTCATTATGCTGAATGCGGAAGTAAGCCTGGGCGCCCTCAGGTTGTTGTGGCATGATGGCTAGGTTAAACTCAGGACCCGAGCTATAGTGAGAAGTATGCAGTAGAACAGGTATTTTTTTTAAAACTACATTTCCAGCGCCGCACAGGACACCCTTTGGTAACCAGTAAGTAATGATATGTAGAGACACAGCTACCGAAGATATGTTGTTTGCGTAGTTGTATAGGTTAAAACACCCAATTGACTTCATTCGTGGTGATTGCTTGTAAAATACTACGGTGAAGATTCAATTAAAAGAGCATTTTACAGTAGGGACCAACAATATGGTTAATCAACGATGCAGTACTTTACACAGTGCTGAGTTCACGCTGCGCTGTTATCAGTGTTTTGTACTGTTTTCCATTTTTTGTTACAAATACATGAAGGAATTTTATTGATTACTGTTTTAGTCAATTCTCTGATAGATACAATGATCAGTTTCCTTATTTCTGTATATTATTATTTTGTCATATCAGCAGATGGGAGCTTATAAACGTTCACCCAGTCGGTTAAATAGCAATATCTGCCGATATATCGATATCGGTAAAATCATGAATCTGCATTATATTTGAGAGGCACCTGGCTGCAGACATTGAACTGAACTTATGCATACAGTGCCTATAACAAGTATTCACCACTTTAGATGTTTTACCCTTTTAATACTTTTACAAATCGGTCATGGTCAATATAATTTGGCCTTTTTGTCAAAAATAATACGAAAAACCTTTTTAAAGTCGAAGTGAAAACAGATTTCTACAAAGCAATATAAAGCAAACAAAAATTTATATAATGTAAGATAAGTGATTGCATAAATATTCACCCCTTTTAAAGTGGCTGGCCTAATTCAACAGAGGTCCAGCCAACAGGTGCTATCAATCTCACATTTAGTGAAATGTTGATCACCTGACCTGAATGTGTTTCAAGTGATTGTAGTACAGAGTACCTGTGTCTGGAAGGTCCAGTCATTGGTTAATCAGTATTCCTGGCTACAATCCCACTATGAAGACAAAAGAACACCCCAAGCAACTCAGAGAAAAAGTTATTATCATTGAAAAGTATAAGTCACGGTGGATACAGAAACAATTTCAAGGTGCTGAACATCCCCCAGAGTTCAGTTAAATCCATCATCAAGAACTGGAAGGTAATACAGTACATGTGTACATCTGCCTAGATCAGGCCGTCCTCACAAACTGAGTGATCGTGCAAGAAGGAGACTGGTGAGAGAGGCCATCAAGACACCTATGATGACTGTGAAGGAGTTACAAGCTTCAGGGGGTGAGATGGGAGAGACTCGGCACACAGCAAGTGTTGCTTGGGTTCTTCACCAGTCAAAGCTTTATGGGAGAGTGGCAAAGAGAAAGCTGTTGTTGACGAACACTCATATTACATCTGGACTCAAGTTGCCAAAATTGATATGGGTGACTCCATGGCCAAGAGGAAGAAAGTTATTTGGTCTGATGAGACAACAATGGTGCTTTTTGGCCATCAGACAAGACGCTTTGTTTGTCAGACACCAAACAATGCACATCACCACAAACATACCATCCCCACTGTGAAGCACGGTGGTGGCAGCATCATGTTGTGGGGATGCTTCTCAGCAGCTGGCCCTAGAAGGCTTGTAAAGGTAGAGGGTAAAATGAATGTGGCAAAATAAAGGAAAATCCTGGAGGACAATCTTATTCAATTTGAAAGACAAAACTAAAGCTTGGGAGAAGATTATTTTCCAGAAAGACAATGACCTAAAACATACAGCGAAAGCAACACAGAATAGGTTTAAAGACAACATGATGAATGTCCTTGAGCAGCCAGGTCAAAGCCCTGACCTCAGTCCAATAGAGGATTTGTGGCTGGACTTGAGACGGGCTGGTCATGCCTTGAGCAGTTTTGCGAAGAAGAAGGGAGTAAAATTGCAGTGTCCAGATGTGTAAGCCTGATTAAGACCTATCCAAAGAGATTAAGCGCTGTGATTGTAGCCAAAGGTGCATTTACTAAATACCGGCCTAAAGGGTGAATAATTATGCAATCACGTTACAGTAATAATAGTTTTGTTTAAGTGACATTACTTTGTAGAAATCTGTTTTCACCTTGAAATTGAAGAGTTTTTTTTTAATTTCAAAAAATATATTGACCATGACTGACAATAAAAGTGTATAACATCCAAGGGGGTGAATACCTTTGATAGGTACTGTAGCTGGGGCAACAGGCCACTGATTTATGTATAATTTGTTTGACTGAAAACGTTTGTTTTACGAAGTAATACATACATTTTTCTGTTCACAGGCCATGTCGCAAAAGGAACTGAAGGAAGCGTTTGTCAGTAATCTAAATGGTACCAGTCTTCAGGAGGTGGCACTGGGCTCACTTCTCTCTCCAGTGTGCATCATCAACAGAGGACTCATCCTGATCCTCTACTATCAGGCCAAAAGGACTCTTCCTTTGCCTCTTCCACTTGTTTCTCACCTGTGTCTAGATTTCTCCCTGCTTATTCTTCCCCTTGTGCTGTCATGCACGATCCTTAGCAGCATTCTCCTCCAAGTCATCCTGAGCCTTATCTTTTTATTAGCATGCATTATTGGCTTCATCTATCTTAAAAACAACCATGCACAAAGCACTGTCAGCGCCTTTCTGCAGAGTCACGTTCAGTTCGAGCAGGTTCCCTTTGTGACCATGTTTCGAGTGTTTGTAAATGTAAAAACAGCAATCAGCATTCTTGCAGTTGACTTCAGCGTGTTCCCAAGACGATACGCCAAAACAGAAACCTATGGGACAGGTGTCATGGACTTTGGTGTTGGAGCTTATATATTTGCAAATGCTCTTGTTTGTCCTGAGGCACGAGGGAAGAGCATCTCAGGATCAAGGGTGAACCACATCAAGAAGCAGCTCCTGTCCGTGTGGCCGCTGGTTGCTCTTGGATTGGGAAGGCTGGTTAGTGTCAAAATGACCGGCTACCATGAGCATGTGAAAGAATATGGCGTCCACTGGAATTTCTTCTTCACACTAGCCATCGTCAGAGTTGTCACCTCTTTGCTTTTGGCTGTCTTGCCAGCCAACCAGTCATGGGTATATGCAATTCTGATCAGTGGATTTTATCAATTTGCTCTGGAGAAATCAGAGCTGAAGGACTTTATTCTCCACAACAATGACAGAGAGAAGGACTTTATTCATGCGAACAAGGAGGGCATTTTCTCAGTAGTGGGCTATGTGGCTATCTACATGGCAGGAGTTCAGGTTGGACTCTATGTGATGCAACCAAGATCTCTTGTTCGACAGTGGCTCAAAGCCCTCCTTAACCTTTTGTTTGCATGTTTCATTCTATACACTGCTCTGTGGACATGTCAGACACTCATAGAGCCTGTGTCTCGCTGCTTAGCTAATTTGCCTTTCTGCATATGGAGTGTTGCACAATCATTGTTGTTTCTGTCTTGCATTGGCATTGCTGATATTGTTTTACTGTTTTCAAAAAAGACATCAGGCTGTCATTTGGTTCCTTCATCATGGAATCTGTTTAAGAAAGAGTCAGACTCTGGCAAAAAGACCTATAAGGTAGAACGGCTGTGCCTTGTTCAGGCTGTCAGCAGGAACCAACTGTTGTTTTTCCTGTTTGCAAATGTCATGACAGGATTGACAAACTCACTAGTGGACACACTAAGCTGCAGCAGTGTATTTTCAGTGTGTGTTTTGCTGCTGTACATGTTTGTGAATTGCTTTGTGATTTATCTTTTACATGTTTGTGGAATCACTATAAAATTCTGGTAAAGTTGCATTTAAAAACTACAAGATTAATGTGTGCCTTAAAGTTTAGCGCAGTGAGGATAATTGAGAGCATGCAATGCTGTATAAAATATGTATTGCCAAGTTTACTTTTGTACATGTTCTGTTTGTTTGGAAATTAATATGTTTTTATTCCCATTGTGTCGTGGAGTTTTAGTGTATCACTGATGTTCTTTTAAAATCTAGGAGAGAACCTTTATACATTCCAGTCTAGCATTGATAAATAGTTTTCAACTGCATTACACTCCATTTACCTAATACAAAGTATATGCTGCTGTGCTTCAAGGCTTAAGCAGATACACTCAGATACCACTTCATTAGGTATACCTGTTTACCTATCATTATTATGAATATGTAATTAGTGACATGGCTTCAACAAATTCATAAACTAATGTAGACACAGTCAAGACAGTTTAAACTTAGCATCAGAAGGGGAATTTAAGCAACTTTGAATGCACCATGGTTTTTGTTACCAGACAAACTGGTCTGAGTATTTCACAAACTGCTGATCTGTTAGGATTCTCACATGCCACCATCTCTAGGGTTTAGAGAGAGTGGTTTGGGAAAGAGAAACTATCCAGAGAGCAGCATTTCTCTGAGCCAAAATGCCTTGTTGATGGCAGAGGTCAGAGGAGAATGACTGGACTGGTTCAAGCTGAAAGGCAAGAAAACTTTTTAAAAACAAGACAGGCAAAAGAGCATCTCTGAATGCACAACGTGTCGAATGAACCATGAAGCAAAATTCATATGAACTCACCAAAATTGGACAGTGGGAAAATGTTGACTGGTTAAATGAGTAGTATCAAAATTTGGCATAAAAACATTAAAGCCACCCAGACCATCAACAACCATGACACATTCAAAGTCACTTAAACCACCTCTCCTCCCCATTCTGATGCTCAGTTTGAACTGCAACTGATTCTCTTGAACCCTGTCAACTTGCCTAACTACATTGGCTGCCGATATGTGACTGGCTGATTATTTGTCAAAAAGCAGTCAAAGAGGTGTACCTAATGAAGTGGTCGGTGTGTAGGTAGATTATAATCATGTTTGACTTAATACCCTAGGATAAGTTCCAAAATCAAGTGAGACCTTAAAAAATTTTGAAAACCACATTACATTCAGTGTTGGAAAGTCAATCATAGGTGTTCAAGTTTACATACAGTATAATAGAGCAAAGCAATGTATCATCACTCATTTGACCAGGAAGAGGTCCATTGAGATTAAAAATATCTTTCACAATAATGTTCATGTCAAGACATTTCTAGGGTTAAACAGCAAGAAGTCATTGGTCAAAGCTCCACAACATGATGCATATTCCTCCATTAAAAAAAAAAATAGGAAAAGAAAAAATGATTTAAAAATAGTTTCCCCAGATATAGTTCATCTTGCAGCGTACCTTGAAAACCTTCCTTTTAGACTCACTTTATAAACACTCAGTAAGAGTACATGCCTTTAGTTTTGAGAATAGGTCTCACAGTTAATACTGTATAACTACTGTATACAGATTAGCCAGATATGGAATACAAGGTGCATTGATGAGTTAAGAGCCCAGGAACTGGTAATGACTCTCAGTGCTCTGTGGCATACAGTATCAAGAGCGTGAATGCAGTTAGAAAATGCACACAGCTTGCATATGCAGGTTCATCCAGAAAAAAATTCTAATATGTAAAAATTTTTTTATTGTGATTTAATTCAAGAATTTAAATTTCCACATATTCTAGATTCATCTCATACAAGTGAATTTTTTTAAGACTGTTTAGTTTCAATCTTTATGATAATGGTTTACAGCTCATGACAATCAAAAATCCACTATCTGAAAGTATTAGAATATCACAAAACATCAATGAAAACAATGATTTCTAATACAGAAATGTTGACCTTCTGGAAAATTATGCTCATTTTGGCACTCAGTCAGTCGCGGCTCTGTTTACACAAATTACTGCATCTATGCAACATGGAATGGAGGCCAACAGTCCCTGGCACTGCTGGGGTATTATGAAGCCCAGGTTGTTAGCAGCCTTCAACTCATCTTTATTGTTGAATCTGGTGTTTCTCATCTTCCTCTCAACATTTCCCCAGAGATTCTCGGGGGTTCAGGTCAGACCAGTTGGCTGGTCAGGCAAACACAGCTACACCATGGTCAGCAAACCAGTTTCTGGTAGTTTTGGCTTCACCGTGGGCAGGTGCCAAGTCCTGCTAGAAAAGGTTGCTTGTGCACCTTTCTGACCCCACTTTTCCCTTCAAGTCAGCTTTCTATGATATGCTTTGCTACAGACTCTGAGGACAGCCTTCCCTTTCAGCACCAACCTTCTATGACTTACCCTTCCTGTGAAGGGTGTCAGTGATTCTCCTCTGGACAATAGAGAGAGTACTTCAGTCTTCCCAATGATTTTGGTTGTGTGTACTGAACCAAAGTGAGAGAAAAAAGGCTCAGGAAACCCCTGTTAATTTGACTTTTACCCAATATTCTGATATTTTAGATATTAGATATTTATTTTTGAGAGCTGTAAGCCATAATCATCAAGACGAAAACAAAATAAGACTTGAAATGTTTCACTTTGTATGAGATAAATCTTGAACACATGGAAATTTAACTGTCTGAAGTAAATCATGGGAAAAAAACGAACTTTATATGATATTCTAATTTTTTTTAGATGTACTAGTATACTGTGTGTGTAACTCTCCGCCCTTTATCAATGAATTGTTCCCTGTGAAACTGTGCTCACACTGCGCCCCCTAGAGGTCTCAGCACACACCAACGTCAGCCCCTACGTGTGAAGGGCAGAGGTGAAATCAGTAATGAAGATTCCGCCACCGGAGCAGCCTGTCTCGCTCACTGTCGCACTTTTTTATTTTTGACCAGAAATTCAAGAGGAAGGTGAGTAAACCTGTCATTTATTCCATTAAGATGTCCCTATATTCTGTCGTGGTGACAGATTATGGTCAGTTTTAAAACCGCTTTGAAAGATAGGATGATGAAAGTGTCCGTAGCTAAGTAGCCACTTAGCCAGTTGAACTTTATATTAGCTTTGTTTAGCCCGCTAGCGCTGACTGAGAAGGACAGCGGTACTAAACACTAAGTTAGCAAAGTTTACTGGCATCGACAAGGTATAAACCGAACATGTTTATACAGCAACATGCTCAATATTCGTGTATGTTGTATTATTTGCATTGTTAAACGATCATTTATGAATAAAATGAGAAAGACAGAATGACCGGCTTCCTCAAATTCTACAGCCCAATCTGCAGTTGGAATTAGCTAGCATGCTAATGCTAACTTGCTAGCAGCAAGTGGCTGACTTCTTCCTCTGTATCGTGGATAATATCACGAATAAACCAGTTTCATATCTCAAATTATGTTAGCCTTTGCAGTTAAAAGTTGTTTTGACAATGGATCATATTCGAGCCCTTCCCCCTCTACAAGTTCCTGTTCGTAGGTTGTTTTGCTAACTTTAGTTAGCTTGTTAAATCTGGGTCAAGACAATCAGGACTCTATTGCAACAGTGCTGGTGACGTTAAATCAGGCGTTTAAACTCAAGTAAAGAGTTGACGTTTTCTACCGTGTTTTATCACCTCGATGTATGTATATAAGCTTTTATTATTTTGGAAAGTTAAAGTTATAGCCGTTTAGTCGGTAGTGACCTGCAGTAGATTAGCATTAGCTGCTGTAGCCTGTGCTGGTGTCAGCTGTGGTCATCCAATCTCTTCTGTGTCATCTACAGGCGTGTTGCATCGCAAACAAACTGCACAAACATGGCTCGTCTGGTAGCTGTTTGCAGGGAAGGGGAAGAGGACTACCCGTTTCTCTCTCGACAGATCCCTCTTTACATCGACGAATCTCTCACGGTAAATTACATTTCTTGTATGTCCACAGCTTGAATGTCCATGAAGTAGCTTACTCATGCATAAGCCTCTTTGTGATCTGGTCTTTATACCCTCCATGAGTTCTCTGAGGGGTTTAATGCAGTCCAGTTAGAATGCTTAACTTATAAAGAGGTGATTAGGGCTGCTCAGTTTTTACAAAAATCGTGATCACTGTGCTTGAGGTTGTGGTTATTAAACTTGATTACTCATTGATTTGACAATGGATACCTCTGCACATGAATCTCAAATGATTCAATAGATTTGTCTCCTTACACTGAGAGGCAGTCGCAACTGTGTAACAATTTCTGCAAATCATTTTGCACAGCGGCAGGTCTGACTCCACAATACAAAAGTAGTTCCCTATTAGGCAGTTTTCACTGAGCACTCTGGTTCAGCTTGTTGCGACATGGTACATGTTTATTTGCGTTTCCTTTGGCAAAAGTAAGAAAGGGTCCCAAATA
Organism: Cheilinus undulatus; assembly: GCF_018320785.1. NCBI lineage: Eukaryota > Metazoa > Chordata > Actinopteri > Labriformes > Labridae > Cheilinus > Cheilinus undulatus. The sequence continues at coordinate 17,211,847 of NC_054876.1, read as the reverse complement.
ACTAGCCCGTACCATCCCACTTTTTTGTCATCCTTTCATAGGGGTGCCAAGTTACCTAGCTATCTCAAAAGGTTGGAGCTACACACAATTTGCACTGATGCCACTTTCAGCATGCCACATAGCTGCTCAGCTGGGCAGATTAAAAAAACATGGCTGTCTGCTCTTTGAGAAGTGTATGAAAATGGAAGTACAAAAATATATATTTGGGATATTTGGACTTAACAGATATCCATGGTGTTTTCTGGACTGTCGACATTGATATGTGACCACAAATCAGGTTTCCTGACATTTATATGGACCTGATTTCAAGAACACAAAGCAGAGCCTGAAGGCACAAATCAGCCTGGTTCATCAGTGATGGACATGAAAGGGAATTATGACATTTTGTTAATACAAAGGTTTAGTCTTTCCTAATAAACCTGGATATGTTAATCAGAGTTTGTGGGACTTTTTATACAGGCCTATCACCTAACTCATTGTCATTAGATGCTTTATCACCTAAGATTTTATTTTACTTTTTGGTGATCTGTTGAAATTTAAGGTCTCAATTTTCCTTTAAGGAAAGAGGACCGAGCATAGAGTTGAGTTTAGTTTAAATTCAACACTAACTGAAGGCTTGTGCCGTTATGGCTCCAAACATTTCTATGAACATTTTCCATCAGCTGACGATCTTTACTGACCACAGTTAACATAGTCAAGATGTAGTTGAAATGACAGCACTGTCCAGCTGAAATAAAGCTGTCTGCAGTTTTTTTACTTTCCACTGATGTCTGCAACCAGCAGAGACGTGTGCTGCCTGTGACGATACCACTTCAAAAATAGGAAGTCTATGGCACTCTGTATTGGGAACTTTCTGTTTCCATCATCAAAAATTACAAGCAAAGTCATACACACTGTCAAAGATGCACAAACACACTGGCTACATTTTAACACAGAAGTATCACCAGTATATTTGTGACCCTTAGACACAGTTCAAAAATTTCCTTGCAGTTTTTCATTTCTTTTTTAATGGATTAATTCCCCTTTTACTCCCCTGTCCTATGAAAAATATATATTTTTAAAGTTTTGTCACTTTTTAATTACTACCGATTGTTTTAAAAAAAAACTGAATCAATTGTGTAGTTTTGAGAAAATATTGAAGACTTTGACAAACTTTATATATAATTTACATTAACAATCTTTGATAATCTTTTGACGTCAGATGGTGATGGAATTTTCCGACAGCATCATGGACGTTGACAGCAATGAAATAAATGTGTCTCATTGGAAACAGTTTTCTGAGGTGAGTCATTTTTATTTTCACACTTAAGCTTCTATAAGGATGTATGAATGTATGTGCACTGTTACTGCTCTTCTACTATAAAAGCTGTGAGTTTGTAGTTTTTTTGTTTGTTTTTTTTTTCATTTAACTCATAAAGAAGAATGTGCTAACAGATGTACAATCATGTTCTTTTTAGTATTACTCCAAACTGAAGCAGCAGGACTTGAACATGGCCCTCATGGTGACATCCAGGGAAGTGTACTCTGCTTTATCTCAGCTAGTGCCGTGCGTGGGCTGCAGGCGGAGTGTGGAGCGCCTTTTCTCGCATATGGTGGAATCAGGGAATCCGGCCCTGGAGCCCCTCACAGTGAAACCCACAGGCATGCTCTCTGTCACCAAAACCTGTTTATCAGACGTGAAGAAGCTTTACACCCTCTTCTACATCCATGGGTAAGATACAGAGAAATGTGCAGTGATTCAGTTTCACTGCCAAATCAGTCCAACAGTGTGTACTAACAGAACATCCAAGACAGATTCTAATTAAATTTTAAAAAAGAGCTTTTTGTTTGTCAGAAACAGAGAGAACAAAACTTCCAATATGTGATATCTAACAATAATGATGCTCTGTGTTGAAAAGCTATCTAACGGTATACTGTTGCTCTGAGTTACATCGGGTAATGCATGAAGTGACCTTTTTTCTCATTTACTGTCAAATGTAGGAAACAGATAAATTACACTATGGTACAAAGAGTTCTAAGTAAAGCTTGGATTTTGATAAAAGCACACGTTCTTCTTTCTTTCAGGTCAAAGTTAAATGACATGATTGATGCCATTCCAAAAAGTAAAAAGAACAAACGATGCCAGTTGCACTCCTTAGACACACACAAACCGAAGCCTTTGGGGTGAGTAATATGAGTAATAACATCTTTTTTTATTTCCTTTCTCTGAACGACATGTCGGCCAAGGGCGTTTGATTGTGGAGAAAGATGGTTGATATTGTTTTTAAGATGATAATAATATAGAAAAAAGTTTTATTTTTGCTGTGAGGCTAAATATTTTAGACAGACAAAAAAAAATACAGGGTTAAGCTCTAACTCTGTCTTGCTGTCTTCTTCTTCATTCTTCTTTTTTTCTTCATGTGGGTTTTTAGAGGTAGTCAGCATCCAAAAACTTTGCACCATTCCTAAGATTGTTAAACTCTTTATACTTTTTGGTTACCATGTGCTTTAAACAAGACACTATCTGTTATATTTTCATGTTCGATAGTACTGGAAGGAACCAAACATTTGAAGAGAAAACAAATATATACTTGTATTTCCATCTTTAAGATGTCACAAGGGCTTGAAATTGAGGCAGAGGTGGTACCATTCTGATCAGGTGCACTTTAACTTTCTAGTGGGGTCCGGGGCATGCTTCCCTGTAGAAATGTGTGGGTTTTAAAGTTAATAGAATCAGTCTGGTGCCATCTGAAAGGAATATTAAGAGGCTAAATCAATAAGACATGTTTTTCCACTTTAAACAGTGTTGTGCTCTTGTAGTAATACAACTAAAGATGCACCAATACCAGATTGGCCAGTTCTAATTTCCAGCTGTCACTGGTCTGACCTCCTGATTAAGATTTTGAATGATACACATTTTTGTCCCTAAAAATTGTTATTTACATCAAAAAGCTTTTTTTTTAACACTTTCTTTAATGAATGTTCAATTTTATATACATGATACAAAAACTGGTCATATATGTCATGTGACCTCACCCTCCGAGTTTTTTTTTTTTTTTTTTTTTTTTCTCAAAGGCTCTTCCCTTTCCCAAATGCTGTCTATGAGTGGTTTTCCAGATGGATGTGTGAAACAAATCCATCTGGCGTGCCAGGTTAGGCATGATGTGTTTCTTTTTGAGATCTTGTAGCCTACTTCACGTTGTCTGACAGGTTCTATTTAAGTGATTTCTTGATTCAACAAATCTGGTGATAATCAGGCCTGGGTGTGGCCTATGAAATTGAACTAAGCTTTCCAAAAACCATGGTTAACCCCTGTTGACTCATTATTTAAGGGGGGAGGTGATTTTTTTCACATAGGGCGAGAAAGGTTGAATTTTTTCCCTCTTAATAAGTAAAATCATCATATAGAAAAAGCATTTTATATCTACATGGATTGTCTTTGTAAGATACTAAAATTGGTTCGATGATCTGAAACATTTAAGCATGATAAATATGCAAAAAGGAAACATGAATCAGGAAAGGGGGCAAATACTTTTCTTACGGCACTGTACGTTGTCTTCTTCATCATCCCCTTCTTCTTTGTTTTGTCCTTCTTTGTCTTATCGTTTTTTTCTTCTTTTCATCCCCTTCTTCATCTTCTTTGTCTTCTCCTACGTCTTCTTTTGTGGTGATATTTAAATATTTTTGCAACAAAAATGTTGTATCACTTCACTTCTTCATACTACTTCCTCTTGGACACTGAAAATGAGAAGTAACAATTCCATTTGGTGGTCGGTTTCTATTTCATTAAATATAAAACTTTAGCACTTTAGGATTTAGCACTATGATAAATGCCTTTTTTGATTTTGAAGCTGTGTAGGTTGTGTCTACAGTCTGTTCAATAAGCTTATCCATGTATGCAACTTTGACCATGGTTATGGTTTTATTGCATCAGGAGTCATACTGTATGATTTTTGTCAGGTCTAAAATATTTGCAATTTCATAGAGTAGCTATAGAATGTGAAAAATTGCTGCAAATTTTGGCAGTTTCTTTTTGTTTTCAGTTAGTCTTTTTCTCATCAGCAGTCACAATAAACTGCCTAGATAATCTTTGTTATGATAAATTCAAATCCAAGAAAATTGTCTTGTTAGTTGTTAGGATTCAAGCTCAATAAACGAAACAGGAGTGGCTTTAGTTCTTCTCACACTGATAATTATACAGTCATATAAACCCATTCATTAACTCTTGTCTCTGTAAACTGTGCTGTAATGTTTGGATACATCTTTCTGTTTCAAATACTTATTCAGTGCTTTGGGACAAACAGTTATAGCTGTAATGACATTATTCAGCTGACAATATCAGGCATAGTTCATAGTTAAACTTAGCCATTTGTGCTGGATTATTGCAAGCATAATGGAGTGCTAAAATACTGTGTACTGGACCTTTAAATTTACCATACAGACAGAAATGAGGCTTAAAATGAATGGTTATGCATATTTAAAAAACTTTAAAGGTATGAAACTTTTTTGCATGCAAGTGTTTCTGCGCCAGTAAAGTTACACAAGGTCTAAGAGATTGTAGAACAGAAAAAAAATTGCATGTTTGCTTACAGGGGAAGTTGGATGGACGTTTGGGAGCTCATGTCTCAGGAGTGCAGGGACGAGGTGGTCCTCATCGACAGTGCTTGTCTTTTAGAGACCCTGGAGACATACTTGCGTAAACACAGGTAATCTTTGTGGCCATCCAAGCCTTATTTCCTCTCTCTTATGTTTTGTGTGAGGTTTAAAAAGAGCCGCATCGATATCTTGTCTGCAGGTTTTGCACTGACTGCAAGAATAAAGTGCTGAGGGCGTACAACATCCTGGTGGGAGAGCTGGACAGCAGTAAAGAGAAGGGCTACTGTGCTGCCTTATATGAGGGGCTATGCTGTTGCCCTCATGAGCGCCACATCCACGTGTGCTGTGAGACGGACTTCATCGCTCACCTCCTCGGAAGGGCTGAGCCAGAGTTTGCAGGAGGCTATGAGTAAGTAAAGTAATTAACTCTACAGGCTGCAGCGTTCATTTTCAACATAATGGAGTCAGCATTACACCATATTTTCATGTGTTTCTCTAAGACGCAGAGAGAGACATGCCAAGACCATTGACATTGCACAGGAGGAGGTCCTGACCTGTCTGGGCATTCACCTGTATGAGCGGCTGCACAGAATCTGGCAGAAGCTACGAGCAGAGGAGCAGACCTGGCAGATATTGTTTCATTTAGGGGTTGATGCATTACGCAAAAGCTTTGAGGTAACATCAGTTTAAACTTAAAACTTACTTATCAGATAATGAAACTTTTACAACTGTAGAATCAAGTTTGTGTTTTGATGGCTTTAGATGGCAGTGGAGAAGATGCAGGGGATCAGCCGGCTGGAGCAGTTTGTGGAGGAGCTGTCTGAGGAGGAGAGAGCCAAAGAGCTGAAGCAGGAGAAAAAGAGGCAAAAGAGAAAAAATCGACGGAAAAACAAATGTGGATTTGACATATCTGAACAGGAGGCAGATGACAAGGAGAAAACAGATGAGGTGATTTTAATACATTAACGTCCTTTCAAAGCCTTTATGTACTTTGACGTAAAGCAACACATATGTTTGGTTCTATTTAAACCTGGCCCATTTGTGTTTTTTAGGGTTCTCTTGAGTCTGTGGAGGGCTCATGCAAGGTCTGCGGCAGCCAGGATGAGGAAGAGGAGGAGGCTGTGTTTGATGAAACGGCCACCAATGACAGCACTTCTTGTAACTGCACAGACGGCACCAAACAGAGTAAAAAATGCACACAGATAACTGTTGTAACAATGTATATTCACTTTGACTCACACAGTTTATATTTTGTGCAATTTGGTGTTTTTTAATCTAAAGTGGGCTTCACAGTTGCAACCAGTGTACTAGTAAAAAAAAGCTAAGGTGTATATTTTTATGGCTATATGATGTATCTAAAGCTTTATGGCAGACATTCACTGTCATAACTAAAAGTGCTGCCACCACTATCACCCACGGCACACAGGACCCAATGTGACTGAAAATTCACAACAGGATTCATTTCAATAACCTGACACACCAGGTAGACTGTTTCATAGTTGCATATATCTGCATTAATATGTTTCACATTCATCTGTAAAAAGCTCCCATAGAAAGCATTTCGGAGGGGTAGAACTTTGAAAAATTCTTGGAAGGTGATTGGAGGAACATTCTATCTGTCACATTCATGGCGGGCCAATCAGAGTACAATACATGCTCTTCTCCTGAGCTGTCATAGTTGTGAATGGCCCATCAGGAGATGTGCGAAAACATCTGCCAAGACAAGCTTTCAGTGTGACTCTTGGTACTTGAAGTCCTCCAGACTCTGGGACCTAGAAGAGTGGAGAGGCACAGAATCCATGTTGCTTGTAGTCCAGTGTGAAGTTTCCACAGTCAGTGATGATTTGGGCTGCCATGGCAACTGCTGGTGTTGGTCTACTGTGTTTTCTGAAGTCTACAGTCAACGCAGCCATCTACCAGGACATTTTAGAGCACTTCATGCTTCCTTCTGCTGACAAGCTTCATGGAGATGCTGATTTCATTTTCCAGCAGGACTTGGCACCCGCCCACACTGCCAAAGGTACTAAAAGCTGGTTCAATGACCATGGTGTTACTGTGCTTGATTGGCCAGCAAACTGGCCTGACCTGAACCCTATAGAGAATCTATGGGGTATTGTCAAGAGGAAGATGAGAGACACCAGACCCAACAATGCAGATAACCTGAAGGCCGCTATCAAAGCAACCTGGGCTTCCATTACACCTGAGCAGTGGTACAGGCTGATCGTCTCCATGCCAGGCCGCATTGATGCAGTAATTCATGCAAAAGGAGGCCCAAACGAGTATTGAAGGCATAAAAATGAACATACTTTTCAGAAGCCTGACATTTCTGTTTAAAACATTTTAGATTGATCTCATGTAATATTCTATTTTTTTGAGACACTGAATATTGGGTTTTCTTATCTGAAATCCATAATCATCAATATTTCAAGAAATAAAGGCTTGAAATATTTGACTCTATGTGTAAAAAGTCTATATAATATGAGTTTCACTTTCAGAAAAGAGGGACAAAAAATAGTGAACTTTTTCATTATATTCTAATTTTTTGAGATGTACCTGTATTTATCAGATTTAAAGGCAAATATCACAATTCATTTGTAGTCATTTTAAAGTAGCCCTGTCACCTAAACTTACAAAGCAGATGAATTCGCCCATTTCTGTGTTTCTTACTGCCAAATCCATCTTGCAAAGCTCCCATCTGAACCGTTTGGATTCGGTTAGAAAGTGACAAGACCAATTAGCGCCAAGGGGAATTACTCCCGGTGTGGCAGAATCGTGATATATGCAAGCAGCGAGAAGAAGCCGGGCAATTATGGCGGAGGACATTAGCATGAATGCTGCTAAGGTGTAAGTTTTATCAGAACTTCACATTACTTCATTCAAAGAAGAACAAGAACACCTTGATAACTGCTACATCACATGTTTTGTTGCTCTGATTGGCCCGTAAAGATGCGACAGACTGAACGTTCATCCAATCACCCTCCGAGTTTTTTTTTTCAAAGCCTCTGCCCTTTCCCAAACGCCATCTGTCAAAGGTTTTCCAGATGGAAGTGTGAAACAAATCCATCTGGTGTGCCAGGTTACCTTTCACCCAGTATTAAAGTAAAATGTCTAACACAGTTCATATTGCTAGGAATTAAACCAGTTTGATCTTGATGGCCATTTTGTTTCAAAAAAAATACTGTTCAGAAGTAAATAGGCTTTAAATAGTTTGTGTTTTTCATTGTGTTTCTGCAGACTTGTCCCCTCACAGTAATGGTAGTGACTGTGGCTATTCTTCGAGTATAGAGGGCAGTGAAACAGGCTCTCGAGAAGGTTCTGATATCGCCTGCTCTGAAGGAATATGCAACCATGATGAAGCAGGTCTGCTTTTACCAGCTCTAATGTGCAGCTCTAATTATGCTTTTAACGTAATTTAAATGTGCTCTATGGTTTCTTGGGGCCTTTTTTGTTAATGTGATTTATTTACTCTGTGCAGGAGATGACTCAAACACCCATCACTGTGCTGAAGACAAGGAAGAGGATGCGATAGACAGCTGTGTGGACTGCTGGACACACACTGAGGAAAACAGTCAATGCAAGAGTAAAAAGAATAAAAGGAAGGGCAAGGGTTTATGCAACAATCAGGTGAGTGGAGCAGTTGTAGAAGCTGCATGCTGTATGCCCAATCTTAAAGATTTGTTTGAATTAAAATATGCATGTTTCTGCAGGGACATAAAGCTGAAGGTTGCACGTCAGATGGAAACACGACAGGACACAGTCCACTGTCACGCTCTTGCAGAACCAAAGAAATCTTCTCCTCCTCATGTGGTGACACACTTGCCAACATTGCACTACGATCACCATGTACAGCTCATCAGAAGAACCTCAGCTGTAACGCAAGCCCTGCAGAAGCTAACATCAGTCTGGTGGAACTGCTGGTGAGTGGGAAATGTTTGAAGTAGTTTTACAGGAGACATTCTGTCTTTTTGTGAAGGAACAAGCACTGCTGCAGCTATTAAGTTTTATAATAGCTATCTTGTGCTAAACCATGTTGGTGAGTCATAAACTGGGCATTAAAACTCATCACAGCAGGGCTTTGTAACTTTACCTTCAGAAAAATGTCTCTTGGTGAAATGAAATCTAGTTATGCTTTGAAGATATGAGGAACCTGCATTGTTTTAATTTTGCTCCTAATTTTAACTGAATGGGCGTTACATGTGAAATACAAGACTAAAAGGTAGTATTGCATGTTGTTTTTGGTTCACTTGCCAAGCTTATATGAGGTCCATTTAACCTGTATTTTTTTCAATTGCCAGTAGATGACCACTGCATATGCCAGTAGAAGTTAGATTACATTGACCAAGATAAGAAAATGGTGTCATTCTCAGCTGGTTTATTACCTGAAGGTCTATTTGCATGAGATTCAGCTTGCTTAGGGTAATTTGTAATAATTGCAGAGGATGACTGTGTCTTTAAAGTGTTTCTTACGGCTTTACTGTAGCTCAAATCCTGTAAGAAAGCTCAATGTGGTAAAATGCCTCTATTCATATGCACATTTGCACTTACCAATCTTTTCACTGTACTCAAATGCAACAGCTGATCTCTGTGTTGCTGAGGATTGTTTTTGATGCATATAGTGACAATCCAAAGCAAACAGAGTGCAGAACAGCAAAGAATTAGCTACAGAAAATGTAAGAAAAACAGCTTAAGAGAGTTTATATTTAACATGGAATTTAAGTTTCTACTTTTACCCAGTGCTCAGAGCAGGGCAGGTGGGGATTGTTCATGATGGTGGATGAGTCTATTACAGTTACAGTACAAAAAAAAAAATTATCATTACATTGACAATACATTGACTTTTGTATATAATTTAAACACAATTGTGCAGTGCTTTATTTATTATAGCTATCATGCAGCACCTTGTTGTTTTCCATCAGAAATGTCGGTTTATTTGAGTATATGTCTGACTTTGCTTATGTGCCGGACTAAATTCTGACGTCAGGGGGTAATTCATAAATTCCAGAGGTTCACAGGTGAACTTGTACCGCACAAATATGCTTTAGAAAACATTTTCTTGTGAAATTTATGCTCTCAGATAATTTTTTTTTTTTTGTTATTCTGTACTGCACAATGCTCATTCAGTAAATCTGGGTTTCATCGTCATTGCCATCAAAGTATGCTTCTGGGCTTAGCTACCTTTGATTGTCAAGTTGCCAATAAGGTTAAGGTGGGTCAGCCAAGGTAAACGTGAAGCAGCAAATATCACACCTGGCTCAAAGAAAAAAAGATTGCAATGAAAAAAATGCTACATCTAATGCATCAAATATACTCAACAAACTAAGGGTTGATATCTTTGTTACTTCATCAACTTCTTGTGTTCTCTATGTAACCTGCTGCGTTTTTCTTTTTTTCTTACTCTCACAGGATGACTCAGAAGTGGCTTCAGATGAGGAGGACTGTCTGACACAGGATGAAATTCAGGCATTTCTAGAAAGAAACCAGTCCTTCTACAACAACCGCCACCAGTACCGACAGCTCCTGAAAGAGAAATTCACCAATTACTGCCGCTCCAATGAGCGGAGTAAACCTGTCTGTGGAAAATGGTTCGCCACCACCAGTGTCAACTAACTGCATTAAATTCATCTCCCCACTGGAGGAAATCACTCGTGACCACTGCTGCAACGTCTTTAGGAAAATAATTCTGAAGTCCTTTGGTGTATGGTTCAGTCATTTCTCCTTTTTAAAGCAAATGTGATTCTGTTGCTCTCTATCTCTCTTTTACACTCGCACACAAACACCCTTTTTCATCTCGTTACTCAGCCACGTTCTTCTCACCTGTGATTGTTCTCTTTGACCAAGCCTAGCTCTGTGTTGTTGGTCTTCTGTAGGGTCATTGGGTCAGAGCATGGTGGAATCAGTAATCAAGCTTTGCAAGCTGTGACATTAGGGACAAATTTTTAGGAGTCTTATTTTATGTATTGTTGGTTTTTTTCTATTCTGTTTCTCTCTGGTGACACTTCAGTGTAGTGGTAAAGGTTGTACCATTAAATGTGTACAGAAATTCTAAACATAGAGATTTTACAAAGAATAAACATCCATTTGTAATGAGGACTTGGATGTGATGTCAAGAGCGCAATGTGCAAAATTTACTAAATAAAGAATATTTATTAATATGCATTCTTGTTGTTTTTTTAACAGTACTTTTGTTTTCACATGTATACATGCTTAAACTTAAAAAGACTTCTAACCTTTGCTGTGAGTTTCTTTCTCACCACATCTCTCTGCTTATAATGGTAAAAGTTTCTCAGCCATTTAGAGTTTACTTAAAGTCAAAATGATAGGAGCAAAAGGATTTTTCATTGTCTTAAACAACCTCTAGTCTATTGTTAAACTTTTAGCTGGTCTCCATTGATCAGTATTTACCTCAAGTCTCCATGCTGAAGTAGGTATGTGGATAATTATCCACAACTTTAAAAAAAAAAAAAAAAATTCCACTGAGCTGTATTTTTTATCCAAACCACCCAGGCCTTTTGTTTTTCTCCTGTAAAGTCCCGACAACTGATTTCTTTGCACAAAGCCCACCATGATGTAGGTTGTTCATTTCTACATTAGGAGGATACAAACACAAAACTGTAACCTTAGGTTCTATAGGCACAGCAAACATTTGCAACCATTTTATGAATCAAACTATCACCTCACCTCAAAGGGTTCTCTCATTTTTTTAAATTGATGGTTTGTTTTGATCATAGCATATAGATACCACAGTTAATTCTTTATTTTTGTAATTCTTGAGCCACTTTCTCTGGCTTTTACTGCTTTTTGAATGATTATAAACTAAAAACACTGGCTTCATTCTAAAATCCATCATCACCATTGTTTAAAGAAGCAGCTGTTTGTTCACCACTCAAAAAATTCAAGGAACATATCCAATTCTAATTGTTTTATCACGGAAACAGCAAAGCTTAGACTTAATGGTAAACCAGCAAAGCTACTTTTAAATGGTGGTTCCTTTAATGTTTTGCTCTCTGTGTTTCATATTACAAGTCAGAAACCAAACCTTTAAGGTAATAATTACAAGCCTAAACTGGTCCAGTGGTTCCCAGCTTTTTTCCTTTACAAACTGCTTTGACAATAAGAAGAATCACAAGTAGGATAAAGCATAATAATAGCATTAAGAGCACAACAAGAAAGACAAAACCCTAACTACGGAACGACCCATAGAAAACAGCCAACAATGCAACTTTAACATCATAATAACCTAGGAGACTGATTATATTATACACATTATGTATGTTCTGTGGCAAAGAACGCCTTCAAATTGTTTCTCCATTAGCTATGATTGCTTTTTGAAAGGTCTCACATTTGTTTTGTCTCTGATTTAAACAACCCCTGCTACTGCAACCCTTAATGTCTGTCGGAAATTGGACTTCAGTCAGACAGGATAAGAATTAGAGATTTACACAGTTGCTGCAGTGGCAAATTCAGCAATTTCTGGGCCCTAGGTGAACACAGGTATGGGGCCCTCCAGATCCATTGTTCACCCCTCTTTAAAATTCTTACTTTTTTCCCCCCAAGATTTATTTTGGGCATTTTTGTGCCTTTATTTTGATAGAGGCGGACAGTAACCTGGCACGCCAGATGGGAAACCACTCATAGACAGCATCTGGGAAAGGGCAGAGCCTTTGAAAAAAACCTAGAGGGTGATTGGATACACATTCGGTCTGTCACTAACCTGGCATACCAGATTGATTTGTTTTACATATCCGCCAGTGAGAACCATGGAAACTTGTGTATCCATCTGCTTTGCAGGGTTAGAAGGACAGAGGATAGAGACGGAAACAGGGCTGAGAGTGGGGGGGGGGGGGGGGGGGATGCGGTCAAGGAATCGAGCCCCAGCCCCCACACGCCTTAAACCACTAGGCGACCTGCACCCCCTCTTTAAAATTCTTATTTGTCAGAGAAAATTGTACTCGTAGCTTGATGTAAAACCAGCCCCCAAAAGCTGTTTAGCAATGTTTGTATAAAAATGTCCAGGTGGATTCAAATGTCTATTTGGGTATTCTAAATGGACATCTGGTAACCAAATAACATCAGAGCTATGTAATACTAAGTTTGCATGTTTATTTCAGTCACAAATGAAAATTTACTTTACTTAACTTTGTTCCATTCTGGATTTTTCCCCTCTATTTTGGTCATGTTTAACCAACCAAAACAAGATAAGATATTCCTTCTTTAGTCCTGCATGAGGACTCAAACCTCTCTCAAAGTGACCAAATATATATCTATTTGTTAATGTATTTGTATAATATTCATTATAAAGATTAAATAAAATAACAGTTACACCAGCTGACTTTGTTCTGGTGTTTTTCAAATGGAAAAGTAGAAAAAAAAATAATTACACTAATATTTATAATTCACACTAATATTTATATGTTATCATTTAAAGCTTTAGTGAGACTATGACATGACCAAGTTTACTTTATATTTTGCGCCTTCAATGAGTCTGTTAACTCCTTAAAATTTTAAATGACAAGAATACAGGCATGTGCTGGAGAAAGTGTTAAGTTAGACTGTGTTCATTGGGCCCCTATTATTCCAGGGCCAAAGCAATTGCCTACATTTGTCTGGTGGTAAAGTCCGCCTTTGCACAGTTGTATTCCGGTAGATGGCGGTACATAACCACATGAAGCAGTCCAGGCCTCAGGGCTCAAAAAGAAAGTGGGAGGTGATGTAAACCAAACATTTCCACAGGACCGGGCTGTTCATATTTCATCCAGAGGAGCGCATGGATCCGAGCTCAGGCACACTGCCCGCCGCTGTCTTGGATGCTGCACGGATTGAGACTGGAGGCTGCTACATCCCTACATTTGAACACATAGCGAATAATACTAGTTGCTACATTTGTGACAGGCTTAACTAAGACGATAAGGGTAGATCTTGGGAACTGCTGTTTTGTGTATTTTCCCGGTGTAAGCGGTGTGGAGGAGATGGAGCGGTGGAAAGGCAGAGTGGCCCTGGTGACTGGCGCCTCTGTGGGGATTGGAGCGGCTGTAGCTCGGGCACTGGTCCAGCAGGGCATGAGGGTTGTCGGATGCGCTAGGAGTGTCGACAAAATAGAGGTGGGCTGTTTAATTTTATATTTTCAACTGCTGTTAAATAAACCGCTTCGGTGAACAGAAGAAGCTAGCCCCGTTAGAGTAACAGCAAACTAGCTAACAAACGGTAACTGCTAGCTAACGTTAGCTTTACAACTTCAGTTGGAAACCTTCAACGTAAACGTTAGAGCTAAGGAGGAAGGGTTAGGGTTTGTTTAATTTATTTAATGGGTAGAAATGTGCAAATAAGAAAGGGGATATGTTTAGTAGAATAAAACCTGAAAATTAAATAGCATTGGTGGCTTTATGATGATATAACATTTAAATGTATTAACCTGCTAGCTAACGTTAGCTTTAAAACTTCAGTTAGGAACCTGCAGCTCTAACTGTAAAGCTAATATGGGTAGTGTCTACTGATTAAATGTTTTTGTTTTTTTACGAAGGGCCGTATTATTTCTCCATTTAACACGAGTGAATTTAAAACCTAGAAAGAGAAGAAGTAGGTCTACAGATATTAAGGATAAAAACAAAGGTGAAATGCCAAACCAAGTAGCAGCAATTTACTGTACCTGGTTGTAAAGTGGGAAAACAAAAAGTTATAAAGGGTAAGCAAGTTGGTTTTTTTTTAACGTTCTTTATCTAATGCAATTTCTCAACAAACAAGCAATGAATCATTCTATAGTAAAACAAACACAATATCTGGTAGGTTAAAGTAAGGCTTAACAATTTTGAAATAATCTATTATTTTGACTAATTGCAAATTTAATATGCATTGTTATATTGAAAGGAATGATGATTTTACATCTTTCTCATTTTTAATAACACAAAACTATACAAAACAACGAAAGTACGATTTTTTTGCATTTATTCTAGACATTTTAATACATCTATGCCTCAAAAAATGTATGAAACGTTAGGAAAAAGAAATATTTCATGTTCTGTGATATGAAAATTGAAGTAGGACATTAAATCAAAGCCATATTTTGATGAATTGCCAAGCCATATTCCCCATATAAAGGGTATGTCTACTTAAAAAAGATAATGCTAGCTTTTTTTATTCCTATCAGGAAGAAGTCAGGTGTGGCTGCATGCTTGTAAACTGACTTATTATCTATTGCCCCATTAATTATTAAAGTATTACAAATTAGGGTTTCCACAATACTAGATTTTAAATGTAGATATGATACTAGTAAAACTCAAAAAGCCTTGCTACTTGTTTCAATACCACAGTAACAAAAATATAACCTCTAGACATCCATTATTGGCAGATTTCTCATCTTTAAAAACCAAAAGTTGCAGGTAACCTCTTGCACACTATTTAATGCCTCTCTTGTCAATGTATTTCTGCAGTTTAGACAATGTTTTCTCTCTTTTCCCTTGAGGCAGCGTGTGGTTACAAATATAAATTAGGGTCAGTGTGGTTTATTGAGTTTCATTGCTTTTCAGTGCTGTTGATTATTATGTTTAAAGATTGTATCTTATATGGTAGACTATTGCATTTTTTAAAACTTTTGCCCCCAAAGTGCCTGTCAAGGAAAAAGCTCGCCCTTGTGCAAATGTATTTGATGGCCCCTGATGTATCGAGTACAACATCTCTGCTGCAAAAATGTTTTATTTTAATCTAAACTTAGATTAATTTCCTAGCCCTAGTATTTGGTATCATAAGGATTAAAATATCAAACATTTTTTCTCACCTTACATATGTGAAAAAATCTTACTGCTGTTTAACATCAGTTTAGAAAGAAAAACTGTTGCCTGCAGGGCCAGCAGCGTAATGAGAAATATAAACCCAAACTAAATCCTCAATTTCTACTGTTGCTTATTTCTCACATGAATATTTCAGGGGTATTATTTAAATATTTTTCCCCCCATCCTGAGAGACTATTTGATGGCTTATATTCCCAACAACAAAATAAAGCAAAGATGATGCTCTTCAAACAGCAGCTGTCAGCATATCACCACGTCCATAATCTGGTGTAATCTCTTTCATTAATATATTTGTCATTAATCCTTGCAGGGAAAATAATTTTCTATTGGCTGTATGTGCCAAGTTAGGTCAAAGGTCGGGGTCAGCAGCAGACCAACACGAACAGAGGATTCACTGTCTTTATGGCACCAATTTGTCATATGAAATTATACCTAAAATGAGTGTTGAGAGGGGCATGTGTGGGCCAATCTGCCATCCTTCATTTCTCTGCCAGCGTTAAACTGTCTGTCAGCTTGCCACAGCTTACAAAAGGTGTCAGTGAATGCTAGTAAGTCTTGTATGAATGTCAGGGTCACTATATGGCAGAGCAGCTGATTCACCTAATGTGGTGGTTTGTGGATTAACTCCAGGCTCCAGTTTTCATATTGAAGTGTCCTTATGTGAGACACTTGACCAAAAATTTCGGAGAAAGAGATGGCTGATCATTGTTTGTGTGTGTCTGAATGGCTCAAATTAGACTCAGAATTGCAGGTTTCCACCTTGTTTTGCTGCCATCAATGTATTTGAGAGAGTTGATAGGCTGAAAGGGACTAGAAGGCAGAGAGTGATCAAAAGACTAGAGTACAGATGTACTGTTCATTCACTATTTTTTGAGGTTGTCAAAGTTTGACATTCTTAGATATTTTTTATTTAACCAGGTGTTTGTACACAATACAATCTTGATTATTTGCAAGAATGATTAAGAAAGTATCAAAAAGCTTTAAAAAATCAAAAGACAGGTGCATAGGAGAGGATTGAATCCATTATGATTTTCTGGCGAACTCATACACAGTGCCTAATGTACTTGTGCCATTTGGACTCCTGTATTTTTGATGATTGAAAACAACATATTAATCAAAAATGAAGCTGAAGACTTTTATTAGTGTTGACATGGCATGGAGACCAGTAACAATATGGTCTGATTCTTACAAGTATTATATCAAAGTTTAACATCCACATTTCATAACAAGCCTGCTACTTTGTCTATGAATCAAAAGAAAAGAAGAAAAAGGTCCCAGTCAGTTCTACCTCTTAACAAATAGGCTGATTGAAAAAGATCCAACTTGCCGGCCCCATGTTTCATGAATGTAAACTATGTTATAAAATCTATACAGCAACACGTGTCATGTAAATCTTAATTTATAAACTGTTGAAACTATTTTCTTGTAAATGTATGTTGGGACACATCTCATTTTTAGGTCAGTGCTCAGATGGCAGTATAACAGAGGGTTTTAATCACACCCACTAAAAGACTAACAGTCCAATCAGTATTTAAGCCCTGCTATCATTGTGACTATGACGGTAATTAGTGCCAACAGTGATTATACTTGCGCTGCATGTGAATTTGTCAAAGGCATATTAAAGCAATTGGATTTATGGCTGTAATAAAATATGGATTAATTCATAATTGTGTTGGCCCCCCCATCAAGTGAAATTCCCTGGTTGCACCTTCTGTGACACACATTCATCTGCCCCTCCCCTCTCACTCATGTCTGACCATAAGCCATAAGGCTGCTGCTCCTTATCTTGTCAGCCCATACTTGAGCCGCACTCTTCAGCCCACACTTGTCCGAGCTTCCTGTACTTGTCTGGGATAGGCCTACTAGGTTGCTGCTGGTTTGCTTTTTGATGATCTTGGTGTTGTATACCCTAATATGTCAGTTCAGTGTTATCCACACAGTGATGCTGCACCTGGGTATTGGAGGTGATGGGAGAACCCTGTTTATTTAGGGTCGTATAAACAAACCTTGTATATTTTATACAGATTTTCCCCTACCATTATTTTATCTAAAACCCACAAATACCTGTACCTCTCCTCTCTTGATGCACAGTTTGTCTCTTCTCCTTTCACAGTATTCATCAAGAGTACTTTTTAATACAGAAAAATAATGTGACATTACTCTTTAAAATGTTACACTTGATATTCTGTGATAACAACAGGCAATCTGAGTTTGTTGAGCCTGTCTATTAGTAGGGATGAGTATAAAATCTGTTACTGACACAGTACCAGTACCATCACACCCCATACTTACCAGACCAAGTCACAATTCAGGTATCAATACTTCATTTCGATACCTCCCCACCCTAAATGAAAGGCAAGAAAATCATAGTGGAATTTGTGTGATTTGTGTGTTAAGTTACACTGGTTTTCTTTTCTTTTATCATATTTCACTCACATCTTGAAAGAATATTTCTGTGACTCATTCACAATACTTAAGACAGCTTTTTGTCTCCTGCTGACATTCAGCTGACTTTTTTCCTCTCTAAAGTACCCATGCAAGCACTGTTTAGGCACCGGCACCAAATACAAAAGTATTGCTTTGGCACTGGTATCAGAAAAAAAAAAAAAAAAAAAATTACCCATCCCTACTTATTGGTAATGCATATTATATTGCAAGTTATGCTAAACTATGAGTTCAGGATTTTATCAACTACAAGTAACTGCAGAAGGCCGTAACAAAAAGCAGCATAAGATGTTCAGATAAGATGATCCTTCAGGTGTTGCACCTCAAGAGGTGCATTTCCAGGATAGACCTACCCCTGGACGTTTCTCTTAAGCTGTGCATACACTATGAAATTTCAAGCTAACTCTGTAGCAGTTATGGTGGAATGTCATCTCACACTGTGTAAATGTATAAGTTACGATCCGAGACCATCACACATGATTCATGTGCTCACACTGTATGAGTGAAGTCGAGATGGACTGTGATGAATGTCATTGAAGTTTCCCGTGAAAAGCCTCAGAAATGTAGGTTGAAGTCATATAAATTGTCTGGTAAGCTAACTAGTAACAAATATGTGATGTCTGCAAATAGGCCTACTTCCTGCTCGCTTATTTCTTTTATTGTAGTCAGGGAAGGCACATCAAAAAGGCATGTCTCTTGTTCTCATTAGTATTTAATATGCTGTCTGACAGTTTACAAAGGAAAAAAAATGTCCAAAGTTGAAGATTCTGCTTAGGGCTGCAGCAATGAATCAACAAATCGAATCATGATCCGGAAACGTCTGGTGCATGATTTATACCTAGTGCCGGCTTCCTCTTTGCCGCAAACTGATATTCTCCCAAAAGCTATGGGGCAGTGTCTTCAAGAATCACATCTGTAGCGTGTTTAATGCAAGTCATAGAGGAAGATTTGTTGATCATGGAGAACCACGAAGAGGTGCTGCTGTGTTTACTGTTGTTACAGCATAAAAGAGAGAGGAGATGGTCCATACGGCCATTCAATCAAGAGAGGGAGGACGAGGGGGAGTACAGTATTCTTGTATGACCAATGCGAGAGATAGATGAGGAAGTACATGGCAGTCGCTGTGATCTTTAAAAGAACAATCATACAGGTGTTTATATTTTCTGACTTCTGCCACCAAAAAATCCTCAAATTTTGCCATTCGGACGTGTGTCGTGTCTGTAAAAATTTCGGGGATGTGCGCGGACAGACAAAAATTGGCCACACAGAACCCCCCGTGAAGGGGCGTGTCTTCATATTTGACATCACGTGTGACGTGCAGACACTCGCGACCTCGCGGATGCGTCAAGCATAAAAACAGGCTTGGGTCTGCTGAAAATCGCATGGTTTATGCCTGACTTTAGGCTTTCTTGTTCCCTCTTCTTGACATGGATTATACAGTAAAAAAACACAACAAAACAAGAAAACTAGAAAAGTACTCGGAGAGCACAGACCTCTGCCATTAGCCTTATCTCCCAATAGTAAAGAATCCTTTTAAACATTCCTGGATCCAGACGGTGATCCGGATCACTCCCAAAATCTAATCAGTTCTTTCTTATGCAATTTCTGATTTTTCCTGAAAATTTCATCAAAATCCATCCATAGCTTTTTGAGTTATGTTGCTAACAAACAAACCAACAAACAAACCCTGCCGATCACATAACCTCCTTGGCGGAGGTAATCATGGTCAGAAAATACACTTGGGTGGCTGTACATACCTGTATGACCCACCTAAGTGTCATATGTGTTGTAAACACCCCAGTTAAATCCATTTTTTTCTTCTGTGCTGTTTCTAGTTGCACTGTTTGGTAAGAGTGTTGGGAATTACTTCACTGAGCATAACTCCTCATGACACCGTTGTTAAAAGATGAATTTCAAGCAGGCGTGTAAATAATTTATAAAGAGTCAAAGTGGAAAAGCAAGGAATTTTGTTTTAGAAATAAGATACAAATGGAAAAAAATAAGAGGGACTCTGGGGATAAAGAGAAATAACAATTCTCTTTGTTTACTTTCGACCTGCTGCAGACCAGCACCTGACAACCTGGGCTTTGCACAGGGTTCTTTTTTAGGACTATTGGGATCTTTGTAGTTGATTGGCTTCATCTTCTTTGCACTGTATAGATGCAATACAGAACAAATTGACGTATAAGAAGCATGTCAGAAAATGTCTGAGTCACAGAGTGATAGATATCTTGAGCTTGTTTTACCCTTTTTCATGGACAATAGGAAAGAACTAGCCCACAATAACTTCTTAATATTATTACTTAACCTTTTTTTCCCAAATCAACATAAATTCTGATTTATAAAGATACAAATGTTGCCAGACTAGTATTTCATACTGTTTTCAGTATGATGTAGGAAAGTAATATGAGAAAAGAAGCCAAATGGAAAATATGTTGCTTTTCTCTGTTGGTTTGAAAAAGTCATATATTTTATTTGGGCTTATTTTTATATACAAAGCTTTACTCATACCCTTGTTCTAACATGTAAACATGGACTGTGTCATAGATTTGTCCCTCCATTCATACTCTGGTCACATGGTTCTTTCTGTCAATAGTTAACTCCAGCAGCTTTTTGGCCCTCATTTTTGACTTGTGCAACACCAAAGGAAGGTCAAAACATCAAAATCTCTATTGGATTTTAGTGTGTAGTGTATAAATGACAATCAGGACAGAAGAGCTAACTACAAATATTCCTTTGGTTGGAATAAGGGCCAAACAAACAGCAAAATAAAGATGTGGCCAAACTAGATGTATATACTAGTTTAGTCTCCATTTCACCTTGCCTGTGACAGATTTCATCACTTGTACTAGACCTTAGAGAATTATCTGTGTGAGCGGAGGGACAGAGCTAGTATTGTGCTCTCTCTCCTATGTAAACTGGATTGTTGCTGTAGTTGTGCCAAACCTGGCAGGCTGCTACTGGGGGATGATGATCTGTCCATCACTTAGCAATTGTTCTTGATTTTCCTTTTGGTGTTGATGTCTTAATGAAAAAACTTCCAGGGTCACTGTTTTGAACAGTAAATCTCTCATTTCGAGTAAGCGTGAGAAAACTGTAATGATGATGAGAACTGTATTGGTTTTTCTGTGAAACAAACAAGAAGTAAGCACCATGTAGAGTTGTGGCAGCAGTATTGTTGTGTTGTGTGTGACACCATGGAGTAGGCAGTAGGGGAGCAGCAAGCTGAATAGAGACGTGTGGTCACCATGGGCTCTGTACAGGAATGGAGACAACAGAACTGATCCAAATAGCAGCAGCCCAGCTTCTTATTAACTCTTGTGAAACCTGTGAAGTCCAGAGGGAGAAGCTTTTATTTGCCTGGAAGACAAATCTCTTCACAGTGCACACAATGTGCTCTTTTCAGCTTTAACGGTTCAAATGAGGCCTCCAGCACAGTCCAAGAGTGTGCCATTGAGAGCAAAATGTGTGCACATTCTCATTACAGCCAAACACTGAAGGAAGTGATTTCAACGGTGACATCACCATTTAAACAATTCCTCCTTTAGGGAATTTCATAAATGTTCTGCCTGATGATTGTAAAAATGTTGTCATAACAGGAGGATTTTAAGTCTGAACTTACATCTAAGTCAGAAGAGAGCAATGTGACGACTCTAAAGCACTCTGGCCCACATCACCCACATGTTGTAATACCTGCCTACCCAGCACAATGTGATGCAGTTGTAAATACACGTTTAGAGGAGTATGAACTGCACCATTTTGCCAAAACCTAACCTAGAAAGACTGTCAGAGAGTGCAGACCTCTGCTAGGGCCAATAGTTTTATAGTGCTTGGAGTTCTTGTTAATAGTCAGTCTTAAATATATGAATCTGAAATGGCAACTACGACATACAGCACTGTGCCAAGTCTTTGTCCACCACTTGCCTGTTTTTTTAATGCACATCAGTATTGAATTTCAGTCTCTTTATTAAGAAACTACACAAAAATATCAGACAGTGTACACAAAATATATTTGAAATAACATTTAACAGAGCAAAATGGCTTCTGTAGAGGACAATCAGTATAAAGTGTGACCTCCTGACTGTGTTTTTGCGTGCGTTTTTTCCAAATATAATTTCATGACATGAAAAGTACGCTTGGAATTGTTGTCCTGCAGAAATAATGCCATCATCAATCAGGCACTTCCTAGAGGGGATGGCAGGATGATTTACACTTCCATGCTGAAGCAATTAATCTAAAGTTGGCTTTAGACTTCTGCACAGTATTTTGCATCTGAATATATTTCCAGTAGGGCGAGAATTTTTTGATACAAGGTTTTTTGCATCTCAGATGTCCCTGGGCAGATGTTGCTTCTTTTTAGAACTGGATATATTAAACATAATACATTTTTGGTTGGAAGAAAGTCCTTCATTTTCATATTCTAATATTGTTAAATGCTTGGGTATGAATAGGATTTTTTTTTTCTTAAAGGTTTTTATGATTTAAATTTTTGATCATGACCAATCTCAGAATTTCTGCAGTTAATCTCCCCTTATGTTCTTCCAAATCACATACTTCTGTACAATATAGAAAATGTTCTGAGTGCATAAAGTGGAACGATGGACTCTTTGCACCCCAAATGATGCAGCCTTATTGGTGACGTAGCAGATATTAAGGTACAGTGTTAATTTTGACAGCTATTTTCAATTTTAGTGTCAGTCTAAGTCTTTAGGTTAAATGTCTTTTAGTTTTAGTCACAATTTTAATTTCTACCCTCTTTAGGTTTAGACTACGAAAACTCACATGTTGGTCTAGTTTTAGTCCATTAAAATTCCTCACATTTAGGTCTTAACTTAAACACCAAGCATTTATTCTCTTACCTGAATCTGGTATCAAGTCATTGTAGTGTGGTCTATGCACCCTGCCAAACATGGGGTTCCTGCTTTCTACAGCTGAGAGGCAAAATAGCTACAGATGCATTGTATTTTGACAGATTTCCCCGCAGTGAAGAATAATCCAGGATTTTGAATTTCTAATGAAACTGAAAAGACATTTTAGTCTAGTTTTAGTCATCTTGATGAAAACTAAACTTACCTTTAGTCAGTTTTAGTGATCAGAGATCTATTTTTGGCTAGTCTTAGTCTAGTCTTTCTCATGGAAAAAAGGCTGTCAACCAAAATTAGCTTTGACTATATATAATGTTACTACTGTTTTAGCAACCATGAAATGTATAACTGTGAATATGAAAGATTCCTAAATAGTTTGTTTTCATAAAGATGTTTTTTTTCCCAAAATATAACTTTATTATTTAATGTCCTTAAATTTAGAAAAAAAAAAAATTATAGAATGAAGAATAACTCCCACGGAGTTATGCATCTTATCTCTTTATTCTTGCGAATGCACATGCCCATTTTAGAGAATACTCTCTTTCTCCACAGTTGACAGAGAAATTAATTTCAGATGTTACTCCTTCAAAAAATTAAGATAATGTGGATTTTGTGTTTCGTAACAAGGTTTGATTTAACTGTCAAACTCACTGGATTGTTATCTAACGTAGAACAGCAGCTGTTGCCTGAATTTCTCATGACACAGTCGTCATGGAGCATATTTGTATCATTTGCAAATACAAACAAGAGGAGTTTATGTTTTTCATTATCTGCAGGTCTCTGCTAGTATAGAGGAGATTAGTGTCAGCGCTAGCGTATCTCTGGGAGGCAGAGGGTGGGAAGGGTCAGGGTCTGTCACGTGATCAATCAATTGATCGATAGCCTGTGCATGTAATGATTCCTGGAAAGTATAGTCTGTCCTGTGCTGTATGTTGGCATAGATGCAATGCTTGGAACTTTTGTAAAATAATTTATCACAACAAAAGACTAGTGATTTTGAGTAAACATAGGAAATATTTATCCTTAAATGGTCAGTAAACCTGTTTGTATGCAGTCTTTAGTTGGTTCTAAATGATTTTACACAGGCACTATTTAAGATATCATTTGCTGAAGTCACATTTTTCCCCTACTATTACTGCAGGTAGTCACCTCTGTTTGAACCTCAGCTGAATGCAGAAAGAACATCTGCTTCCAGACAATAAATAAATCTATTTGTAGATCATTTTAAAATGATGACACTGTCATTTCACGGAAGCTTTGAGGCCACCCACTGCAGAGGCATCTGTCACAGTACAAAGCTCAGACTGCTGCAAATTTTAGATCAGATATATTTAGCAAACATAATTTGTGGGTTTTTAATGCTACATGGATTTACGGTTGGCATACACAGAGCCTGTGTCAGCAGAAGATTGGGGAGTGATTCAGCATGAAATATGACCAAAGAAGATAAATCGTTGTTTAATGATTGTGCTCTGCAATACATAAAATCCCCCTATTGTCACATTACTCAACCAGGATCACAAGAAACAGGCAGATGTTAGTCTGTGCTGATGGCCTTTTGGAAAAATAGCATTTGAAAACTGTGGTTATTATTATGAGCTTACACAGTTAGTTTTTGGGCTTTGCTTCATTTGGCTAGTATCAAAAAGTCACTTGAATCGGTGCCTGTACAAGCACTCGGTACAAAGCTGGAGCCTGTTTTCTTTTTTTCCCTACTAACTTAAGCATCTTCTATTTAAGTGACAAATTCAGTGTCTCAGTCTTTGGCAGGTGAGGCAGCAGGTTAATTTAAGCTCCTGGCTGACCAGCTTTGATTTGCTGCCCAGTCTGGAGGAGGTAAAAAGTGCTCAGTCACGCTGCAGAAGCTGAGGTGACACAATAAAAGTCGATCAGTGGCGGCCTGTCAGCACATCTGAAGCTGTCTCAGCCACCTCCTCAAGGCTGTGTCTGGATGGCCTGTCCTGTTGTTTCACTGTGAATAGATTTCACTTCAGAAAGGATTTGAAGTGGGTCAGGTCAGATGGCTTTACTCTCTTTGTCTCACACCCTTTCTGCCTCACTTAATGTTCCTATCACTCTTTTATATTCTGCCCCGATTCTTCTTCTTTATACACGTTTAAGCCTTTTTAATACTGTGTTATGGTGGCAAAAGCATTGAGTTTGGTGTGGTTGGTAGGAATATTTCTCCATCTGTTTGGCACTTCTTCTAAATAGTCCCGAGCAGTTATTTTTCCAGGAAGGTAAAGTATAATACATGGCCTGAGTGATGCATTTGACACTGGCATATGACATGTCTATAGCAGACCATTTTTACTCTGTTTGCATCTGTTATCAAGGACTTGAATCTGCTGTGCAGTGACAGAGTTACAAAGTTGGATCAAAATATTAGAAATGAGAAGAAGGTGTGCATATCAGCAGTTTCAAGGAGTTTAACCCCCTATCTCCCCCTCCTCTATGATACTTAAATGATGCGTTTGCATGACATTATTTTGTCTGATATGGCTGCTTCATAATATAAGGCCTCCAAAAACATTTTAACTGGGGACTTTTGAAGAGCTTGTCAGAAATACAATTTCTTTATCAATGAATGAACTGAACTTTAGCAGAGCTACAATCAGTGCTGAGTTCACGGAGTTAAAGTATTTACAGCTACTTCCTTTACCATGAAACATAGCGACATCTTACTGCTGTGGATCTTGGATTTGAAACAAGAGAGAAGCTGAAACAGAGGTAGACCTGTTGTAAAATTTCAGTACCAGCTGCATTAGGCTTATGGCAAATAAGTCGATCTAGTCCAACACACAGCCCATGTTTAAGTGCTAGATGGACCAACAGAGACACACTGAAAGTGGGCATACTGGTGCTGTTATTGACTGACAACAGACTTGGAGAAGAGAGAATGTATGTTTAACTGATTCCTGGGCCACAATTAATGTTACTGTCTTCCCCTGGCTCTAAAGCATTTGATTAAGCGTAGCCACATGCTGTGATGAGATATTTGTTACTAAATTAGAAAATATTTTTTGTGTAGTTCTTAAAAAAAACTAAAAATATCCACTAGAACACAGACAAACAAAGGTTAAGAAACCATATTTGTCATTTTACTATCTTGCACTCCACAATGTTTAAACCAAACCTCTTGATGTCTTTGGGATATGTAGAGTGAACACAGCACAGTCTTATAGTGGTATAAAATAGTCTCATCATTACGTATTAGTTTTGTACTTTTTGCTCCACCACTTTTCATCAGCTCTGAGAGAAATCACAGCGCTGTCCCTTCACCTGCACATATCCTACTCAGTTCCCCGTGTCAGTTTTCTCCTGAGCTCATCGAGTTACTTAGAGGCTTCTCCAGCTCACAAGCTTTTGTCTTACCCATGCAGAAATGTTTTCCACTGACTGCACGTTTTCCACTTGAGCCAAGAGCTGACAAAGACTTACACCTGACTAATAATCCACCATGTTTCCATGGATTCTGTCCCCAAGAGACACAGCAGTCTCACCAACATAACAGCACAAGTCCTCCCAAAGTAGCAGTCCTGGGTGTGTAGACAAAGATTTATGAGGTAAGGGCAGGTGATAAAGATAAGACAGCAGTCTGTATTAAAAATGTAATTGTTCAAAGTTTACAGCATGATCAAGTATTTTCTTCCCCCACAGAGGAGGGACACTGTTGCAAACATGATGTGCTCATAGTAGAATAATTACTTCTTCTTAATTATGAAAACATGTAGGTAGTTGTAGCTTCCTACCTATGCTATAGCTACTAATAGACTCCTTCAAACACACAATGTCATCATCATGGGGTTTGGTTTTGCAAGAAAAGGCAATGTGTGATCTGCTAGCTCAATGGACATCTGACAGGATAGAGACTACTAAAGTAGACTACTTTATGGTGTTTGAAACTCTAATGCAAAAGTGATGTATTATTAAGGCAAAATTCACAATCTCATCTTAAATCTAATCAAGAAAAAAGTTGCTGTTTGGTTGCGTTAGGCAATAAAAGAACTTGAGAAAGTATAGGAATGGTAAGGGTTTGGTCTGAACTATTCTTTAGGCTTATTTGACTAATATTGAAACACCCCCTGACTTACTATAGTTTAGTCCAGTGGTTTTCAACCTTTGTTTTTAGCCAAGGCACAACCAAGATCAAGCCAGATTCTCAGGCCCACCATACCCAAACCCATAAAAAACAGCCTCTTCAAAACATCTTAAATCAACTTAAGTGGTAGTATAGTCGAAGTGAAATTGTATGATTGTACAAATTCCCATGGCACACCAAGACTTGCCACAAGACACAATAGTGCCACACCATTTTAGAAACGCTGGTTTAGTCCATCTAAATAAGATGTAAATGTATTCAGTGTATATCAAAAGAAAGAAGGGATGCACAATATCTGATATGCTGATATTTACAGATTCATTTTAGCCGATACCAATATCGATATTTAAATATGCTTTTTGGACAGATAATTTCAGTCCTTTGGACACTTCACGGTTTAAGGATGACCAAGGAAACAAACTTTAGTCCTTAAAAAACACATTAAAGTTTAAAGAATCAGGATAAATAAAGAAAAAGACCTCACCTGACATAGGTCTGTTGGTTCAGACTAAAACTCCACAAATTTATTAGTATATATGGACAAAGTTTACAGTCGATATATGCTGAAATACACAGGCAAAATGTTGGATGTAAATATCGTCAGAAATTTTGATATCTGCCGATACCGATAATTGCCTTTTTAAGCTAATATCTGCCATTACCGATACCTGACCGATAATATCATGCATTCCCAGAAGAAACTCAGTACTCACCGTTGTTTCAGCCTTAATGTTGCAATTTTGCATGTAGTCTCATTGGTTTAGACCCTGCCCTCTTTAATGGCTTTTTTGCACTTTTTCAGAGTGCTGTTTAAGCCCAGCTCAGGTTTAAAGAAAAAGTTGTGATGCATCAAGACCATTTTAGAACATCACTGGAGTAGCTTGCAGCTGTCTGACCTGAGCTGCAAATCTGATGATGCTGCATATTATTCAGTTCGTCATATTGCAGAGTTCTGGTTTTGGGAATTTTCAAGCAGATATATGAAACACACAATGGAAGTACTTTTTGAAAGTAGAGTATTATGTTTGATAAAATTGATTGCTTATTCATTTACTTCTTACTTTTCTCATGGGAACTTCAGCCTTATAAACACTCCTGTCTCCATCAGCTGTGCAATAAGCAGGAAACACGTGTTGTCCTTGCTAAAACATGTAGGCTGTTGTAGCTAAATTTGTCAGTGGAAAAAATACCACTCTCAGCAGATATCTTGGTTATAACAAGCATTTTGATGTTTATTTATGTTGTGAAATTTTACTGCCAGCGATGACAAAGGAATTAGTAAGGAGTAGGAATCATATCAAGGTGATGGAGATGAAAGGGAAGAAACAAAATATTGCAAAATATATTGATCCATCTTTGTTCCTTTAACCATTGAGCCCAGAATTAGCAAACACAATGGTTAGCAGACTGACAGATCAGTATATCCAGTCTTTTGTCTGATTAAAGCTCCTGTGAGGAACCTGTGATTCGATTTTGGCACCCCTATGGGTGGAAAGCAAAGTGGAATTATGAACCCCTTTGCTTGTTCATCTTAACAATCTTTTTTCCTCTATAATATTTTAAATTGTCTTTTTCTGCAGCATACAATTAATCACTTCCTTTGACACCTACTCTGTGGCAGCGCTGCCAGACAATAAAAATAGCTGCATAGAAATGATCTGTCTTATTGCTAATGGTGTGGTTTCTTTTTTAGCTTCCAAAGAGACATCACTTTTGATTTTAGGCATTTTATAACCAATTAAAAACTCCTCACATGAGCTTTAGGTTGCTTTTCTGTGCAGTTTGCTCTAAATGTTATCTCTGCTACAATCTGTTGTTAGTATAAACCAGTGCTTCACCTAATCTCAGCAGCAAAGAGCTTTTCACAGACCTGTGTTGTCGTAATATAGCATTAAAGTTTGATCATGATACTGTAATACAACCAGTACTATTGCATGTTAATGAACAACACATAAATCAGTTAAAGTCTTCTCTGTACTCTTTATGGATCATTTAAATGTCTTACTGAAGGTTTTTTTAATTACTTATTATGCAAGCTGCCTGGGGTCTCAAACAGTAAACGGTCTGATTGGTCTGGGCAGTTCATTGACCCCTGTGAGTGGCTCCCTCTGCACCACTGCTGAGCTGTCCTCTTTCTGCTTATCATCTTTCAAGGTGTAAGCTTTACTGGCACTGACGGTCCCTTTCTGGGCCTCCTGCTAGGATAGGTGGGGCGCTTCCCATCCTGTCCTGTCCTGTTGAAAGACTTTCTGGAAGGCTTTGCATGTCCCATCTTTGAAAGTGTTTGTTTTTATGAGGAGGCCTTATGTGAAGAGGGGGAATACCTCACATAAACGCTAAGTGCAACTGTAAAAGCACGCCAGTGCTTGTAATTGAAAGTGCATTTTAGGCAGAGAGCGGAGAGTTAAAGAAAGCACTCTGATGAAGCTCAAACAGAGACGATTTGAGTTCATCAAGTTCAGTGTTTGCAGAAATTTAGGGAGGGGTTGGGGGGGCTTGATGAAAAGAATGCAAAGTGGATTGTTTGTGCTTCAACAGTAGCCAAATTGGATTTGTTGCTGGGTGTTTGTTTGATATTGGACACATTTTATGGCCACTCGAAGCTTACATACTGAATAGACCCAGCTCAGGCTGGCTCAGTTTGAAAGCTTTCTGTTTTTGGAAGTCTGATCAACGCTGTCTCCATGAGATCGTACTGAGTCTGTTTTTGTTGTCCATGCTGGCGAAAGTTGACATCAACTGAGCATGCATTGTTCTTGATTTAGCTTAAAGAATCAAGAATGCATCCTTTGTTATCAGCCATTTTTTCTTTATCACAGGTATTATCGGTACCATCATATTCTTTTTGTTTTATAGGCATCTACAAAAACATTTCCACAGAGCTTTTGATGGAAGTAAAAATGTTTGATGGGATTGAATTATGGTGTCATTGCCTTACTTGTCATTCATAGAGTGCTCATACTCCATAGTTTTCAACTCTACAAGCACTGTCTGCAGCACGTGCAGCAGAATATCACAGCTAGAAATGTTGGTAGATGAGACTAGGACCAATGACAAAATGATGTAATCAATGAAAAGACAGTTTTTTTCCCTTCCCAATCAATAAATTTATAAAATCCATAAAATTGAGAGAATTGTGTGATGTGCTCATCTCAGTTTCTTGTAGCCCAGAATGACTTCTTCAAGTTGCTTCTTTAGTCAAACTAGAGGTTTAAAGTTAAACCAGAGGTTTAAGGTTTATAGTAACTCCTAAGACATCAAATGTTTGGTGTTTTATTTGTACCTTGATCTCCTAGCTCTGGTTGAAAATGTTCAATCTTAGTTGATTCTTAAAAGCCGCCCAAAGCCCACAATAGACCTGCAATGTCTGACGTGTGGCAAATGATGATCTCCATTATTTCCAGAGTGATTTTCTGAGAGAATAGCTGTTTCGTAGGGGTGTGACAAGATCTCGTGCTACGAGATCTGGTGACATCAAAGCTCGTCACACCCCTACTCTTTCATATATCTCGCTGGTGAGTAGCAGCGCTGTTTGAGAGCACAAGAGAGGAAATATAGTGCCATCTTCAGTTCAAGGTGTAAATAAGTGGGAGGCCTCAGCTGCCAGTGTAATACCACTTCTCTTACTGTTTTTGTCTTTTACCTGTTGAGGTGGGGATGCGAACCCAGACCAGGCTCTCGCTTCTGGTATCAAATACCTGGATCTGCAGTGGCTTGTGGGAAGTTTGACTGGTGATGAACGGCTGCCAGTGAGTTATAGAGGTAGCACTTAAAGCACGTCATATGATGCAACACAGTGCTGTGGTGCTACTGTGGATTTAGGAATACTTGTTTGTAAGGGTGTAGTGGTTCTGAGGTAACTGTTTGGTTTGTTCCTTGTTTTTGGGTCATGTTTCTGTACAGATTCAGTGAAACGCAGAAAAGCAAGAGGAATTCCCAGATTTTAAATTTCAGGTTTCCCTCAGTTATTTCTTTTAACTGACAGTAGTGAAGCTTGTATTTTGTTCCTTTGTACTCAGAATTACTTGGGACAATCGGTACAGCCCGTGGTGTGTTAAATGAGAGACAAAAAAAAAAGAAGATGCAAATTAAAAGGCAACACAGACTGATAAATCCTGATTGGAAAGGATAAAACAAATGCAAAGTAAAAATGCAAATTAGAGTAGGCTACATGCATTTCAGAGCAATGCATCATATTTATGATTTATAAAGTGTGCCACATGGTAATAAAAACAGCTGGTGCAGTGGTCACTCATGCAAAATCCTCAAAATGTTGAGGTGTTGAGATGTTGATGCAATAACATCAGTTTTGGACTGGCTCACGTAAACACAGGATGGGGCATTGTTACAGAGCCTGAGCAGAGCACTTAAATACACACTTGTACCTGGTGTTCTCTACTTCAGTATATTAGCATATAGCCTTTAAAATGTGTTAGCATTGGTAATGTTTTCAACTCTCTGCTTACACATCCAAAGGCTTTTTGAAAACAGTGCACAGAAGCTGAGAGGAATAAAAAGCTACTGTGTCTTGTAGCTCCACTGCTTTTGCTACTGCGGCTAAATTTTCTTCTTTGTGTGTTTGTTGTGCCTTCCTTTTCCTCTTCTTCATTAGCTGTTAAATAGCAGTTAGCAAACAGTCATGGGTGTTGCTGCCACTTAGACTGGCATGAAAATGATGCTGTGAGATTGACTTTTTTCTTCCATTCAGGCTCATTTGTCGTGTGACTACTACATACCCCAAACTGTGACCTCCTTTGAGATGAATAGAAACACTGTTGCTCCCCTACTTATTGATAATGATAGATTAATAAATTAAGTTGATGAACAACCAACTTAGATGAGATCTGTTTTCAATCCAGCTATAACTCTGAATGAGCTGTCTCATTTGTAGTTCGTGACCTCAGTGAGGTTCTCCTCCTCAGGCCTCAGGTTGGCATCAGGTGCTGTAGTAACTCATCACATGAGACAGCGCAGGCATGTGATGTTCACTGGTTCACTAGAAGAGAGCTTCACCCCTCAGCTAGTTTGAACTACAAACAAGAGAGCTGTTTTTTCTCCAGTGATGTCAGTCTGAATACACATATACAGGCTGCTGTCTGTAGTTAATCCACTATTGAAGTATTGCTCACAAGAATGCCAGCCTTGCAGTGTTGACTGTCTTCTTTGGAGTAAAGATCTGCTGCAGCCTGTTCCGGGGTTTTATCACTTTGTTTTTGAAAATAAGTGCCGCCACACTGGTTGCACCAGTCTGTTACACAACACCTGGCTGCTTGCTCTGTCTTTACTCTATCAGGGTTATGAAAGCCCTTTTTTATTTGCACCAGGTTTTCATGCCAGAGACACTATCATGCAAAGGGAATGTTTTTTGATTTACCAATCAGCTAACTCTGCATTTAGATTGAAAAATTACATATGCCCAGGGCAAGCAGTAGTAATATTATTTCAAAAATCAATGGGCCTGTATTTATCTTTGACTGGAACTCCCCAGAAAATACTTCAGTTCTGTCAATGATTTAAGTTTTTAACAAAGGATGTCATTATGCTTTTATCTCCCTCCCCTGATGAGATGATCCTGAAGGTAGTGTTGTAAAAAACTCCCTGTTCAACCTTTAGACTTTTGGATGGCGGTCTCTCAGTGTGAAGAAGAGATAATCACACAACCAGCCCATTTACACCACTGCTGCAATCCTATTATACAGCCTGCTGTCACCTTTGACCACTCACTCGCTATGACTGTGCTCAGGCTGTACTTGAAAGTGTCTATTTTTATGTCTTACAATAGCGGTTCAGCTGGGTAATGAGCACTAGCCGAATACTGTGTTTTCCTTTTAGAACATCTACTTAGATTGTGTTCAGAAAATAAATCAATATTGAATAATAAAGTTCAGCAGTTATTTGATATTTCCAAACACACTTTTAGCTGTGATTTATGCTTCAAGGGTGTTGCTTACATTTCATATGATGCACTAAATAAGTTGTTTGTGGATTCATTTATTGGTTGGATTTTCTCCTGTAGCTGTGTTTCCATGTTCCATCTTATGCTGCTGTTCTCCTGCAATCTTACTGAATCTGAGCAGTAGAATCATATCGAATTTACATCAGTTTGATGCAGTATGTTGCTGTTTTCTCTGGCTGTCAACCCTCGCTCTCTGCCTCCCTCCGTCTGCAGACGTTTTTTTTGTGATCACTGGACAACAGGCTCAGTAATGAGGATGAAAATGCTTTATGACAGGAAAATTATGTGTGTGTGTGTCACAGGTACTTAAGAGACTGGACGGGAAGGATTATTAAAGGAGGTGGTATCCCCCACATTATTCAGAGAATAAGAGGAGGCACAGTGATCTGTCTGTAAAAAAAACAATCCCTGGTTTTTCTATGAGAGTCAACCTTAGACAAATCTAATTTCTCATCTGTCTCGGCTCATGGCTGCTGCCTGCTGTTATTGATCTGGATCACCACTTAAAGCTCGTCTGCTTTCAGCACTTTGGCATATTTATTTTTATCTCCTTCCCGCTCTAGTGGTCTGTTTTGTTGGTCCATTTGCAGCAGTTCCACATGAGTGGGTGAATGATTGATGAATGTGGTGTGGGACAGTGATGTCCCTGACAATGCAGACCTTATGTAACAGCCCGCTGCAGGGGTTAGAGGCCATGAATGTTACTATGTCGGCAAATATGTGTATGAAGGTGCTGTGTAGGTTTAAATACACAGGCTACTGTTACATGTTAAAACTTGATCATCTGTTGTAACTTAATTTGTCTTGTGAAGTGTTGGGATTTTTATCTTTGTGTTTTTACAAAGACATACTTGATGTTGATACTGTTAAGCATGAAACATTATCGATACCTGTTTTGAATCCACCACAACATAAAATTACATCATGGGGCCTCATAACTGATTTATTCTGTTAGTTTTTAATCCAACCTGCACATAAAGAAAGGGCCACCTAATTCATAGTAAAATCTAACAATAAAAGTAAAGTAAAGTCATACTTTATTAATTATTAATTAGAAAAGGAAAATAGTTGGGTTTTTTTTCTCTAAAAAGGGTGAAAAATAATGTTGACCAAAAAATAAAATATCTAATTGAATTAGCATAAATAATCCAGGAGAAGTGTATGCAGGGATAATGCTCTCTATGTACTGGTGTGAAGCTTGGATTCAGAAGTGTGCAGCTCTGGTAGTAAAGCGTGTTTTCATCAGGGTCCAGGGGATGTTGTCTCTCCTCTTCCCTGCCTCAGTCTGCAACCTTAACATTTTGATGACATGCTTAAGGGTCTTCAAACAGCTTATTCTCAATCTGCTGAATAGAACAGTGACCTATGTTGTGTCTCATGGACGGAGGAGTAGCTGCACATGCAAAAGGCCATAAAGAGAAAAACTTGAGCAACAACCAAACAAAATCCTGTGTATTTGTGTCAAAGAGTTTCTAAATTCTAAAATGTGTAACACTGTGAAGCAGTATGCAGTTTTGGTTCATTTAATTGACTAAACTCTGACTAAAAATGCTATGAGCTAAAAATAGATCTTTTGTGTTAAAAACTGTCATTGATGAAAAGTAAGTTTAGTTTTCATCAAGAAGACTAAAACAGGAATGAAATGTTAGTGCTGAGCTGTTGGACATTCAGAATCCATATTTCCCCACTGTGTGTATAACCTGTAAAAACACAAGCAGAGATGATGTGAGGGAGCATTCAAGGTATGCAAGTAATTTCTTGAAGAGGGGGTATTATACTTTTTTGATTTTTAAACCAAGTATAGTGTAAAGTATAAAGTCACAATGTTGGGTGTCCATACATCACATCTGCAAATTTTCAAACCGCAAGATAAAAGTATGTGGCAGTAATCTTGGAATTAGAGTGTAAACTGATGAAAACAGTTCGTTGGGAATCTCTCAGAGATCTCTCTGAGATCCTCCCGAGACAAGATTTCGATGGAGCAAACTGATGAGGTCATTGCAATAGGATCTCCTGACTGGTTCGTCCGTGCTGCCGGCAAAGTGGAACAGACCACCCCCACAGGATGACCAGAGATGAATAAATACACCACTAAGTGCGGTGAGGGATAAGTCCACCATTATCAAAGCCATCTAGTAACACAGTGATTAAAAACTTATTCGCTGCTGCTGGTTTTCTTCCCCCTCTCTCTCCAAACTATCAGGATTGGGGGGGGGTTAAAGAGACAGCAGCGAAAACGAAGCGTTTCAGAAGGAGGTTAAAATAAGGGTTTTTCAGGATGCCAGTGTGAGAAACATGAGGAGTTTTTTAAACTGTAAACCATTTTAAGCTACTACGTGGGTATCAGAGAGATGGTGTAAAGCTTTGAAAAAAGGTATAATACCCCTACTTTAAATACATTTTATGTAAAGAAAGAAAAATGGAGGTTGTAGAAGCTGCCAGTGCAAGAAATTCCATCTATGGATGCAGGCCCTGAAGCCATGTTTAGTGGTAGCATAGTTAAAGAACGGTACAGAAAATTTTATTGTCAAAAGCAAACAAAATGGTTTGAAACAAGAATGCAGTTTCCATTGACTCAACAGTTGTGCACTGCACCAGCATTTTAAAATCACTCTGAATCACCAGCTTTTTACACTCCATGTTGTGAATGGTGTGGCTGAAGTCTGAGAATGTAAAGCTTGTTATCAGGCTTGTATATTAACAAGAATGTTTATGAACTGGATCATTGTGGTTGTAAAAACCTGCAGTAAAGGGATAGCGTCGTGTTAACACTACTGGTCATGCACCTTACAGTGCACCCATGCATCCAGAAAGTTAGTGAACAACTTCGGTCTTTTTAAAAAAATTTTAAGTTTTGTTATTTTGCATGTTTTCTTCCGTTCTTCTTTGCAAATCCTCTGAGGTTCAGTCAGGTTGGATGAGGACTGTTGGTAGATAGCCATTTTCAAGTTTCTCCAGAAATAAAGGATAGGGTTTAAGTCAGGGCCACTCTTGTGTTGTCTTGGCTGTGTGCTGAGGGTCCTTGTCAAGTTGGAAGGTGAATCTTTGGCTCAGTCTTTGGTCCTAAGCACTGAGGATATCTGTACTTTTCTTCATTCAGCTTTCTCTCAACCATGTCCAGTCTCCCAGTCCCTGCTGCTGAAAAATACCCCCACAGCATGATGCTGGCACTACCATGCTTCACTGTTGGGCATGTGATGAGTGGTGTCTGGTTTTCTCTGGACATAATGTTAAAATTGAGGCCAAACAGTTCAATCTTGGTTTCATCAGACCAGAAAATTTTGTTTCTCACAGTCTGAGAGTCCTTCAGGTGCCTTTTGTTTTTTGCAAATTTCAAGAGGGCTTTCATGTCTTTCCACTGAGGAGAGGCTTCTGCTCTGCCACGCTGCCATAAAACCCAGATAAGTGGTGGGTTGCAGTGATGGTTGTCCTAGTTCCTTTGACCTCATAGCTTTATTTTGCTCTGATATGCGTTGTCATCTGTGAAGCCTTCTCTAGAGAGGTGTGTGCCTATCCAAATCCTATCAAATCAGTTTATTTTTTATCAAAGGTGGACTCCAATCAAGTTGTAGAAACATCTCAGAAACTATCAAGAGAAATGAGAGGCACCTGAGCTAAATTTAAAGTGTTTTAGTTAATGGTCTGAATACTTATGCCAATGTGACATTTCAGTTTTTTAGAATTTTAATAAATCTTCCAAAATGTCTTCAATTCTATTTTCACATTTAGTGAGTGTAGATCAATGTGAGAAGAATGAATTTTAAAAACCTGTAGGATCAGGCTGCAACAAAACTAAACTCAAAAAAGTGAAAGGGGTCTACTAAATACTTTCTAAATGTAGTGTAGCTTATATTTAGCATTTTGACTCCAAAGTAAAATGTCAGTATCAAAGTCAGCCCTGTCTTTTCACTTTCAGCACACCCTGTACTTACAGCTGATAAGCTTTACAATTATGTCTGTATGTTCTCTGAGACTGATGTAGCAGCATTTCTGTCTTCTCCTAAGGTGTGACAGGCTTATCCTGCAGATATCCGGTTTCTGTTTGGATCATGATGAATGAATAATGTGTAGAGTGCACCTGCCAGCTATGATACTGCTGCAGTTTGGAGTTTGATTTATTGTCTGTGGGACAGAGGGCTGTAGTGCCATTGCTGTAGGCGTGGTCAGCGTGTGGGCTGGTACCGGCTGAAGGAGTACAGCTGGTGCCAGAACTGAACTACCCCCACACATCCATGGAGCAGAGATTCACAGCCTGAGACTTCCTGTAGTTGGACCATGATCACAGCCTATTTGCTCTGCTGCTCCCTCTTAAACAACAGGCACATTACTAATTCTGTCCTTCTTACAAAAGACTGGCCTGGCTTCCCCTTTACGTTAACCTCCTTTCTGAATTGAAGAGTCCGTCTGCCAGCTCCTTCGTGCCTGAAAGTGTTTCCAGCAGGGACTGGATGAGTGTGAAGTCAGATCAGTGGTTTAAATGAGGCTCATACTTAACTTTAAAGGCATTACTGCAGCTGAGCACACAAGTGATCAACGCTTAATTTTAGGTAATGAACAAAACTGAGCAGATCGCCTGTCTACTACGAGTACCAAAAGATTTAGTTGTACTCATGTTTTCTGCATTTTCAGATTTTGACAGCTCTGTTCAGGTAATGCCGTCTCTTTGGATAATCCCAGTTAAACAGCTTAGAAGAGGAGCAGAGAAATCTGCACACTTCAACTGTGAGATAGGATGTATTCTCTCTGGTACACCTTTTGTTCAGAAAAATCCAAAATGATCCCTCAATCCAATTTCATCCTGATTATGGAAAGCCGGCCTTAATTTTCTGAATAAACAGCTTTATTGGCTGCCACTATCTCAGATATACTGTAACTGTGGTCCTTCTTATGTCCAGCCATCAAACATGAAACAGAATGTTCAACAACATAGTCACATTAAAGGCACACTACATGTGACGATTACCAACACTCTGTTGCTTTTATTATTTATGAAGTGGCTGTCATGAATATTTCAGGTACCTAAGGGGTCTCTGATTATTCAGCTGCTTCTGTGGGATCAGTAACATCACAAAAATGCAAAACATGCACCATGAGGGGTAGCATGTATTAGTTCTGTACTTACTTACTGTACTTCCTCTCTGCTCTGCTCTGTGCATACCAAGTCTAGTTTTTGATCACCTCAGTTTCTTACAATGATCTTTTGAATTGAAGTTTTTGCTTGGATGCAAATGTAAAATTAGCATTTGTGTGTGTATTAATAACTGTTGCTGTTATAGCTCTGTTGGTGGTTCAGATGCCCATCTACAGACACTAGAGTCCTCAATGAACTGGTTGTAGGTCGATTCCTTATTCCAGCACTGTTTGATGCATGCCCCCCCCCCCATAGTATGAAAAATAAAACTGTCTGCCTTTAAGATTCAAACTCTGTAAAGCACTTACAAGGCTGTAAAACTACTGATACTCACTGTAGATCATTTTCAATACCACATGTTTCTGACACAACAGAATTACTGAAATGGTAAACAGAGTCAAACTGTGAAATGTTGGTTTGCAGAATGTGGCTAACGTTTGCAGTACTAGCACCACAGGCCTTCGGTCCTCTTTGCAGGTTAACATCCACGTACACATGCTGAATATTGTGTCACACAATACTTCTGTAATGTGTTATCTTAACCTGACACAGCCTTTAGACCAGAGGTTCTCCGACTTTCAGCATCTGAAATAATTTAGAAATATTCATTGTTTTTTAGAAGGCATCTGGCGACCCCTCCCAGTAACCTGCGACCCCCCTGGGGTCCCAACCTTCACATAGTGAACCACTGCTTTAGACAACTTTAATCACCATTTTCTATATTAAAATAGCGCTGCTACTCCTCCACGCTTTTCCTACAAGATGCTATCAGTGCAATAACAGTTAGCAGGTGTTCTTATCTGATTAAAGAACATTGTCGCAAAAAGGCAGTAGTCATTAAGGATTTAAGTTATAAATAGTTCTTTTCTTTAAGCTAATGTCAGCTTACATTAAAAGATTAAATTAATTTACTTTTTTATTTTAACTCTGCTGCCCAAATCTACTTATGCCCACCGCTGCTATCCTAATACACACAGCACTTCTGTTTTTCATCCGACAGCTTCTATTTATAAGTGACCAGTGTTTCCCCTACCATTATATTGGGAGGGCGCCCCGCCCTGCCAACGGCACCTCCCGCCCCCCTTGAACGTCGAGTCAATTTTATTTGATTGTTTTTTCTATATAGCGCCAGATCACAACAGAAGTCATTTAAGAATAACTTTCTTATAGAACAGGTTTTATTTGGTCCTTTTATTAAACAAACTAAAAAGCCAAAAGTTATTTATCTTGTTTATATTAATGTATTTAATTTCTAAGTCCTGGTTTTCTGCTCGTTCCCTCTGACTACATGAGCAGAGCTGAACAAACCGCTTACTGAGTAGAGAGCCCCGCCCCTTCCTCTCTGTGTCAGAGCTGCGGTCACGTGTGTGAGGGGATGCTTTGACTCAGTATCATGAGAGAGTTCTCCAATGCAACTGATTTATCCTCTAAAGATGTGTATGCCCCACTTGTTTTACGTCTGAGATAGTTAAACGAGCACTGAATTTCGGCGCCAGATTGCAGCAATTGCGCACAATTTATTAAATTCTTGCAACAAGTCTGACACTTGTAATGCAGGTAAAATCCTGCAATCACCCATATAAAACAAACGTTGTCAGAATCAGCTGCAGTGGGTTCATGTCCGCACCACCTCCCTCTTGGTCTTCTCACCACAGCAGACAGAAATACACATGGTCCCTCACAGGTGTGTGGGGGCAGGTGAGCCGTGAATATCAGAGAGGATCAGTTCCTATACAGACTGGCCGAGCGGCCCCTCAGCGGGTCACCTGACGATCGTTTTATCATTTTAAAATGTATTCATCTGGGATCAATAAACTAGTGGACGATCCCTTTTGTCCTTTTATTCCTCACGTACATGTTTCTCCTAGTGCCTGGTGCTATTGACGATAATTATGAGTGTTCTTACGCTCATAAATAAACTTTGTCAACGTGCAGATTACGACAGAATCTCTTCAACCTTTATAAATGTAGGAGTATTGACAAAAGATCACACAGGAAAGAGACAACAAGAGGAGAGGAGACATGAAATGTGTGTGAATAATAATATGGAAGAGAGAAAATGAGTAGATAAAGTCACTGGAGGACAATCAATAATCATTAAGAGCATTTACCAAAATACATAACCTAAGCTAGCTATTATAAATATGTTATATGTTACAATAAATGGTTTCTTAAATAACTTGTTTGGGTTATTTATTAGTTAAATCTTTCAGATGCCAGACTCATTTGCATGTGGGGATGCCTTTTTGACAACATAGGTAAACTTTACACTAATACTGGTCTGATACAGTCCTAAAGTTACTCCTGATGTGGCAGGAAGATGAAAAAATTCATTTCCAAATCTGTCATTTATACATGCATGCATAAATAAATTATGATAGATAGATAGATAGATAGATAGATAGATAGATAGATAGATAGAATGTTATATTGACAGTTGAAATTTAAAGGAATCACATGAACACTAGGGGTGCACTGATCGATCGGCCAAGATCGGTAATGGCCTCGATTTCCTTAATTTTGGGAGATCGCCTTGTAAAATAAGATCAGTGGATAAGATCGGTTTCATATGCCTCTACCTACTAAAATGTGAAAAATGAAAGACTAAAGGAACTGATATTATTTAGTAGTTTAGACAGTAATGCTTTAAACTTTTCATTTATATTTGAGAGAACTACCTCATGTGCA
The DNA here is from genome assembly GCF_018320785.1 of Cheilinus undulatus. Lineage (NCBI taxonomy): Eukaryota > Metazoa > Chordata > Actinopteri > Labriformes > Labridae > Cheilinus > Cheilinus undulatus. The sequence continues at coordinate 17,171,304 of NC_054876.1, read as the reverse complement.
GTTAAAACAACAAGTTTGTATTGTTTCACAGGTATTGTTCAATGGTATTCAATAAAATTAGATTGGAACATTGAAGGTGTATGCTATCAGTCATAAAAACATCGGTATCGGCCAAAATCGGAATCAGCAGGTCAGGCTTTTTAAAGATCGGTGATCAGTGATCGACCAGAAAATTGCAATCCTAATGAACACCATTATTCCTGTGTTTGTGTTAGTGTTCGGTGTCCGGCATACGGCTGATTAATCCATCATCATGATTAATCTGATTAAAAATTTCAATGCAATTAACCCATCTACAGCGCAGATTGACTCAAAATCCCTGAAACGTCTCTAGCAACGCATTTTGGGCAGTTTGTCCAAGTAGGGTTAAACAGCACATTGGCCCTCTCGATGGGAAATTCAAGTACAAAAAAAAAACAAGACAGAACAGCCGACCAACATAAAGTATTATGCACATTCTGCAGGAAGGAGTTTTCTTTTCACCGAAGCACTTCCAGCTTAAAATACCACATTAACACGAAGGATACGTTCGCCAAGGATTTTGCTAGCATTTTGGCTAACACGTCGCCAAGCTTGCAAAATGAAATGCGATTATTATAGATTAAAAATGAATGATATTTAATCATGATTAATTGAAATGAATCCACAGCAACCCTGTGATTAATCTGATTAAAAATTTTAATCGTTTGACAGCACTAGTTCAAATATACAAATGAATTGCTCAAACTAGAGGGTGAATTTTCAGTTGTTACCTTGTTTTTATTGATGAGCATTTAAAATAGGTCAGACTAATTAAACAGCATAACTAGGGTACTAGGAGTAACTGATTTAGATTGAAAGTCAAAAGGCACTTTAGAGCAATGATGGAAGTTGAAACAGGTACCATAAACTAGGTAACACTTTTGAGCACAGGTGCTCTTTGTGTGTCATAGTGCTGAGCATCCTCTCAGCCTACCAGCAGCCCCACCCTTATCAACCTCATGTCCCCTCCCGCTTGACTGGCACCCAGAGGGAGACATCAGGTGACTGGTGCAGCTGTGCCTGGCAGTAGGATCTGTGTCAGTTTGTATCAAACCCCACAGCGGTAGAAAGCCAGCTGACCTGGTTGGAGTGCAGCCTGCTTCGCCTGCTGCAAGCTTAGCCCCACTGTATCCTGAGGAAAGAGGTGTCCAATCAGTGCAAAGCTGGCCTCCTCTCATCCAGGAATGTGGTTTTTATTTTTGTAAAAGGTGGAATTTTTATGAATCTGCTTCAAACACACTCGAACCTGTGTGATTTTGGCCACACTGGTGTTAACAGGTTATCCCCAGCTCTTAACTGATGTGCTGTTGATTTTATGGCTGCACGCTCTCACTGCTTTCTCAGCGTATGAGCGGGAGGGTGTTTTCCATGTCACGCTGTCTTAGCTATGGTGCTGCAGGTTAATAATTTCTAGCTTGTATGTAGTTGTGTCTCAGTCCTGGCAATGAATTTATCCCCAGGATTTAAAAGGTATCTTTATCATAGCTATAAAAAGTCATGGTGTTATTTTTTTTTTTTTTTTTTTTTTTTTCCAGAAATTGGCAGCAGAATGTCAGAGTGCAGGCTACAGTGGCACTCTGATCCCTTACAAGTGTGACCTATCCAATGAGGAGGAGATCCTGTCTATGTTTTCAGCCATCAAGACGCTGCACAAGGGCGTGGACGTGTGCATCAACAACGCTGGACTGGCCCACAACGAGCCCCTGCTCAGCGGAAAGACGGAGGGCTGGAGAAACATGATTGATGTAGGTGGATGGTAGACAGAAACATTATCGATATGGCTGTTATTGACAGTTTTTATTTATTATAGGTATGGTTAGAATCATACCCTTGATGTTTCTGTTTCGTTGATTTTATAGCTGCTCTGTTCAAATAGAAAAACAGAGGAGGGAGCTAAAACGGTTGCCCAGAGAGAGTGGAAATCCTGTGTTTGAAGAGCTTGTGTTGTGCAAAGAAAAAGAGTTAAAGCAGAAATGTGTGGATGCACTAACACATACACACATTCACTCTGATCCCCTCCCCTCACAGAGGCCGCTTCATTGGCTCCAGGGAGAAGCTCTGGCAGGCACAGCAGAGGCCCGCTAATGAAAGCAAGCACTATTTCTCTTGTTAGGACATTCTGATTCATTGAGCTCTTGACCAACGCAGACCCCCTGCTCTAAAGTCTCCGTCTCCATAGTCCTGCATTCATAACGCTCTTCCATCTGTTGTCATGGCAGCTCATGTGAATGTGTACAGCATGGGTGTATTTTTAGCCTGTGTTTAATCTCTACGCTGACCTTGTTTGGTCACTTACCCCCTATCTTGCCGCCACGTTGGCTTTAACCTGCCGTCTATCTCAGTGTCACTACAGGAGCAGCTTAGAGGCCGCAAGCAGGACAGGAGCAGCAGGTTCAGATTAGGGTTGCCATGATACCAGAATTTTAAACTTCAGTATGATGCTACTAGAAATAAGATTATCTCAGTACCTGTTTTAATACCGCAGCAACAAAAATGGGGATCCTGGACAACCAGTATTAGGTAATTTACTGTTTTCAGTAGTCAAAAATTGAAATCAAACACACTGTTAAACTGTGCAAATATGTTTGTTGCTGACATGTTTGTACAATTTAGACCATGGACAGGAGTTTGCCTGCAATTTTTGATGAATTCACGTCTCTGTTATGCAGCTTCCTTATGAAATAAATATTCTTCAAAATGTTGTTACGTCTAGACCTTAAACTTTAGTCCTTAAAATGCATTTAAAGTTTGTGATAGAACAAAATAACACATTTCGGTTCTTAAAACAGACTTTGAAGTGTAAGGAATGATGATGAATAAAGAAAAAGATTTCAGTTGACTCAGGGCTGTTGGTCCAGCCAAAACTCCACTAACTTATTTATTTTTAAGTCTACACTTACGGCTGATAGGCAAATTTTTACAGCCAAAATATTGGTTGTAAATACTGACAGAAATTTTCCTATCTTCTAATACTGATATTTCACTTTCTAAACTAATATCTGTGGATACTGATAACATGCAGATAAAACGTATCAGACATTTGACAACTTTCATAGTCCAATATAGGGACCCAGAGAGCATCATTGTTGTAATGTTTTTAATTGTGTTTGTATGTTGTAACTGTATGTTGAACTTTGCTGCCTCTTGGCCAGGACTCCCTTGAAAAAGAGGTTTTTAATCTCAATGGGATTCTCCTGGTTAAATCAGTCAGATGAACTCATAGCGTTATCACTTGGTTTTACCTGTAATTCAGCAATAAACCATGATAATGTTGTGCAGAGAATGTCATATTATTATGTTTTTTTTATTATTATTATTCATTTTTGCACCCTTTTATTGCTAAAAACATTGAAATGCCGCTTTATAATTGGTTGAAGTTTGTGTTCCCCTCCCTTGCAGGTAAATGTGTTAGCCTTGTCGATCTGCACCCGTGAGGCCTACAAATCAATGAAGGAGAGGAATGTGGATGACGGACACATCATCAATATTAATAGGTAAACTATGCAGATAACCTTCAGATCTAAGAAAAATGTATGGATCTATCTGAAAATACCTGAGAACGTTAGCACAAATTATTTTAATCTTACAGAGGTTTTTGATAAAGCCAACCATGATCATAACCTGCCGTTTTATTGACATGGAAAAAAGCTAAGGACTGATACTCAGAGGTACAATATGTGAAGTGTCTAAATTTTCAAAACATGAAAAGTTCAATATAGTTTTTAGTAGAGATTCACTGATTGTAAAAATCAGGGAATGCTGATACAGATATTTAGCATAACAATTTGGCTAATGACCAATACCAGTTGACCCTTTTAAGCCCCTACCTAAAAACACTGCTGTCCAGTTCTAGGTTGGCAACCATAACTATGCATGGTAGGCCTGACAAGCTTTCAGCAGACACGAGTGTACCGAAGCGGTGAGCTTACAGGACCCACAAATCTTTACAGTGGGGTGTTGAAATTTTCATTTTTCACCTCTCTCACCAAGATGTCAGATATGAATTAAACTGTGGAAGAGTGACTGCGTGAATAGCATTTAACACATGGACACCAGCGCTTAGCCTTGCATTAGCCCATTAGCTACTACTAGAGGTGTGGACTCGAGTCACACGACTTAGACTCCAGTCAGACTGGAGTCACAATTTTGATGACTTTGGACTCGACTTGACAATATCATCAAAGACTTGCAACTCGACTTGGACTTTGACATCAATGACTCGGACTTGACTCGGACTTTAGTCCGATGACTTGAAAATACTTGAGATTTTCAGTGAGTGTGTTGAGTGAAATGTGCCCCCATTCAAAGCATTCAACTAATGCAGTGATACTCAACCCGTGGCTCTCGAGCCACATGTGGCTCTTTAGTGACCAGTTGCGGCTCTTTTAAGGCTTACTTTATAAAATCCTCCCGAAATCCTCTATGAATCTAAGTCCACACAAAGAAGACAGACTTTAACTTCCAAATTCAAATGAAAACTTGTATATTATTACCGTTGGATGCACGCTGGACGGAGGAACGTGCATAAAAGAGCACAGAGAAAGTCTGCTGGTGGCGCATCTCTTCATTAAGTTAATTCATAGAGGTGGGTTGTCTTGTGTTCAGATTGAAGCTTCTGATGCCTTCGTTTTAACACATTTCTTCAGTCACTCCCTGCCGATGCTCTCCCATACTCGTATTTGATGATGACTTTTACGATGTGCATCATCATCAACACACACTGATCACACTTTGAAATAATGTAAAATTGAATGAATTAGAATGAACTGCTCTAAAACATGTCCTTACATGAAACGAGCATCCTGCTAGTACATCTCATTTAGTTCACAGTGAAGCAGCCTAGAAGGAGCAGAAGCTTGCACGGTCCCGGAGTTCCCTCCATGATTTAGTCATCACGCTGGTTTACTGCTTCCTGTTTTCATGCTCAAGCGAGTCAACGTATTGGTTGTCGAAAGTGCTCACATCACTGAATTTTTCCTCCTGTATCAGACCAGACTGGAAACTTAAGATGAAATGGAGCAGCAGTGTCTTAAAAGATTTAAGGGTGATCAGGATGAGTTTTGCAAACATTGGAGAGCTCTTTTTATTCAATTCAAAATTGGAAATTGTCTGCATCAGTAAAATCCCCAAAAAGTATTTAGAATATAAGGTAACCCTACCATTGATAGAGTAGATCAATTACAGACAGGGATTATTAACATATAGCCCCAGTTTTTCTTCATCAGTCAAGTGTAGTTAATCAGAAGTTTATTTGTATGTATCTCCTCTCCTGACTTTGACAGTATGGGTGGGCACAGGGTGGTACCAAGTGCTGATGAGCATTTCTACTGTGCCACCAAATACGCTGTGACGGCTTTGACTGAGGGGATACGGCAAGAGCTCCGAGAAGCAAACACCCACATCAGAGCCACGGTAAGCTACTTTCTGAAACTGCTTTACTACAACAAATCTCCATGTGTGGTTTGACTTCACAAACTTTATGGAAGCATGTAACAGGGTGGGAATCAAGACAGACATATAATCAAGCTATCAGATAGACTGAGGATGTTTAAAACCCCTCAAAAGATAAAGAACAGGATGGATGTATTTAATCACTGCAATTTAGCATCCATGTTAGCTCTTGTCAGCGCTTTATCCTTCAACTTGTTTCACCAGTCGCCTATTTCAGACTGGGCTTGTGTTTGCTTTGTTTGCTGTGTTAGCGCAGGTCAGCTCTGGTTAGCACCGTCCCAGCTTTCATACCAGCGCAGATCAACAGCTCTGTCTGTTTTCATGAATTTTACCTCAATAAATCTCCAAACAAGAGACTTAATCCAAAGTATAACTGAGGCAGGAAATGTTTCAGAATAAAAGCATTCTGTATAATGGAGGCAGCTTCTCCACAGAAATGCTAAATTAAGCTTTTAAAAAAGCAAATTAAACTGTGTCTATATTCCCTGTGCCATTTTCTACTGAATCAGTAGAAAATAAAGAACCTGCAACATTTACAGTTTAGAGAAGAGCTTTATTAGACCAACACATTTGGCTTTGGCCTTCATCAGGATCATGAAGAAACACATTGCAAAAATATTCTACCAGTGTGGGCATATGGTACATATCTGCTAAAACAAGGTTAATATGGCTCTCTTGTTATAATTTTCTGGTCTGTTTTGGTGGATGTGATCAGCCTGAAGTGCAGCAGCACAGTTTGTGAATCACGGTTGTAATGATTTTCTCTCCCCTGCAGTGTATATCTCCTGGACTGGTGGAGACTGAGTTTGCCTTCCGGCACCACAACAGTGATCCAGAGAAAGCAGCTGCTGTGTATGAAAGTATAAAAGTAAGAACGAAGAATTACACTGACAGGGTTCCCATGCATCCTGGAAAATGGTTAACTAAGTTTCCAGTCAAGGAAAAAAACAAAAGAGATTGGGGAAAAAAAGGCAGAAATTCTAGAAAAATCTTGTTCATTCCTGAAAAATAGTTGTAAATATTTGACTGCTTTTATATCAAAGAACCTCAAAACAGATAAAACTGCCATCTGAAAGAGCAAAATATGTTATGATCATGTCAAATAGTGACAGTAGTTTATGTATTATTACATTTCAAATAGACTAGTAGCAGCTCTAGACCTGAAATATTGTACCTTTAAATTCTTGTGCACATTCTGAGAAGAAATTAAAACAAAAAAGAGCTGTCAAGATTAACCACAGTGATTGCAATTAATGTTGGCCTGCTATTGGTGCATTAAAAAAAAAAAAAAAAAAAGGCAGTTAGTCGTATTCAGCCACAGTGATGCAAAATAATTCCACCACTGCTCCCTAATGTCTCATTTCACTTCAAAAACTCACAGACATCTCAGTGGACAAGTCAAAATCATCTGAACATTGTGTTTATAAACATTTACATTTTTACTTTTCCCTTTTTTCCTTTTTAATCCAGAACAAATTCTTTTTTCCTGTGGTGAAGTCCATGTTAAAGTCACAGTACCTAAAAAAATCAGTGTTTTCCCAAACAGGTAGTCAGTTAACCTTATTTTTAGACATAAGAAAAAAAGAATGCAAAACAGTGGAATTTTAAAATGTGATAGAAAGGGTGTGATTAATTGTGATTGACCACAGAAATCCTGAGATTAATTGCAGTTAAAAAATGTAATCTCTTGAGGACTGTAAAAGATAGATTACATGTTCCCAAACTATTATTCTAACATACTTTGGTAATAAAATTAAGTGCTACATATTTGCAGGTGCATTATTGTCCCGATAGACGGTGAGAAGAGATGGAGACATGACAAAGCAGGTCATCTCTTAGTCAGGCTTGCAAAAAGGATCATATTAATGTATGGGCACAATGCATTACTGTCATCTTAGCAAAATGGTTGCTAGAAAGCCCTGGAAAGTGATCTTCAGGAAAGCATGGGAGGCCTGCGATAAAGGTCCACAGATATACTCAAAAAGTGAAAACAGGAGAGCTATTCCATCTTAATAACACATCTTTTGTCTTGTTCTCAGTGTTTGAAAGCTGAAGACATAGCCAGTGCAGTCACATTCGTCCTCAGTGCCCCTCCTCATGTCCAGGTATCTCTCCCTAGACTCCATACCATCTCATGAATCAGCCTTTAATGGTGTTCACTTTCTGTATTGATTTGGTTTTTGTGTCATCAGATTGGAGATGTGCAGATGAGGCCGGTGGAGCAGGTGTCATAGCAGCAAGACAGGAAGCTGCAGGAGGAGCAGACAGACAGCAGCCACGGTAACTCTTTAGCGACCTCTGCTGGGCGAGGGAAGCAGGGTGGGGGGACAACAACAAATCAACTACAGCTGCGCTGGATCTGCAGAGACATGGTCGGGGAGAGCCTTGAGGAGGCTGAGCGGAGGAAATGAAGGGCGTGGACTTTGTAAAACCACTACATAAAAATACTACTGAATGCTGTTTTAAATGAGTCCTGGTCCTGAACTGAGCTGAAACTCCAAACAACAGTAGGAACAAAAAAAAAGAGGGGAGGAAGCTGCTGCTGCGCTAATGGTCATCTGCATGACCATCACTTCAGAGGGAAGAGTACGCCATTGATTGCACATGTTCTTTGTTTTTTTTTTGTAGGTTATATGACATATCTTTTTAAAATTACATGAAAAATTAATGGATGTTTTATGAAAAATGACAATTTTTCTTTTGTTTAAAATTTTTATAAGTATTTTAACTTCAGTCATAGTTAGATGTGGTCTCATACTCACTAACCATAAACAAACTTTACCATACTCACTGTAACTAACCATCAGATAGTCCAGCCTGGCACCTTCGCACACAACACATCAGTCAACCAGTTTTCAACCCCATCTGAGGAATCAGGAACACACTGATACCCTTTTCTGTCTCTACAACCCACCTTTCTGCCTGTGTACATTCAGTTATTCTGCACTTTGGATTCATTAATGAGTCGTGACAAGAGAAGACACTGGCAACTTCTGTAGGGAGAAGAGAAACTAACTCCATGCACATGTATACCCTAGAAATGTGTACCCCTCAGTGGAAATTTCTCCTTAAACGAATAAATAAAAATGGATTGCCCTGAAATAAGGTTTTGTTTGTTTTATATCATCAAGAGTTGACTGTTTAAAGTCCATTTATTTTGGCAGAAATCAAACACCAGCCATGGACTTTGTGACAGGAATTTATTGCACCTTACATGACATGAAAGTTAAAATCCTTGGGTACTTTATCAATAAACCTTTATGTTTCATTTTTTATCAGCAGTGCCTTGTTGCAATTGACCTAATAAAGGAGTCAGCTGTCATGAGTCAGTTTACAGTGGATCATGTTTTTAGAGGAAGCTGTCAATATAAGGGAATATATTTTTTAAAGTGTGTAAAAAAATATATAGTGGCTTTCACCAGCAGTTTAAGTCCACGTTTACTTAATTGTAATATAGTGCCTAAACAAATTTATCAAAGTGTGCACTCCAAAAACCCAGACAAAATATCTGCTTTTTCATGTTAGCTACTTTTACCTGACAAGTCCAGAAAAAAACATCTTTTTTCAAGATATAATAAGCAGAAGATTAAGGTATAGATTGATTGTAGTAAGTAACATCTGCCAATAGTGTAAGCAAATTATGCCTTAGTGTCCTAATCTAGCCAGTCAAAATGGGACAGCTGTGGGGAGTGACATTGATGCACCAGAAAGTTTCTATACCACTGAGAACTAGCTATCGGCTCGAGATTAGATTTTACTGTCGGTAGTACTCACACAACCTACACGCAAATCTTAATTACCATTAAAAGAAACAAATACATCACACACAGGGCTGCTGGTGGTTCTGTTTTTTATGGTGCACTGCTCATGAGGACTTCAAATCCCAGCTCAAACTGAAATATTGTTCAAAGATAATGTAAATGAGGGTTACTAATTTTGTAAATATCGTCAACACAGTGCTCTGTTGTATGAACAAGGAGGTCCAAGCTTTTTACAGCCATTTTCGTCAACTCCACCCTTCTATGATTTTATGAATCAGTCATGATCAATATAATTTAGCATAAATATTTACCCCCTTTAGAGTGACTGGCCTAATTCAACAGAGGTCCAGCCAATTGGTGCTAGTGGTCACCTGTCTGGAGGGTCCAGTCACTGGTTGATTAGTATTCCTGGCTATCATTACATCATGAAGACAAAAGAACACTCCAAGCAACTCAGAGGAAAGTATAAGTCAGGGGAAGGATACAGAAAAAAATTCAAATTCACTGAACATCCCCCAGAGTTCAATTTAATCCATTACCAAGAAATGGAGGTAGATGGCATGTGTAAATCTGCCTAGATCAGGATGTCCTGACAAACTGAGTGACTGTACAAGAAGGAGACTAGTGAGAGAGACCACCAAGACTCTGAAGGAGTTACAAGCTTCAGCAGCTGAGTTGGGAGAGACTCTGCATACAACAACTGTTGCCCGGGTTCTTCACCAGTCAAAGCTTTATGGGAGACTGGCAAAGAGAAATCCACCATTGAAGCAAACTATGGCCAAATGGTAAAGTGTGTCAGGGAAATCTCATAGACTTCTTGAGTCCTTCATGCACCCTTTTTTTATGCGAGTGGATATATCTGCAGACTTAGTGTGAGGGAATTACCCATAGTTCATAGCATTATGACATATGACAGGGATATGACAAGCCCGCTAGTGAATGCTATAAAAGTGAACTGAAAAGAGCAAAATAGTAAACAAAAAACATGGATGATGCAATTAGTGTTGACACTGCAAAAATATGTTTTCTTGTAAGTATATCATGTAAAACAGCCTTCATCCGCTGAGGAAATTGGCCTTGAGGAAAGCAATAGACGTAAAATCAACATTCTCAATGCTGTGATCATAAGTAACACGACGCACAACAAGAAAGGGCTGTCCCATTCCTATTTATACCCCTTTGAGCCCTTGCAACCTAATGCACTCAATCACTTTCCAGGTGCAGTCAATTTAGTCCTGAAGGCCTCAGTGTTTAAGGAGGAGATTGAGACTGAGCCATTTAATCTCAACTAGAGTTCACCAAAAGGCATGTGGGAGACTCCATGGTCAAGTGGGAGAAAGTTCATCAAAAGGTTGCACATCACCACAAACACACCACCTCCACAGTGGTGGCAGCATCATGCTGTGATAATGCTTCTCAGCAGCTGGCCCTGGAAGGCTTGTAAAGGTAGAGGGTAAAATGAAGGCAGCAAAATATTTTTTAAAAATCCTGCAGGACAGTCTTATTCAGCCTGCAAGAGATCTATGACTTGGGATATTTATTTTCCAGCAAGACAATGACTCAAAGTGTACAGAACACACAGAAATGGTTTAAAGACTACAAGGTGAATGTTCTGGAGTGACTGAGTCAAAGCAACTTGCGAAATTACTTTGTAGAAATCTGTTTTCACTCTGGTATGAAAGAGGGTTTTTTTGCATTAATTGTCAGAAAGCTAAATTATATTGACCATGATTGATTTATAAAATCAATGAAAGGGTAAAACATCTAGGGGGGTGAATACTTTTTAGAGGCACTGCAGCTTTTGCTCATTGTGATGGTGGACAAACACCATTGGCATGTGAAGCATTCTTCTTCCACAAAACATAATGTAAGCATATCTTCTTACCAAGGTTGTTGTAGTTAACTCAAAATAACTAAAAAACAAAACAAAAAAATATGTTTCGCTAAACTGAAACAAAAAAAGCTTTGGTCTTAGACAACAGCAGACTGAATGACATGTACACTCAAGCCTGAAGATTGTAAAATGGCCTGATTTGATTGGTCAAGACTTCACACAATGGTGATTTTAGGCCTTGAGTTGTATTGTTTGTTGTATTGTTCTTATACAGTCATGGATGAAAGTTCCAGAAATGGTTGCAATTATAATTGTTTTTGGTATACACATGTTTACTTCCTTTATGTGCATTGGAACAACATAAAAAACAGAAGAAAAAAGCCAAAATTGACATAATTGACAAAAATTATTGGCACCCTTTTAAAACTGGGTAAATAATTTTATTTCAAGCATGTGATGCTCATTTAAAATTACCTGTGGCAGTAACAGGTGCTAGCAATCTAGAAATCACACCTGAAGCCAGTTAGAATGTATAAAAGTTGACAATCTTTGTGTTGTGTGCCTGTGTGTGTCACAATTGTGGAGAAGAAGAAAAGAAGAGCCGAGAATTGTCTGAGGACTTAAGAAGCAAATTTGTAGAAATATGTGAACAATGTCAAGGTTACAAGACCATCTCCAGAGATCTTGAAATTCCTTTGTCCACTGTGCATAATATAATCAAGAAGTTTATAACCCATGGAACTGTGGCTAATCTCCCTGGACGTGGACAAAAGAGAAAAACTGACAAAAGAATGCAACGCAGGATAGTTGGAATGGTGGAAAAACATCCTCAGTCAACTTCCACACAAATTCAGGCTGTCCTGCAGACTCAGGGTGCAAAAGTGTCAGCTTGGACCATACATCATTATCTGAATGAGATGAAGCACTATGGCAGGAGACCGAGGAGAACCCCACTGCTTACAAAGAGACATAAAAAAGCCAGACTGGAGTTTGCAAAAATGTACCTGAGTAAGCCTCAATCCTTCTGGGAGAACATTTTGTGGACAGATGAGACTGAAGTAGAGCTTGTAGGAAAAGCACATCATTCCACTGTTTACAGAAACTGGAATGAGGCCTACAAAGAAAAGAACACAGTACCTACAGTCAAACATGGTGGAGGTTCAAAGATGTTTTGGGGTTGTTTTGCTGTCTCTCGCACTGGGTGCCTTGACTGTGTGCAGAAATCATGAAATCTGGAGACTATCAACAGATTTTGGGCCACAATGTAGGGCCTAGTGTCAGAAAGCTGGGTCTGCGTCTGTTCCAGCAGGACAATGACCCCAAACATACCTCAGAAAGCACCAAGAAAAGGTTGGAGACAAAGCGCTGGAGTTCTGAAGTGGCCAGCAATGAGTCTGGATCTAAACCCCATTGAACACCAGTTCAAAAAGGAGAGTGGTCCAGAACTCCAGTTGAGAGGTGTAAGAAGTTTGTTGATGGTTATAGGAAGCGATTGGTTTCAGTTATTTTTTCCCCAAGGGTGTGCAACCAAATATTAAGTTGAGGGTGCCAACAAATCTGTCTGGCCCATTTTTTGAGTTTTGTGTAAAATTATGTCAAAACTGGCTTTTTTCTTCTGATTTTTTTGTTGTTGTTCCAATGCACATAAAGGAAATCAACATGTGTATACCAAAAACATTTGTAATTGCAACAATTTCTGGGAGAAATGGTGTATTTTCTGGAAAAATTCCAGGGGTGTCAATACTTTCGTCCATGACTGTATCCTGAAATAAGATGTCTGTCTGGACTTTCTTCTTACCAAAGATTAGAGGAGTGCACTTGGTAGATATGTGATTTGGTGGTGTGTAATTGTATGAACACTTTTCACCAGAGGATGGCACCATTTACAAAGTAAAAGCCACTGACAAGAGAGGAAACCTGTGCGTAAGAAATCCTAAGACCAAAGGTGTGTCACTAGTGTTGGTCAGTTATCATAGATGTATGCAACAATAACAGATTTTAAACAGTGTCTTTCTAAAACATTTCATGGCTTAAAAAAAGATCAGTACTGTAAGCAGAAGTTCCACAAAATCTCAGAATTTCAATTTAAAGGCTCACAAAAATAGGCCAATTTAAAATATCTACATGGCAGATATGCAGCAGTGCAATTTCACAATCATGTGAATAATTTATGTCGTACACTTCTGTTTGACTTTCTTTTGCAGATCTGAAGCTGGCAGTGAGCAATAATTTGTGATTATGGTTTACTGAATCTGCCACTCTAAATGAGCTTTATGAGGTATCAGAAATTTGTCTCAACAGGAGGTTTGACATGAATACTGAAGTTGGAGCTGATGACCGATATGGCTGGATTCTCATACATTCCTCCCCTCTCATAATACGGCATCTTTTGCTTTTCATTCAGTGCGTACGGTGTGATGGACAGCTTTAGTTTCTGAGGAGAATAACACAAATAATTGATTACTTACAGTCAGTTTTTTACATGCATGCACTAAAGAGAAAAAGGTCTGACATTGTACCAGAATTTCAACTTTGATTAGACACTAGTAAAAGTCAAGAGCTCAATACTAGTGTGGACATCATGGCATCAAAAATAGAAGTCCAGTGCACTCTTTACTGAGTCATTACTTCTTTTCACTTATCAAACATTGCCAACAAAGGTATGGATTAGTCAAATCATCTATTTTATAAAATGGATGTAGCTGTAAAGTTTCAGTACTTTTCTGTACTTATTGATCATGGAAATAACAGATTGTAGTGCTTTAAATCCCATGGTGTCAAAAAGTGTCTGGATATTGAAAATTTGACCACCTGACATCTGAACCATTTACTCTGTCTTTGTTGATTTAAATGCAAACAGTCACCTGCATCAATGATCCAGGTAGCACCCACAATGTGTGGACAGCACCCAAGGGGATCCAGATGATGGAAGCCAAGGCAATGACCCAGCCAACCCCCTGAGCCCAGGGAGGGAAGATGTAGTCCTCGTAGCGGGCCGGTTTGAACTGGATGACAGCAAAAACCAGGATGACCTGCAAGAGAAGAAAAACATGACAAATTTCAACACATTTAGCTGTATCTCTTGAAGAAATCATCTCTATGAACAGTCTAGTTTGATCCAATTTCCTTTCTTAAGCATTTTTAAAATTGGAAAAGTTGTTAATGGAGATTTCCTAACACAAAAAAGCCATAAGAGCAGATTCTAGAAAAATGTTAAGACAAATTTGGAAGCAAAAGGGTCAAAAAGACAACTCATACTGAGGCAATATTTTAAAAAGGGTATTGACTCACAGTAATAAGGATGGGAGCAACAACCAGCCAGCACACCATGAAGTAGATATTTGCTCCTTGTCCAGTCATCTCTTTCAGGTTGTTGGAAAGTCGTCTCACTCCTGTATATGGAAAGCTATGTCAGTGAACAGTCATGAACATTTTAATTTGCATGTAAGAAGCAGTTGGTTATTAGAATTAAAGTCAGAAAAAACAAAGATAAACTAATGGATGTATCTAGGAGCAATAAATATGCAGTACATTTATATAGTAGTGGAAACAGTAGTGGAAAGGCAAGGAAGGTTTGTGCATCACTCATTTAGAAATAATCAAACCCATTTAAAAACAAAGAGAATATAATCTGAAAACAATTTATCCAGTTTATTTCAGTCCCCGTTATAGAGAAATATATTATATGGAGCTCCTGCCATGCAGTTTGTACTCACATTAGTGACAGAGTAAGTGCTCTGCAGGATATTGGGCAGGCATGTATGTGCAGAGTTCATCACCATGGGCCTTGAGAAGTGCACCCCTGACAGACTCATGGCAGCAGCTTAAGCTCATCCGAGATCATCCTCAGGGCGAATCATACATACCCCTAGACCAAGTGGCTAGGGAATCTTACAATGTGGACACCAAAAATACAACCAATCTCTCTTTCAGTGGGTTATTGGTTGGTTCAAGGAATCGTTCTTACACTCTGTCAGTGGAGTGGTTTCATGGGTCTATTGTTAAGACAGTCTAAAATGATTCAAGCTGGTCTATAATATGTGGCTTTAATGACATGTACTAGTTCAACTTTTAACTGTAGAGAACTTTGGAGCCGTCCTTCACGCTAAACGCCAGCATATCGAGATTGAGGAGGCGCAGGAAGAGGTTGAGCAGGCAAGTACCTGTATGAGCAGAGTTTGTCAGCATGGGGCCCTGAAAATCATATCCCTGAGATACTCAGGCATCAGTAGTTTGGCCTCGTCCGGGATTTGAACCCCAGATCCCTCGCACCCAAAGCAAGAACCAAGGAGCCACAAAATCTTAAAATCTGGACACGAAAAATGCAACAAATCTCTCTTTCAGTTGGTTCAAAGAATCGTTGTTACGGGCTGATGATGGAGTGGATTCTTGGGTCTATACCCTGATTGCCAGCATATCAAGATTGAGTGGGCTCAGGAGGCAAGTACCAGTATGTGCAGAGTTCATTATGGTGGGCCGTGAAAATTGCATGCTTTAGATACTCAGATATCAGTAGCTTGGGATCATCTAGGATTTGAACCCAGGCCCTCTTGCATCCTAAGCGAGAATGATACCCCTAGACCAACGAGCCATGATGACTCAGCAGCGGGATGCCAAAATTACAACAAATCTCTCACTCAGTTGTTCATTCAAGGAATCTTCGATGAGTGGTTTGTGGGTCCACTGTAAAGACAGTCTAAAATGGTTTTAGCTGGTCAACAATATGTAGCTTTAATGACTTGCACAAGTTGAACTTCTAACTGTAGAAAACTTTCATGTGGAGCCAACCCTCATGAGGTGTCTTTACCCTGAAGGCAAGCACACCAACAATGAGTAGGTTGAGCATGCAAGTCCCTGGATGTGCAGAGTTTGTCAGCATGGGCACTGAATATCACAGCCCTGAGATCCTCAGGTATCAGTAGTTTGGGCTCGTCCGGGATTTGAACCCGGGACCTCTCGCACCCGAAGCGAGAATCATACCCCTAGACCAACGAGCCACATAATCACATAATCTGGACACCAAATTTTCAGCAAATCTCTCTCTCAGTTAGGGAATGGGTTCATTCAAGGAATCATTCTTACACACAGTCGATGGAGTGGTTTTGTAGGTCAATTGTAAAGACAGTCTGAAATGGTTCTAGCTCGTCAACAATGTGTGGCTTAAATGACATGCACAAGTTCAACTTTTAACTGTAGATAACTTTTGCGCACAAGTTCAATTTTGAACTGTAGAAAACTTTTGTGTGGAGCCAACCTTCATGATGTGTCTTTTACCTGAATGCCAGCATATCAAGATTGAGTGGGCTCAAGAGGATGTAAAACATGCATGTACAGAGTTTGTCAGCACAGGCCCTGAAAATTGCAGGATTAAGGTAATCAGGTATCAGTAGTCTGGGCTCATCCGGGATTTGAGCCCAGGACATCTCACACCAAAGCAAGAATCATACCCCTAGACCAACGAACCACAAAAACATAATATTGGGACCCCAAATTTTCAGCAAATCTCTCTTACAGTTGGGTAATTGGTTTATTCAAGGAATCTTGGATGAGTGGCTTTGTGGGTCCATCCTAAAGACAGTCTAAAACGGCTCAAGTTAGTCAACAATGTGTGGCTTAACTAACATGTTTAATTTCAAATTTTAACTGTAGAAAACTTTTGCGCACAAGTTCAATTTTAAACTGTAGAAAATTTTTGTGTTGTGCCAACCCTCATGAAGTGGCTTTTACCTGAATGCCAGCATATCAAGATTGAGTGGGCTCAGGAGGATGTTAAACATGCATGTACAGAGTTTGTCAGCATGGGCCCTAAAAATTGCAGGATTTAGGTAGTCAGGTATCAGTAGCTTGGGCTCGTCCGGGATTTGAACCCGGGACCACTCGCACCCAAAGCAAGAATCATACTCCTAGACCAACAAGCCACATAATTTCATAACCTGGACACCAAAATTTCAACAAATCTCTCTTTCAGTTGGGCAATGGGTTCATTTACAGAATGGTTCTTACAACACTGTCGATGGAGTGGTTTTGTGGGTCCATTGTAAAGACAGTCTAAAATGTTTCAAATTGGTCAACAATGCAGGGCTTGAATGACATGTTTTAGGTCAGCTTTGAACTGTAGAGAACTTGTGTGTGGAGCCAACCTTCATGAAGTGCAATAAAGACAAAATAATTTGAACATATTTCTCACCATAAAGCCAGCAGATTGCCAGAATCTCAAAGAATGCCAAAAACAAGATAGACACTATAGCTGTGTAGTGGTCCATCAGTTGGAAGACGTAGATCCCCACCTGGACAGAGACACACCATTAGGAGCAGGATCAAAAGTTAACACAACTTTCAATTAGAATTTAATGTCTATACCTGCATGACACAGGGAATTCCTAGAAGACAAGCAGCAGCACAGACAGCCAGAACAAAGAACTCCTTTCTCTTGAAAGTTTGAATCAGACTTTGATAGTATTCATCCAAGAGACTGGTCACCATCACCTCAACCATCGCAAACTAAAAAAGAAAAAACAAACAAACAATGAAGTCATGCATCCCTCTTCAGGATCAGTTCATATAAACCTGTGATGTCTTCTCCATCTGTACCTCACTGTCCAGTCCCAGGCAGAGCAGCATAAAGAAGAACATCACAGCCCACAGCTGAGCTACCGGCATACTGGCAAAGGCTTGTGGGTAAACAACATAAACCAGTCCTGGACCTGGACACACACAAAGACAAGGCAGTTCAGCTCATGAAAAATATTACCCCATTTTCAATGGCAGAAATACATCTCAAAAAAGTAGGGACAGGGCAACAGAAGGCTGGAAAAAAGTGGCACTAATGAAAAACAGATGGAGGAGCGTTTGAAAAATTATTGGGTTAATTGGCATCAGGTCACTAACATGGTATAAAAGAAGTATTTTAGAAAGGCTGAGTCATTCAGTTCAACTCAATTTAAAAACTTTTTTTGTCCCTAAGGGGGCAACTGAAGGCACTTCAAGCAGCAGCATTACTAAAAGCAAAGAGCAGAAAGAGCATCATAAAACAAAATATCTGGCAAAAGGAGACCCAGGACTGTTAAGCAGCTAGGATCCTACATCAGACAAGAATGGAGAAGAAGAGAAGAACTCTCCTCTTCCAGAACTCCAGCAACTGGTCCAGACGTTTACAGACTGTTGTTAGAAGAAGAGGAGAAGCTACACAATGGTAAATATGGCCCTGCCCCTACTTTTTCTTTTAGATGGGTTGCTGCTATGAAATTTAAAATTAGCATATATTTCATAAAATAGTAAAATGACTCTGTTTCAACATCTGATATGTTGTTTATGTTCTACTGTGAATACAGTATGGGCTATGGGTCATTTACATTTTCAATGCATCTGGTGCAACTTTTAAATGAGAGTCCCCAAAGGCAGAATTTACACACCATGCTAAGTTTTATATACTTTTTGCAGTGTCTTATTTCACTGGGGAGACCAATTGAGGTTCAGATAGGGACCTTGCAAAGGTTGCAGTCATACAAAATCACAAAGACATTTAAAAAAAAACGTAACACAACAATCCTTAAGACACAAAGTTTTGTAAATTGAGGGTATGCTAGATAGCATTTTGTCATAAGTCCCATGTATGGAGGCTTCAGTCCTAAATGCAGCAGACAGTCTGGCTGCAGTCCATTCATCTCTGACGGCCACTCTCATCTGAGACACCGTATACCTCAGAGTGGAAATAAACTTTAGAAATAAAATTGGATTAAACTTCCGTTTAGAGTTAGGGTAAGGATTGAGGTAAGGGTTAGGATATCAAAAATTAAAACCTGCAAAACTAATTACAAAATATTTTATAAAGATGAGTGAAAAGACTGCTTACAGGAAAAAAAGCTTGTCCTCCATGAAAACATCCCAAAGTAACAAGTGTAGCTTACGTAGCTCTGTTAGCTGCGTGAGCCATGTAGCTAGCAGAGCTAAAGCTATGCAAAATGTCATCTGCAGAGCTAAGTTACCTTTAGCCATGTTTGCTAAAGCTAACATAGCTCTAGATAATGTAGCTATGTGACTAACATAGCCAACACAGCTAAAGCTAAGCTCACAAAGCAGGTATGTAAGGTGCATAATTAGATATGTTATCTATGTAGCTAAATTAGCTTAAGCTATATTTGCAAACACTCATGTTGCTAAAGTTAACTTAGCTACATTGGCGTATGTGGTAACATTAATAACCTAGTTAGCTTAGCTATGTTAACTTAGCAAAAGCTAATGAAGTTTGAGTAAGCCACCATTCATGTAACTTTTTCTGAAACAGATCTATACCAGATTAGACCACTGACCTTTTCTCTGTCTTATTCATGTTTCTTAGTCTGTAATGTTTGCAATTTGGATATTTCATGAACGTAACAGCCAGACTTTGTTTATGAATAACATTGAATAAAACCTAAAACTGGAAATACGTTGTACCGGCAAATTACGGCACTTCCTTTCAGAAATATATGGTGTCTCAGATGAATGGTCTGGGAGAGCTGCTGTCAAAGGGGTACGGCCTGCAGCCAGACCCCTCTCATGGATCTGAATTCAGCCTCAGCCCTTTGCTGCATGTCATCCACCACTCTTTCTTTCAGCACTTCCTGTTTTATTCAACTGTCCTGTCCAATAAAAATGACCCCCAAAAGACTTATGTTAAATGATTTAGGTGTCTTCTATCTGCTCTAGTTTTATTGAACCATTTCAATTAAAGAATGCAATGAAACAAGAAAGCATTTTGAGTTCTTTTCCTAAATGGTAATGTTATCTCCATGTAAGTGAGTCTGTTTTTTTGTTCTCTACAGCAATTAAACATGACCATAAAGGAGGTCAGTGTCATTTAAGTCCAGCTTTTAACGCCCGTGTAGTTTCATCATGGCCTTATAGCTTTGACCTGTTGTCTTTGCCCACAGGTCTGGTTTTACTTTTACAGAAAAATTTAATTCTAGGTCCTACAATGACCTGTTTTTTTCACATCTTTTATGATCAGTTAGAACAATTTTTTGTTTGAGTTAAATATCCTGGAGTATTACTTGTTAATAAAATGAAGTTTTTGATTTCTTACCATCCACAGCTAGGTCTTTGATAGCAATGCCCTGCAGGTGAGACATGTATCCTAATGCAGAGAAAATGACAAATCCTGCCAAGATGCTGGTCAGAGAGTTGATGATGGCGATAGCCAGGGTGTCCCTGCAGGGAGAGAGATGTCTTGTTTATCACTCTACTTCCACCAAAGTGTCGTTATTAACACAGCTGAGGGGGATAAATAAAGAGGATTTTACTTCAGAACATTGTTGTTGAAGGAGTTATAGCTAGACATGGCCAGGAGGGAGCCAAAACCAATCCCAATGGAGTTAAAGATCTGAGCTGCAGCATTCACCCACACCTACGACACAGAAGGATGCTCATTCAAAACCACTGATGACAGACAGCATCAACTAATTTAGAAATACAAAGTTTCGAATGAATGACAGTTGCTTTTCCACATAACCTCATCTCCTACTTTTCTGTTTTCTTACCTCCACTGAGAGCAATTTTTCCCACTCAGGCACAATGAAGAACACTATTCCCTTTACAGCTCCAGGAAGCTGCACATTATTGACCAGAAGTGCAATCAGGATAACGTATGGGAACAGAGCAGTGAAGTACACAACCTGAAAGCACAAACAAACCAGGGTTACTGTACTCTGATTATCTGTCTTTCATCTTGGCCCTGAAGAAGTTCCTTCTATTTCCACTCACCTTGCCTGTTGATTTCACCCCCTTAAAGATGCAAAGATAGATGAGGATCCAAGCGAGAATAAGTATAAGGAAAAGCTCCCAGCGCATTTCTCCCGTGTCCTCTACTCCACCTGTCTGCTCCAGCATCTTATATCTTCATGAAAGAGACAAATGAGAAGATCATTAGTGCATGGTAATAATCAGATGGCTCCATATTCTTGGCTGCTGTAGTAACAATCAGAAAGCAGGAACATCCGGTATCCCACAGGATTCTGTTCTTGCTCTCTTCATGTCTAATACTTCATACTTGTTGCTGTCTTATATGAGGGGCCATATAAGCCATTATTTATTCAGACCCTCTTGTAATCGTCTCACCCCTACATAGTGCATATTCTTCTCTCAAATGCGTAAATGCTTCTCAGTGAAAGAATGCTTTCGGTTGAAGGAAAACCATAGTGCTGCAGAGTGCAGCACAGCTAGACACAGTCTTGCCAAAGATACCCAAAAATGCATGGAAGAGAAGATGTCACAAAGGAGTCCAGCCAGTGCCTCTGGCCATCAGGCAACATCAAGACCTCACAAAAGTATAGTAAGACCAGGAGGACCAGGGACTCAACAACTCTGACTTTCATCCCCATGCTCAAATACCAGGAATTTCACACTGTCTTACAGCAAACCCATCGCTCCATGCCATCTCAATCCTGTGTTTAAGTGGTTACTGACCATTGTTTCTAACCAGATTCAACTTTGATCTGCCAAAAAATGCTTTATTTACAATTTGTGCTTAGAAATGTCCTTCAAACTAACGTCACAATAAATAAACCTCACAATAGCAATAGCTCTGATTGATCTTCCATCATCTCTCAGCTTCACAGTCACTTGCTTTTCCCCCATTGACAGCTCTCTAGTTTTCATAGTGGTTACACCTCTAACTATCAATACAGTCTGCACAGGCAAAACCCAAATCTGAAACTGTGTGTAGACATTCAGCACTATTTATTGTGTAAATAATCAGTGTAATAGGACACACCTGAGCAACAAAACACACCTGTCACACATGTTCAAACACTTTTGCTCAAATGAAAAATGGGTGGGTTCAAACAAAGAGGGCTATCTTCAAAGTGGTGTATCGGATCCAGATGTAAACACCTGGAAATAAAAGCTGAAATGTTGATCTATTGTCGCATATTCATCTTTTTGTGTCAACCCCAAATGTTTTCAGTCTACAAAAATAAAATAAAATAAAGGAATTGGGCCCACAGTACCAATACTTTTGGAAGGGACTCTATATGAAGCCATAGTTAGCCTGAGGGGAAATACTGCACAAGAGGCAGGGAGGAGGGCTGAGATTGCAGGTTGGTACTAAAGACATATGACAAAATGTGAACACAGTTTAGTTGAGTCAAATTAGTATCCCAATGTGCTTTCACATTAGCATCACTGTTATTTTTCCTGGCAAAATCAGTTCAGATGACTTTAACTGATTTGACCTTTACTTTCATTTCCACGACTTCCTGCAGTAAAAAGTTAACGAGTAAGCTCTTTTAGAAATGTAAGCTCAAACCACTGACAGTGCAGAAAAATATTCACACTGATTAAAACAGAGAAAATCTCTCCTTTAGGAACCAAAGATTGCCACAAAGCTGCGTTTCCTGTCAGAAGAAGCTACAAACACATGTGGGTTTATAAAACAATGTCTCGTAACAGGGTGAAAGGCCAACACTGACTCACCATTTTACCTCACACTCCTTTGAGCCAGAGCCAGACTTGTATCATAAACCTTCACTTTGACTGATACCTCTGGCCTGACTGCGATAAGACATTATGTCAATGACATTTTATGTTGTGTATCAAGATTATTACTGTGTGATCCTCTCCCTTCCGATTAAAAATTCTGGTAGTAAACAATCAAGCGCCACGTGACCAACAACTACAGTCTAGTCATTGTTACGCTGGTTTATTTTTCAAAAAGCCAATATTTTGTTACCTGAAGAACTCCTGGCTGGCAGTGGATGAGTAGCTGCTGTTGGTGGCGTGGTCCGTACAGTTTAGAGTGTTCCAGGTGTTGTTGCAGCTCTGCCAGGGCAGCGGAGCCTGGAAGGAGCTGAACAGGTAATAGAGGGCCCAGGTGATGACGACGTTGTAGTAGGTGCACATTATGAAGGAGATGGCCACTGATGCTAAACCCACACCTGAGAACAAAGTAAGAAATCATGATTGACCTTCAATGAATGTCCATAATACAAGACTTTAGCTTTGATATGATTCTAGCAAAAATCAAATGACATTAAAGTCTGATTTGAAAACCACTACCTCATTATGTGAAATTCATCAGTGAAATTAAAATGTCGGCTTGCTGGTAATACATCAGGAACATGGAGGCCACTTTTGACAGCTTGTCTACCTAATTGTGTAAAAATCATCTGTGCAATGAAAACAGTGATTTAATGGTAATAAACCAGTAATCTTGAGGCTATTTTGACAGCTTTTCTAACTCATTATGTGAAATTCATCAGTAACATTAAAACGGTGACTTATTGGTAACACACCAGTCACCTGGCGGCCTTTTTGATGGCTTTTCTACCTAATTACATGAAATGTCTCAATAAAAGTAAAACGCTGAATTAATGATAATACACCAGTAACCTTGAGGCCATTTTAAAGGATTTTCTACCTAGTTATGTGAAATTCATCAATGAAATTTAAACAGTGACTTACTGGTTAAATCATATGAAGTTCAGTTTTACGTAGAGTAGTTCTTAATTCCACAACAGGAAGTAAGAAATGGGGATGGTCAGAGTTTAGAACCAAATCTCTACTTCTCTTGGTAAAGTCTAGCGGGGTAACAATGTAATGGGGGTCAGGGAATGGGGTTGGAGAGTTACACCTTATGGGTTAAGCTTAGGTGATAGAACCTGCAATCGATAACAGAGAATCGTTGTGGTCCATCACAAGTTATCAGCACAAAACTTGAATAAGATGCAGTGAAAGAATGGCAGCTTTAAGTAGTGGTCTTTCTTATAATGTTCAGCATTTCTAAGGCAATGATAAAGATGTTGTGCCTGTCACAGTGGCTCCATCCTGACTGCCGACGTAACCCAAAATGCATCATTACGATTATAAAAATTAAGAATACTGTAATTCTTGATGTATTGGTGAAGGCATCTACCTTTTAAGAGTGGGCAGACTATAGCTAGGGCGTGGACAGGCCCTCTCCTGGTGTACTGACCCACAGTCAGCTCCATGTAGAGCAGAGGGATCCCCAACACCATCAGCATGAACAGGTATGGCACCAGGAAGGCCCCTGGCAGAAAGGCACAGCCAATGTTCATACATGATTGTCTGGAAAAAGAGGTCTGTTGGTTTCATGGTAAAGTCTATCACTAAATGAAATTTAATATCTTTCTTATTGTTTTACACATGAAAACAGTATAAGCACATTCTTGTTTCTAACACCCCTTAAGGTCATTTAAACTCTTTGTACATTTTTCCTCATTATCAGCCTCAGTAGAGAGAAGTCTTTGAAAAAGTGCTCACCTACAGCACAGTCTGTCAACCTTTGGACCCTGCTGTGAGCCCACACATACATACACAGGGTGGTCTAGTTTCATAATACAGTTACAGGATTAAATGTCAGTTTCTTTCTTCTCACCCCCTCCGCTCCTGTAGCAGAGATAAGGAAACCTCCAAACGTTGCCCAGACCCACTGCACAGCCGATGCCAGCAAGCGTGAACTCTATCTGCCTGCTCCATGTTGGTCTTTTGAGCTGCTGAGGCTCCATGTCTGCTCCTCGTGGCACCTCTGTCGTTTGTCCGGGCCCTGACTCCATGGAAAGGTTGACTGGGATATAAGTGGCAGTGCGTGTTATAACCTTCCTTTTTATTATCTTTAATGATTAGCTTAGCAGAAACATTCCAACCTGCAGCAGCTTCAGGGCTCACGAGAGGTAGATTGTCTCAGTTATAAAAGTCATCTGATTCTTTGAAATACAAATATCTTAAAGGTAGTTTATAATTTTAATCTGTTTATCCAGACAATGCAGCAATCCCTCACACTACAAGCATTGCTTCTTACTATGTTAAAGGCCAAATAAACCTATTTTTGCACAGTGAAATCAAATCTAACTCTGCAGTATTGTATTGTATTATAATTTTTAACATCAAAGTGAACATTTCAATTTTGTCTTGGACAAAACATTCAGCTTTTAATTCTATGTTCAAAATGATTAACAAGTGCATCCAGGGTCTTCACTTATTACCTATGAGGTTAAGAAGGTCGGTCACATGACAGCAGGGACTTTAAAGCCCGTGGAAAAAATAAAGGAGACACATTAAAATGTATCGCTGTAGTTTGCCACATATTTTACAAGCAACACGTGCCGTAACACAATGTGGGGTCATCGTGGTCACATACACAACATTTCTGACCTTTATCAGATGGGACCAGAGGCAGATACGACTAAAGGTTCCTGGAATATGTAACCATGAAATATGCAGAATCTCTCTGTAGCTTTCTGAGTAGTGTTTTTATTATTTTCCACTTGTAATTGAACTTTACAATGAGGCCCATTTCCTGGAACAATATTAATTGATTTCTGCACGGTCATAATCAGTCATTGGAGATAAACATTAATGTCATGGTGACATTGAGAGAAAACCATTTCCGCTTTTGGCTAATGGTTAGAAATCAATGATCTGATATGCACAAGCTCATATCCATTTATATCTGCAGCAGCAACAGAGATGAAATAGCTTTTTGGGTGTTCTGGGAAAAAAATTAGTGTTAGTCATTCCCTGACTCCAGGCAAGGCCTGTACAGCAAAGAATTCAGGTCAAAAACAGATCAATCGTACTGTTTCAATCAGCTGTTTTAGCTCTAAAGGGCTACATTATACTAAAATGATCAATGATTATTCACATGAATAGCAGATTTACATATGTACCAAATGTTTTGTAGTTTTACTTGTTGAGATGCAACATCAGTGCAGCAGTAGGCAGGCAGTATATCAGTAGTAGTAGTATTTTTCATCTGATCACACAAAATCAAAATTTATAGATGTTAAGCCACTAAAGCCTGAAAATACAAATTATAGCCAGAAAATTCTAATTTCTTGGAACTGAAATGTTTATTTCACTTTCTACTGAAATCCAATAAAATCCAAATTTCCATAAAATTTAATATATTTATTTTTTGTATCTCAGTTGATACATTAAGTGTTTTTGGTAACTGATAATCCACTTGAGGGCATTTTTATCATGTTTCAGATTGTATTCAGAATTTTTTTTTGTAATTTATGATCATATTGATTAGATAGAGGTATCATAAAAGTATGTATCAAATGACATGCTTTAATGGGTTAAAGGTAGTTTAGATGTCAAGACAGGCTTATATAAGCAGTTTGTGCCTGCTTAAATAAGCCTATCTTAAATCCTTACCAAATCAAGCTACTGGCTTCCAGAAGTGTAAGGAAACCATCCATCCATCCATCCATCCATCTTCTTCCACTTATCTGGGGTCGGTTGCAGCAGACAAAGTAAGTCAACCCAGACGTCCCTCTCCACAGCAGTCCCTGTTTCTCCTAAAGGAATTCTGAGGCGCTCCCAGGCCAGATGGTATAGTATAATCCCTCCAGCAAGTTCTGGATCTGCCCTGGGGTCTCCTCCCATTTGGATGTTCCCGGAAGACTTCTGAAGGGAAGCAAACCAGGAGGAGTCCTGATCAGATGCCCAAACCACCTCAACTGGCTCCTTTTGACGTGAAGGAGCAGCAGCTCTTCTTCAAGACCCCTCCAGATGTCCAAGCTCCTCACCTTACCTCTGAGGCTGAGCCCTGACACCCTCCTGTGAAATCTACTTTTAACCTCTTGAACCCGTAATCTCATTCTTACGATCCTTACCCAGAGATCATGACCATAGGTGAGGCTTGGGATAAAGATTGACCGTTAAATTGAAAGCTTTGCCATCCAGCTCAGCTCCCTCTTCACCACAACAGTTCTGTACAGTGCCTACAAACTGCTAAAGCTGCACCAGTCTACCTGT
The DNA here is from genome assembly GCF_018320785.1 of Cheilinus undulatus. Taxonomy (NCBI): domain Eukaryota; kingdom Metazoa; phylum Chordata; class Actinopteri; order Labriformes; family Labridae; genus Cheilinus; species Cheilinus undulatus. Next base: position 17,144,478 of record NC_054876.1, on the reverse strand, counting down.
CAATCTCACAGTCCATTCTAGCCTTACTTGTGAGCAAGACCCTGAGATACTTGAACTCCTTCATTTGGGGCAAAGACTCACTCCCCACCCAGAGGGAGCAATCCACCATTTTCTGGCAGAGCACCATGGCCTTGGACTTGGAAGTGCTTATTCTTAAACCAGCTGCTTTGCACTCAGCCGCAGACCATCCCAGTGCCTGCTAGAGGTCCCCAGCCAAGGAACACAGAAGAAGCACATCTTCTGCAAACATCAGAGATGAAATTCTGAGCTCCCCAAACCAGAAACTCTCCTCCTCCCGAATGCCCCTTAAGATCCTGTCCATGAAAATCCCAAATGGAATCGGAGATAAGGGGCAGCCCTGGCAGAGGTCAACACCCACAGACTTTGTGCTAAGGATGTGGACACAACTTTCACTTTGGTTATAGAAGGACCTGATGGCTCGCCACAGCGGCACCAGGACCCCATATTCCCACAGTACTGCCAACATGAGCCATCCAAGTCCATGAAACACATTTAGACTGGATGTGCAAACTCCCATGCCCCTCAAAGAGCCCTGCAAGAGTAAAGAGCTGATCCACTGTTCCACGACCAGGATGAAATCTGCATTGTTACTCCTCAACCTGAGGTTCAACAATCGGCCAAAACCTCTTTTCCAGCTCTCTAGAGTGAGTTTTCCCTGGGAGGCTGAGTAGTTTGACACCCTGATATTTGGAGCATACCCTCTGGTCCCTCTTTTTAAAAATGGGAACCACCACCCTGGGCCGCCATTCCACAGGCACTGTCCCAGACCTCCATGCAACATTGAAGAGGCATGTCAGCCATGACAGCCCAAAAATGTCAGCATCTTTGGTCAAATCTCAACTACACCTGGCACCTTGCCAGTAACTAAAACAAAGATTAACTAGAAAAGCACTCAGAGAGCACAGACCTCCACCATTAGCCCTATCTCCCAATAGTGAAGAATTCTTTAGAAAACTCCTGGATCAGTCCCCATGTGCCCACCTCCACAGCATGTGCCGATTACTCCCTCCCAGGTGGGGTGGAATCACAGTGAGGCAAAGCATTGGCTTCGCTATGGATGGACTGTCATGGTGGAAGCATTGCCTGCCTGTGCCAACAGATGCACTTACAGTCTCACCCATGGTCTCACTGGACGACTGGAAGTCATGGCAGAGGGTGAATATTCCTTTATTCCTCCCAGCATTGTGAGTATTCTCACTACAATTCACTGTCTTTCTCTCTGTTTCTCTCTGTTACGCTCTGACTCATCTCCTCAACCGGGTGTGTCTTTCAAACTCTATAAACTCCAAAACTTTGAATAGAAAAACACCAAAAACTGCTGCTGGGATGGAAGTTACTCATGTTCGTCATCTCCTAGTGTAAAGTGGTAACAGCGCAGACCTCCGCCATTAACCCTATCTCCCAATAGTACAGAATCCTTTAAAAAATTCCTGGATCCAGATGGTAATCCGGATCTCCCCCAAAATTTAATCAGTTCTTCCTTATGCCATTTCTGACATTTCCTGAAAATTTCATCAAAATCCGTCCACAACTTTTTGAGCTATGTTGCTAACAAACGAACAAAACTACCTGATCACATAACCTCGTTGGCGGAGGTAAGAAATCAATCACATTTATGAGCATTAATTACACATTTTTTATACATACTGGTTTCATCCATAGTTTAACCTGGACAATAGAAACACATTTTTGATTCACAGACAGCCACTTATAGCTTTTTGTAAGTCCTAAACTTACAAGCACCTCTGAAATCACGTCAGCTCCATAGACTGTAGAAAGAATTGGACAAACCCTGTGTGACGTCAGTCGTCTGCTTACAGTAGGTGGACACAAACGGCTCTTGAAGCCAATCAGCGGCGGCTTCCATATTGAAATCACGGTCTCAACTGAACTTTGGATCAACCTAACGGCCCGTCCACTAAGCGCGACTTCCTATCAGTTAGCTAGCTAGCATTCTGGTTGACAGAAACATAGCCTCTGCCTATCGAGCTATCAGTCAATCAAATGAGACGCACCAATCAGTCCGCAGTGAGGTTTTTCCTAAGTACAATCTAAACGATTGTGGTACAAAAAAAATCACCCCCCTAAAGCGAGAGCACATTAAGACATTAGCTAATGAGACACGTTTTGTTTTTTGATGGATACGCCCATTTCCGTGTTTCTTACTGGCGAATCCATCTTGCAAAGCTCCCATCTGAACCATTTGGGCCCGGTTAGAAAGTGACAGGACCACTCAGCATGGAGGGGCAGTACTTTTGGGCACAGTGGAGTCATGATGTAAGCGAGCAGCAACAAGAGGCCAGTGCAATCATGGTGGAAGACATTAGCATGGATGCTGCTAAAGTGCCAGTTTTATCAGAACTTGATGTTAAAAGAAGAACAAAGAACAGCAGTGAGTTGTTTTCTTTTCAAAAATGACAAAAGTCGTGTACTGACATGTCTACAGTTGCCCTAGTTTGCGTTATGCAACTCTAATGGAGTTCACTCCTTTGGTAGGGGCCTGCTTGCTGGTGGCTACGTCATGTGTTTTGTTGCTCTGATTGGCCTGTAAAGATGTGACAGACAGCATGTTCATCCAATCACCCAGTTTTTTTTTTCAAAGGCTCTCCCCTTTCCCAAACGCTACGCATGAGTGGGTGCCAGGTTATAGATTTATGTGATATCTCACCATCATATCTGAGTTTTTATTGGCCCAAAGCTGACATACAGTTGCAAGAAAAAGTATGTGAACCCTTTGGGATTTCTTGGACTTCTGCATAAATTGGTCATAAAATGTGTTATGATGTTCATCTCAGTCACAACAATTGACAAACACAGTCTGCTTAAACTAATGCCGCTCAAAAATGATATGTTTTCATGTTTTTATTGAACAAAACATGTAAACATTCACAGTGCAGGGTGGAAAAAGTATGTGAACCCCTAAGCTAATGACTTCTCCAAGAGCTAATTGGAGCCAGGATTCAGCCAACCTGGAGTCCAATCAATGTGATGAGACTGGATGTGTTGGTTAAAGCTGCCCTGCCCTATAAAAAACACACACCTGTTTTGAGTTTGCTGTTCTCAAGAAGCATTGCCTGATGTGAACCATGCCTCACACAAAAGAGCTAGTGTGCAGCCTGTGTGAATGTGCTGTGTTCTCTTGTGATCCCACAAAGCCATAATGTACAGCGAATTAACACACAGCTATGTGAAATATCATGCTGTTGTAATATTAATATGAATGTCTCAAGGCGTAATGATGGCTGAGCTACATCACAGAAATTCACTGTGAAAACACCTCCAGATACCTTAGGGATTAGCTATAACTTTATATAATCTGTCAAAAATGTTTAGGACCACATAATGAACAATGTCACATTACTACAACAAGGCTGTTGGCTCTAAATACAAAAATATTGTATACTGACACCTACCTATAAAGCAATAAAAGATCATAGGGTAAGTTTACATGAACTTACATATAAGTAGCAGTCCAAGGATATCAACATAAAGGACAAACTCAGATAACTCACTGCATTGGTGGGATTATTACATGCAGCTCACTTTGTCACTGGTGTTTTGTGTCAGTGGGCCCCCTGCTGGATGAAACTGGCACCTTGGATGACTGAGGTTTGAATAGCAGTCAGTAGGTGTTTTCGGACAGACACGGTTCTGGTTCTGGCACTGGTTCTGTTCTGGGGACTCAGAACCTCGGTGCTTTCTGGTGAACCAGCCCTTGTTCACACCAGTTTAAGCAGAACCAAAGTGGGAGGACATGATGGTCATGTATTACCACGTCCTGCTCCTCTTTTGCCCAGGTCTTTTTTTGTCAGTGTTTGTGTTCTGTGTATCATTCCAGAAAACATGAACTCCTCAGTGATGGGCATGTGATTCTCAGGATGCTTTCTGCACAGCACAACACCTGCACCAGGCTATGCAAATTAATACTGAAATCATACTAACTGCTTATGCCCGTTTTTTCTTATTACATTCTCTGATACCAACATTAATAGCAAAAGTCAAATAGACGCATCATTTCTTGATTATTTGATTTTGTTTCAGAAATAAAAACAAGAAAATGAACCTTTTTTTAATTATTTGTTATTCAATTATCAATCAAATATTAAATGAACGAATGATACATGGGTTGGTTCTAATATAGACCAGGGCAGTGACACATTTGTGATGAGAGGACTGCTGAATTGAGAGTTTTGCATTGTGCCAACAGACTATTGAGCAGCTGTCCATTATTTTCTTTGTTGTTTTGAGGATCTTTGTCAGTCAGCAAGAAGCTCAGGCCCTGACATTAGATCATGGCCTGAGCTTCTTTGCAGCCCTCTAGAGCACAGCAGGCTAGAATGCTATGTCACACTAGATGTATTTGCATATCCAGTTTTTAACAATGTTGCATGCTGGTTGCAGAGGGTCAGGGCTTGTCCCGATCTGGTCATACCCTTGAGCATGTCTTGTCCTTTAGTACTGCAACACCCACATGTCCATCTGCAAGCCACATGGAAAATAAACAAAGCATTATCAGGGCACAGATATCACTTACAAAACAGTGATAGTCAATACAGTGAAGTAAGACATCCTTAAGCAAAATAATTTGTCAGAGTTTGTCTGGTGGAGCATTATTTGTGTTATACAAGTAAAAAAATTTTTTGCCAAAGTGAGAAAAATAAGGCACATAACAAAGCATTGCCTGACTGATTAAGGTCAATCACCGTAGACAGCAAAATCTAGGAGTCATACAATTAGTCAGGTTGTGCCACCTTACACAGACTGCATCAGATAGTTCACCAGATGCAGCTGGTAAGGTGTTATTAATGACTTTCACTAGAAAGAAGTCATGTAGGTCTCTAGTGATTACAGGTCTGTTGAAAGGCTGGGCGCAGGATGGGCCGTCCCTTTAGCAATATTGCAATCATACAAGTATACTCCTTTGAATCTGAAAGACAGCTGTTAAAGATTTTCATATTTTTCATATGGATCTTAAAAAGTATCAAAAGTTGATAAATCACCCAAATAAATGCTCTAAAATGTATCTAAAGTTCTTAAATGCAAGTCTATATAGTCTTACATATTTTTGTTTTTTATTTGTACGGTAATCTATAGAGGTTGTAGACTTAAAACTTTAAATTCAGAGAGTAACCTGAAAAGGGAAATGAAAGTTTTTTTCCTTTGAAGAGATGCTTTTCTTCCCTGGTTTTAACTGCGCTGAAAAAAATTTCCCACAAGGGGAAATTCCAATTTACAGCAGCAAAAAGTATCTTAGACAAAGCAGGACAAAACAGGTCATTTGGTGACAGGAAAACAATAGAAATAGAGTACGAATAAAAGTAGTATTTCAAGAGCACTAATAAATACAAAAATATGGAATATAAAAACGTTGTCTTACAAATTATAAATAGTATTTACAAACAGTTATGTACAGGTTGGGTATATTACAGCTTGGGTGTGGTTGATATAATAATATGTACACCTATATACACATATATATACACAAATATATATATATATATATATATATATATATATATATATATATATATATATATATATACAAACGTGTACAGATCCATCCATCCATCCATCTTCTTCCGCTTATCTGAGATCGGGTCGCGGGGGCAGCAGCCTAAGCAGGGAAGCCCAGACTTCCCTCTCTCCAGCCACTTCATCCAGCTCTTCCCAGGGGATCCCAAGGCGTTCCCAGGCCAGCTGAGCGACATAGTCTCTCCAGCGTGTCCTGGGTCTTCCCTGGGGCCTCCTCCCAGTGGGACCTGCCTGGAACACCTCACCAGAAAGGCGTCCAGGAGGCATCCGGACCAGATGCCCAAGCCACCTCATCTGGCTCCTCTCAACACGGAGGAGCAGCGGCTCTACTCCGAGTCTCTCCCGGATGGCCAAACTTCTCACCCTATCTCTAAGGGAGAGCCCAGACACCCTGCGGAGGAAACTCATTTCAGCTGCCTGTATCCGCGATCTCGTTCTTTCGGTCACTACCCACCACTCATGACCATAGGTGAGGGTGGGAATGTAGATCGCCCGGTAAATTGAGAGCTTCGCCTTTCGACTCAGCTCTTTCTTCCATGACAGACCGATGCAGAGACCCCATCACTACTTAAACCACACTGATCCGTCTGTCGATCTCCCGCTCCATTCTTCCCTCACTCGTGAACAAGACCCCGAGATACTTGAACTCCTCCACTCCGGGCAGGATCTAATTCCCAACCTGGAGAGGGCATTCCACCCTTTTCCGACTGAGGACCAAGGCCGTCTTAATGAAGGCCGTTTCACACTCAGTTGCAAACCGTTCCAGAGAGAGGTGGAGGTGTACAGATTATACATAAAAATATTAGTTATTGCACAGATTATTTTGCGCAGTTTCTGTTGTAGAGCCTAACAGCAGCAGGAAGGAAAGACTTGCGATACCTCTCCTTCACACACTTGTAGCGTCCTGTCACTAATGGAGCTCCTGAGTGCTGTGAGTGTGTGTTGGAGGGGGTTGGAGTTGTTGTCCATCATGGAGGACAGCTTGGTTGTCATCCTCCTCTCCACCACCTCCTCCACAGGCTCCAGAGGGCATCCCAGGACAGAGCTGACCTTCTTTATCAGTTTGTCCAGCCCCTTCCTGTCAGCTTCTGTGATGCTGCTCCCCCAGCAGACCACGCTGTAGAAGATGGCCGAGGCCACAACAGAGTCATAGAAGGTCTTCAGGAATGCCCCCTGCACCCCAAAAGACCTCAGCCTCCTGAGCGGATAGAGTCTGCTCTGACCTTTTTTGTAAAGTGCAGTGGTGTTATCAGTCCAGTCCAGTTTATGGTTCAGATGAACACCCAGGTACTTGTAAGATGTCACCACTTCAATGTCCCTTCCCTGGATGTTTACTGGTGATGGGGGGGAGTGGGGGCGCCGACGAAAGTCCACAACCAGCTCCTTGGTCTTACTAGCATTAATCTGGAGGTGGTTCCGCTGGCACCAGCCCACAAAGTCCTGGATGAGTCCTCTGTACAACCGGTCGTCCCCATCTGTGATGAGGCCGACGATGGCAGAGTCGTCAGGTCGTCAACGTCTGCAGGTGACAGGTGGGTGACAGGTGGGAAAAGTCAGCATTGTAGAGGGTGAAGAGGAACGGCACCAGCACCATTCCCTTGGGGGCCCCTACACTGCAGAGGACAGTCTCTGATGCACAGTCCCGGGTCCTCACATACTGTGGGCGGTTGGTGATAGTCCACAATCCACTCCAGACAGCTCCAGCTTGTCCCTCAGGATGTCCAGCCTGATGGTATTGAAAGCACTGCTGAGGTCCAGGAAGAGGACCTGAACAGAGCTTCCAGGTGACTCCAGGTGAGACAAAGCTCAATGGAGGAGGAAGATGATGGCATCATCAACCCCGATGCCAGGGTCCATGGACGAGCTCACCAGGGAGTGCAGGTGTTCAAGGACCAGCCGCTCCAGGGTCTTCATGAGGTGGGATATTAGGGCCACCTGCCTGTAGCAGCTAGGGTCCTTGGGATGCAGGGTCTTAGGCATGGGTACCACGCAGGATGTCTTCCAGAGGCTAGGTACCCCTCCCAGTTTCATGCTCTGGTTGAACAGATGTCCAATGATCCCACTCAGCTGGTCTGAGCAGGACCTGAGGAGCCTAGAAGTGAGGCCGTCTGGTCCTGCAGCCTTCTTGGTCTTTATCCTCCTCAGCTGGTTCCTCACCTGGAGAGGTGTGAGGGACAGGTTGGAGTGGGGGGGGCTGTGTGTCTCGGAGTGTAGATGGGGGGCTGGAAGGAGAATTGGGGGGTGGAGGTGGTGGTGGTGAGCTGAATTCTGTAGGGGGGAGTGAGAGGGGGACTTGGGCAGAGTGCTGGGAGATCAGAGGAGGGGGGCTGCTGCAGGGCTGACACAGCTGCGGGGAGGGGCAGATATCTCCTCAAACCTACAGAAGTAGGTGTTTAGTTCATCTGCCCACTTTTGATCCCCAGCTGCCTGGGAGTTTGGTTTAGGTTAAGTAAGTAAAAGGAAAAAAAAGAATAAAAGAAAAAACACCTTACATTCAGCTACCTTATAGTATCATTTTTTTCTCTCATTGTGTAATTTCAAATATTCTGAGAAAGCCTAAATGCATACTACAGTGGTAAATACTGGTAGCATTTTCATTCTTTGTTATCACATTTTGTCTTCCTAGAGGCACAAAACATATAAACTTAGCACAAAAAGTAAGGAAATTTGTGTTTGGCAGATTATTTCTTTGTTATAACAAAGCTTCTTGGCAATAAATCTTATACCGTCAGAAAGCCTGTTTATTTCCCTTTTAAATGGGGCCACAGAGCTGAGTATGTGGGTTGCGCCCATGAAAATATGCCAAATGGAGACACACCATGCCACAGATTTTTAAGAGTTACTGCAGCTCTGTCATACTGAAAAATATTAAACACTTTCAACGTGTAGTTTTAATATGTGTATAGACATTTTAAAGTGTTAAATTGAATGCTATTTTAGTTTATTTAACAGTGACATTTTTGCTTCGTATTTCAATTCATAATAGAGGTGTGACTTAATCTGAACAACCTGGTTGGAGATCTATTTGCTTGTTCTTGCTAATAGGGAAAGATCATATTTTACTGCACAATTCCTCAGTAGCTAATCAGTACTTAAAGTTACTTAAAATGAAATACTTTCACTTTTACTTGAGTAGATATACAGACCAGTACTTTTACTTCTACCCAAGTCAATTTTAACCAAAATAACTGTACTTTTATTTGAGTACAATAGTTGTGTCCATTTACCTCTAGTTACTGATGGCTTTCTCTAGAAAGAATTCATGTAAGCTCTAGTGATTATAGGTATGATGAAAGGCTGGGTGCAGGATGTGCCATTTTGCAATACTCCTTAAATCTAACTTTGGAGATCAAAAATTGTTATGGTACAGGTATAATCCCATGGATTTGACAGACAGTTGTTAAAGATGGATTTTCCATATGGTTACTTTCACTCAGCCCCAGAAAATCAATAGGTCTGTAAAGCTTTCTTCTGGTCTGTACTGGCTGTGAAAGGCTATAATAGAAAGCCAAAGCACAGTGCTGGCATGGAGCATTTAGAAATGAGAGAAAAGGGTAGCTTTTGTGTGTTGAAACCATATAGGCCTAGGGGCTTTACTGGTATTTAACAACTTCTGAACAGCAGTTTACAAGTGTATCACCCCTTCATTTATTTCTCGCATACTAGTTATTTAAATTGTTGCCATCACAGCAATCTCTGCCCACAGTAATGATAATAAAGGACGCGATCTGGCCACTGATCAAAGGGCATTATATCTCTCTACATCTTAGGAAAATAACTGTGATTCTTGTTTAGGTAACATGCGTGAGAAGAAATTTAAACAACCACGCCCATATTTTTTTATGATATCGTATCCCTCAACTGCGGAGGAGGGGCTGATTACATGGGAGGGGTTCCTGATCATATGAGTCGAGTCGTTGCAACAGAAAAGCAGAAATCTGCCGCCTCAATCTACAAAATAAATCTAAAACGCGTACGTGAAAGTAGCGTTTCTTTTATTTTGAAGGTACAGAGCGGAAATGCCACTCGTATTTCGCTCACCTTGACGCAGCCGTTGCTCGACTGTTCCCTGAAAAAAAAATCATCGATTACGGAGAGTTGCTGGAAAAAATTGGAAGAAAATAGGGTTTGGAGGCTAATTACTTTTTTATGCGTCGAGTTGGTTTGAATACGAGTTTTTTCTGTCGGTAAAATGGGAAACTGCCACACCGTTGGACCAAACGAGGCCCTTGTGGTTTCAGGTAACGTTAGCGCTTTTAGGACGATTTGTTTCTCCTTCCTGGCTCGTGGGGCACGATGAAGGGATGATAGACAAACATGGGGACAATTTAATCGCTTTAGTGCATTTATTTTAAGTTATGGCATATTAAGCAGCGTTAAATTGCGGCATAACATGCTATATGCCGCAAACAAACGAGAAATTTGATGCACTCACGCAGTAGAGACGTCCATCGCCGTGTGGTAAAAAAACAAACAGTCGTTTCTTTTAAGTGCTTAAACACAAGAAATATAACACCTTACTGAGAAATAAAGGGTATCAAATGATACTAGAGAAACTAGCTATTACAGCCTCAGTTCATACGTTTTTAGGTAAATTCTGTTATTTTGCTTCGACAAAGCCACCTGTTTTACACGTGTAAATACCCTTTAAATTTCGTATGTTTTACGCTAAAATGCGTGCTAACGTTTTGTGACTATTTCTGTAAATGGCTAATGCGTCTAGGTTCCTCGTTTTCATGCCGTTTTTTAATGGTTGCTAATCAAAGTGTTTCCACTTGTGCTTTTTTGTCATGATAAAATACACTTTAAAGTGCTCTCTATGGGAAGTGAGAGGTGATATAGGTTAGCGAATGAGTTTCTATGTTATCTTTTTCCAAAGAGGTTGTGCTTGAATGTGGTGGACCCCTGCTGCAGAAAGACTACAGCAAAATTAATTAGATTAAAGGGGAAGCCATGAAAAACTCAGTACCACTGACACAGGAAACACAAGACTTGTCTCCAAGTCTCTGGGAATAGAAGGAAAAATCAGAGGCTTTCTTGTTCTGGATAGCCTGAGTGGATTTTCTTATATTCAAAGATCTCTGTAACATTAAAGGATACAAAGAGCTAGTGTACAATGTCAGATTACCATTTACATCTAATGATAGCTGTACAATCAAATCAGCTTATTAACATCCATCACTGGATCTTTCAGGCTCCTCTTTTTAAGATTTATTCATCCTTAATTGTTTTGGAAAATCTTGCCCTAGTTTATAAGTGTATTGCGTAAAAGATTTCCCGTAACCGAGTCAGTCAGGACAGCTTGCTGTCTAATCAAAACAAGAGCAATGGGATTTTCCGTTGTAAGTAAGCAAACTTGTTAGAGGGTGTCAGTCAATCATATAGGATTGGGAGCAGAGGTGAATGGGCGTTTACTCCACATCCTGATTTTAAGACAGTGTAATTCCACATATGTGAAGAGAAATCAAAGGTTTGGAGGTGCTGCAACTAGTTGTGAAAGGCATCACATGAAATAACAACACCTTAAATGCTTGATGTGAGGAAAGTCTTGCCTTAAGTAAGTTGACGACAGGGCTTTTTGTAAGTTGTGTAAACTCTCATTCATCCATGTTGGAGCCCCTCCCCAGGCCTCTCTGCAGTGAATGCGGTCAGGAATCCCAATTATGCTGGTCGTATAGGCTGGAGCCACCAGGCCAAAATAGTGTAGAGCTCTAAATAAGCCCAGCCTGTTGCAGCTTTAGTTGGCAGTGACATTTGGCAAGAGTCAGGTGTATTTTAATCATAAAGGCTTTTAAATCCAACCCATATTGCTTCATTAAAACATCACCTCTAGTCTATCTGAATAATTATGTGGTAAAAGAGAATGTTAAATTAAGTATTCATGCTATACTTTGTACTTGTGTGCCACCAGTGGCTCAGGGTTCTGTAAACTAGATGGAAAAAAATGTCAGTAGATGTACATTAAAACACCGCATGTTGAATTTTTGTACATAATGATTTTTAAACAGGAATGATGTGCATTTGGCAGTTAAAAAGGCCCAGTGACAGTAGTATGGCTCAGTTTTCCAAGTTGGACTCCATGTACCTTTCCTGCTCTGCACATTGTTATTCTACAATTTCCTGAGGGATGTTGTTCACCAGGAAAGTTATTCTTCTAATGTGAAGAATGGGATGCAGACAGTGTATTTAAGAGTATTTCAAAATGCCACAATATGACCCTAAAAGAGTCCTCTACCAGTAACCTTGATGATAGAAATGTTATACATCAACAATTCGATCAATTGTGGGTCGATGAGCCCTACTGTAGATTGTGGTTGTGGTGGGAGTACGTGTCAGTAAAGATAGTCACCACCCCCCCACTCTGTTCGTCAGTTAGTGTGTGACAGCTGGGAATGTCACACTAAACACTGGAGATTAAAACATCAGACCGGGGCCAGCGAGAGGGACGCTCATTTGTTGCCCAGTTTACCAGACTTCTCATCTGGAAAGATTTCACTCTCACTTTGAACACTCACTTTGATAGAACTGTCACTGCTATCTCTACAGTGATGTGGTTGGAGGGTGAAGGCACGGGATGTTTTAGAGATCAGAGGTGTTTGTTGTGTTATGAGTGTGAAAGTGTGAAAGGAAAATAATGGTGCATTTACTAGTTCTGGGCTTACTGATCAAGTTTCCTTTCCATGGTCATTAAAAAAACCTGTGATCATATGACTGTGCCCCATGCTTGGTTACACTTATTTTGTGCATTTTCTTGTTGTTCAGCTTCAAAAAAGCATCACCAGTACCTCAAAAACAAACTTCCTTCATTTTACTCATTGATTATTATAATACATTAGAATTTTTATTTATATTTACAAGTTGTATTCTTATTTTTCACTGATTGTTCTTCAGTGTCACAATGTTGAAGAATTAAGATATTTCAAAAGTGGCTAAACCCCAAGACCACAATTTCACCTAAAAACGCTAAGGGTATTTAGTAGTATTAATGATAGAAATGCAAGCGGTAGCTGGCTAAACGCCTAAATTTTGGATACCAAATGAGCTGATGCAAGCTTTACAAGTATGTTAAACTATTAGCCATTTTTTGTAAGCGGTATTAAACCCTCCCGCCACTAGAAGCTGCTGTAGCTGCAGTTAGTTGCTGCTGCCTTCCTGCCTGAGTTCCCTGGCTCTTCACTAGATGTAAACATTAGAAACTTAGCGTTTAGCATGTCGCAGAAACAGCCTGGTAAGACAGTAGTTTGAACTAGAAAATGGAAATAAGGTTGTGTGCAGTAACTACTCAACCGCAGTAACCACATTAGGCATTATGTTATTCTGCAACAAGGAACAAACCCTGGCTAAGCTAGCTGCTAACTTTAGCCATGCTCTAGTTAGCATACCAGCCTCATGTTACATGCCTACTGACACTGGGACTCTGCTTATTTGGACTGTTTTTGGAACATCTTCTCCAATTTAGACTAGTTGGTTAGATACAATTCAAATGCATGTTTAGCTGAAAAGGGAAATAGCCGCCTTGAAACATCCTTATTTCTGAATCTTATCCAAGTCTTTACATGCCAATAAAACGTATTCACATTCTACATATTGTGTTAGAAGTGCATTCTATAGGTTGAAATGCATCTACTGCAATTGAATTTTTCTGTTAGCTGATCTGAAAGCAGACGATCAATCAATCAAATAGCAGGATCAATCAATATAAGATTGGGTAATACCTGCTAGTTTTAAAGCTATTTTAACCCCACTAGACTCCACAGACATCATCAGTAAAATTACTGTTTTGGTCTGAGAATTAATTTACAAGGTGATAATCATTTTTTGCAGTAATCCCAGGGGTTGCTTGTTGTAATGTCTGGCCCTGCCTAAATAGTTTTGTGTCTTTTATTGTGTTGACAGGGATCCATGATAAACCTAACACTACAGCCAAATAATTGTTCAATCTAGCATATCAAGACAGAGTTAGACAAGAACTCCCTAATTCTAAAGGATAGATTTACTTTTCTTGTCTGGAGTCTGGTGGATTTGAAGAGGGAAACATAAGGTCTGTGTCTGGATTTTTCCTTTGTATTGTTAGACATTTTGAATATCTCAGGCCCATCAAGGTCAAAAACACACAATTCCAGGAATATACTCCAGATTTTAAAAGAATTTGACATAGCTGTTACAGTCTGTTATCTTAACCTGATATCTTCAGTAGAATTCCTAACTCATTAATTGGTCCGTAAGTGTTGGAATATTACAAAGCAGAAGGAGGTTTTCCTTGATATAGGCCAATGTCTTGTTCATGAGTTGCATCAATTTATCATGGTGGATATATATTGTTCTTAATAAATGTAAAGAAAAATAAATCACATGAAGTGCCACAATTAAATAGCCCAAATGCTGCACCAACATGTGCACATGGTACTTACAAAAGACTGATAAATAGATCATTTAAAAAAATCAGTGAATACTGATGAAGACTACACAGAGAATAATTACGATAAAGATTGAGAGATCGTGCAGGTGTAACACATCTGGCTGGCTTGATTTGAGGGAAAACAGATGTTGTGTTGCTGGTGTGACACATGCAGTCATAATTGCTGCCAGTATGTGAGTTGGAGGAGGATCAAATCACAAGATTGAAAAAGGCAGCAGAAGTCAGATACGAAAAGCTGTGCTCTTTATGTGCATCACCAGAAGAAACATTGTGGTGCTGTGGTTTTTAGGAATGGATTGCTGCTTGGGTTTTTGTGACTTGCTGAAGAGCACATGATCGTCTAAAACCATGAACAGGATGTGATAACTGGGGCACTGCCTCATCTTGGATCTTTATGCTTATCTACATGTCTGACCAAATCTTCTGTTACTACATACTGAACAATTAAGAAGAAAATTTGTGGTATATTTTAGTCTATTTTTGCACTAATAAATGTATGTATCTCTCATAACCTAAAAGCTAATATGTAGGACTCCTTTTTAATCTGTAACATTATGTTCTAAGATAATATATTGGTTGCAATTTGATGCAATGTGAAAATCACAGAAGCTGATTTTGTTTGTTTTAAAGGGTCAAGTACATCCCACCATAATCTACACAGTGGCTCTTAGCTCATTTTTTGGTGAAGGGATGCTTGAACATAGCAAACATACTTTTTTGGTACAGACCCCAGAATCTGTATCTGTATTACACTTTCAGAATAGGTCCCTGTAACTCATTTTATTGTTGAAGTAGGGATTATGATAATTACTGTTTGATATTTTTTTTATTACTTATCCTTTAACCCTTCAGTCAGACGTAAAACTACGGTACAATGGATATTTGTTGCTGTTACATGAATATTTTCCCCTTGTGTCTATGATGGTGGCTATGAGATTATACCACACTGCAAAACAAAGCTAAAAGAATGAGCTGAGACTCTTTATGAAACACTGTAAAGCTGAGGGAAGTGTCTGATCAAGTTCATAACTTTCTAAGTAACGTAAAAATATACAAATGTTTGAATTAAATATCTGTTACAGCTGCTCAAAGGTTTGAAAAGTAAAAATCAGTAAAGCCGCAATGAGCTCTTCCGATTTTCAGAACCTTCTGCTGTGACTGTTTATTTTCTGTTTTGAGTACAATGCTAAGACGCCTGTTTCTTCTGTTTTTTTCCACAGGTGGCTGCTGTGGCTCAGATCAGAAGACATATGTAGTAGGAGGCTGGGCCTGGGCTTGGTGGCTCATCTCTGACATCCAGAGGTAAGGCCTGTCTGCTTCCATACAGGGATCCAGATGGTAATTTAGTGCCCTTTACAGCCATTCATTCTTAGATGGCACAGAGCTCACGGATGGTTCTGAAAAATATTATCTGGATAGCTTAAGTCCTCTCTCTTATAGAAGCTCTTATAGAAAAACTAACAGACGCTTTCATTTACCGTGCATGGTAACTAATAATTCAGAATACAACCACATCTTCATCACATGCATACAATCACATATACATTGCCCCTGTGGTATAAATACTGTCAAGGACACCATCTGCTCATAAATCCAAGGCTTTAGATAGTTCCCAACAGATGCACACTTTAATTATTGCCATGGAATGTATTGACATACATGACAGCACTGTTAACTTAGGATAACGCTTGACAGTGTTTTGAAAGTACTAAGGGTTTTTCTTCATCTTTTTAAATATATTTTTAGACTGAAGTTTGTCTTATGATTGCTGATGCTTGGCTTTGGCTTCGTGAAACTGCAGAGACCCTTTAAATACATTTGCAGTAATCCAATAATTTATTAGCCTTATTCTTGTCAGAAAAGAATTTAGAAGTTATTAATAGAAAATGACATTAGTCTTAAGAATAAATGTTTGCCAGATGTGTAAACATAGAGCACTGCTTTCAAAAGCAGCTCCAACAAAGCAGCCTCAGAGGACTCACTGCAAATGTAAACAGATAGTGTATAGAAGGAGGTCACATAATGTTCGGAGGTGGTATTTACACTTCTTCACAAAACAAGAGATTTTTTTAAAGTATGGGAAAGAAATTAATTGTGATTGATATAAATTTTTCAATGAGTAAATAATTGTTCATTCTGGGTTGGAAACCACCAGAGAACAAAATCTTTGGTTTGATCAAGTTGCCTTAGGAGACAAAACCTGCCGCTGAAACATGACACTCAAAAGGAGACAGACTTTGTGAACTCACACTCTGTTTGTCTGACCTGATTTAACACTGGTGGAGCTGCTTTTGTTTGTATTGAGGCTCTTCAGTATGATCAGCTTACAGTGATACGCTTTGTGTCTGGTTGATCACATCCTCACTAATTCAGATTGTACCTTAAACACCTATTTTGCATGAGGTGCTTTAAGGCTGTTATAATATAGAAATAATCTGTTAAAGATGGTGTTCAGTAATCTGGTCAACCTTATCTATGCTGTGTTTTTTTTGCCTTGTCTTTGGAGCTCCTGGTTTTAATTGATTTGTTATTTGGTGTCTGCCTGCCTCTTTGTTTTCTACTTTGCTAACCTGCTTCGCCTCGTCTGGTGTCGATCTCACCCCGTCTCAGCCCCTCTGTGTTTCCTTCAGGTTTACCCATTTCCCATTAAGTGCTGCTCTTTGCCTTAAGTTGCTAGGAAACCAATGGTAGACCTTGACAGTCAAATAAAGTTGACGCATGGCTGGACGTATGAATCCCTGTTTAGAGGCACAGGCTGCCCGAGGAATCTTTACTTGTCTATTTTTGCTTGGTATTATGATCATGTGCAGTTCGATCATCATCAGATGATAAAATAAGGAGGGATGATCCGACTTCTCTTTGGAGTATTAGCCTCTCTAGCTGAAAGCCTTGAGCTTGAAGCTGGGTAATAGAACCAGAGGGAGGCTGTGTGGCTTCCCGCTCGTGATGCAGTAATCATGTTAATGTCCAGGCCTGTGACTCATTGATCTAATTCTTCTGAAGGTGGAGCTGTTAGCCAGAGAGGCTCCTGCTGCAATCAGCCTCAGTGTCCCATGGCTCTGAAAGACAATGGATCCTAGTCAGTCTTTTACTTTTTTAAACGCAGGTTTGGGTGTTGTATCTGCTCTGAAACATAATCTCACATGAGTTGTGCAGCTGGTATTGATGCAGAGCATAGTGACTGTTTGTAGAAGACATTCCTGTGTAATATCAGACAAATGTAATCATAGATAATCATAGATCCAGCTCTTTGTCCTGTTTAATCAAAACAGCCAGGACTGTGCAGTTAAGCACAGTTTTATTACTACTGCCATATGAACAATGCCAAAACATATTACAAAGGTTTGAATTTTTCAGAAAATATTGAGAACTTTTTTATATAAAAAAAGCAATGCTCTATCAGTCTGCATGTGTACATTTTACTAAATCAGAAATAGGCCGGTTTTGGGTTGTCACAGTATCTGATTTTTAAACTTTGATACGATTCTAGTTGTAATCAACATATCACCATTTTGATATCACAGCAGCAAAACTAGAAGCTTAAGGCTACCTTATCATGAAATTTCTTTTCTAAATCACCAAAAATTGCAGGAAAACTCCTGTATACTGTCTGCATTGCACAAATGTATTGGCAGTGTTTGGGTACAGAAAGATTGCTCTGTTTCTTTGCTGGCAGCAGCTTTTGGACAACAATATGACCTAAGACCTGTAGCTTTTTGTAGCTCTTGTAGTTCTTTTTGATGCCATCCATCATTGAAACAGAAGGGATTATATCGCTTTAAAACATGTGGTGTTAAGAGTATTTTGGCAACCTTAGGCTTAGTCCCATTTCTAACTTTAACCCCTAAGCTTTCATTTGAAGTGCCCTTTTGCTACTTGAAATAGAGTTGCAAGGGCTAGTGGTAAAATATCTCCCTTAGGCCAGTTTCAGACTGGACAAATGAGGCTGCTTGCGTGAGCAATACGTCTCACCTGCAGAGAATCTAAAGAGTAGAGGCCTCGCCTGTTTTTTCGCATTGCACTTGATTCATGGGCATAATACACAGGAAAGTAATAAATAGGCATATTCATCTTGTTATAGCAGATATGTACGTCAGTATTGGTAGAATAAGATTGCACAGTTTCTTGACAACCCTGTTGGAAGACACAAACTGAAATGAGCTCTCTTTCACCATTAGTGAAGGTTTCTGTTTCCACCCTAGCACAATATGTCACAGGAAAGGTAAATATGGTACGAGCCAGTGTTGTAGTCAAGTCACCAAACCTGGAGTCAGAGTCCTGGACTTGAGTGCTGCATCACTGGTAGGGGTGTGAGAAAAAATCGATACGGCATAGTATCATGATATTTTGTCTGGTGATATATCGTATTGTCTCACCCACCAAGTATCGATTTTTTTCAAATTAATTAATGCTAATATGAACTCATGTCTACATTATAACTGAAAAATAAAATCAGTTGTTTGGACATTTGTTTGTCCAGTGAGGCTGGCAGAGGTGATAGAGCAGAGAGAAAGTTAGTACAACAAACATGGCAGCACCAGGGGAAGGACATTAGGATTGCAAGCAGGGCATGAAATAGATGGACATGACACATGAGGTTTGCAAGAAGTGCTACATGAAAATAAAATACTGCTTAAATAAGACAAACATAAGAGCAAACCTACTGCTAAATCAGCTAAACAGTTGAAGAAATTTTATCAATCGCTACATGTGGTAATGCAGTATTCACTGTATTGCAAAATGTTTAAAATCGCAATATCGGATCGTGACCCAAATATCGTGATTATATCTTATCGTGGGGCCACTAGTGATTCCCACCCCTAATCACTGGTACAAGTGCACTTCTTGTCTATGCTTTTCAAATTAAAAGCCCAGTTTAGTTGGGGAATGTCCCTTCATTGCAAATGCTTTTATTTTGAATACTTCCCAGCGCAGTTCCATACAACAACTGTTGTAGAAAGGTTTGTTGATTCAAAACTTCTGGAGAATGCAGCTTTGATGATAGGAAGATGTAGCAAGCATGCAGCATATACACACCTGCTTTAAAAGCCATGGCATTGCGTGCCAGAGCAGACACGCAGCAGTGGTGCGCAGCGAAACAAGCTGTCAGTCTGAAACAGCAATAAGAAATGAGACAACATTTGAAGGTCCTGATAGGTCCCTATGTGTCACCCATAGTTGCTGATGGCATATACATGAACAGACTTGTCAATGTTAATGGAGATTTCCACAAGAGATTTTTTAAAATTACTGATGCACTGATCTATCGGTACAACACATTGTGATCAGCCAATATCAGCTCTGTTGACCATGATCAGCCATCTGCAGACAATGTGACACAAACAGATGCCCCTCCCCCCCCTTCCCCAGGGACAAATCTTTTTTTTTTTTTTTTAATTGAATTGAATTAAAATAAGTGAAGAAAAAATGTCAGTATATGCATCATATAAACAGTGATAATAAACATGCCCTGGTTTTCACAATTAGTGCATCTTAAGTTAAAGTGCTTGTTTGAAATAAAATGCATTGAAACAAAATTAAATGTGAACATTATGTTGTTGTTGTAATTATTAAATCTCATTTGAGAAGAATCTACTGGCATTTGAACACTTCTTGAGCAGCCTGGCCAATTACTTGCAAAGCATTTTGGGAGATTCCACATAGCACTCTGTTTGGAGTGTGCCTCTGGAAAATCTCAGTTTAAAGGGCTGTTCTTTCTACCCCGCCATGTTGGGGTAGGGTTAAGGTTAAGTGGTAGGGGCAATGGGTGTATTTGTATTGGGCTTTTGGCTAGAGTAAAAAAGGTTCATACTCTCATCCATGTCAGTGCAGTCAGATAAAACCAAAATAGCTGTCAGCTACCCTCAGATAAACTGATGCAGAATTTTGGATTTATTTTGAATTAAAGAGAAACATTTGGCAAAAAACAGGATTTTGTGTCAAGCTTTAAGTACAGCAGATAGAAAACTAAAATAGAGCTAAAATGCACTCTTTGCTATTCTTTATTTATCCTAGTCTACGCAGTTATCTCAGTATCATTCTCATTGTGCAGGCCTAGCTGCAGCCTTTGTGTTTTTACAGATGTGTCAAATTACCAGCCTTAAGATCTTTACAGCGGTAGAAACAGGAGGTCAGGTCTCGTCCTTCACCCCTCTCTCTCTCCTCTCTTCCTCTTGACCTTGGTTACTCACATTCCTAACAGCTGTTGTCCAACTTACTGTTTTGCCTCTGCTACTCCCGCCTGCCTGCCTGCCTGCCTAGAATGTCTCTGGAGGTTATGACCATCCTCTGTCGCTGTGAGAATATCGAAACTTCGGAGGGTGTTCCCCTGGATGTGACAGGGGTGGCTCAGGTAATGAATCTCCAAAGACCCCCCCCCTCCCCCCCAAAAAAAACAAGCAGTGGCTGGTGCTCAAGACCAAAGGAAGACTCAGGGAAATGGTTCAACTAACAATCTAACGTCTCTGTCTGTTTTTCTCACAACTCCATGGCTTTTTTCTTCGGCAGCGAAAGAGGGACACTCAGCTGTCACTCACTCAGGCTTTGCCATAAAGCTGAACTCTGAGTCACCATTGACAACGGGGTCGATAAATGAAGGCTTCAGAAATGGCTTAAAAGGATTGAATTAACCTTGTGCAAAATGCAAATTTGGATTCGGACAGATTTAGTCAGAAATCAAAAATATGCAACACTGAATTGTGCACAGCATCTCATTTAGCTCCGTTGTTAGTGATCTGGAGTCCTTGGGTGAATGGTTTCACTTTGTCCTGTTCTTTTCCTTGTGTTCTTGGCCCTTCCCTTCATTTGCTTTGTCAATTTTTTATTTTATATTTTTTCCACATTCTTCACAGGATAACGCTTGAGATTATGACCCTGCAGCCCAAGTGTGAGGATGTAGAGACAGCGGAGGGTGTAGCTATTACTGTCACTGGGGTGGCTCAGGTAAATCACCACACTTTCCTGGGAATGCCAGTTCAGACTCCACTAACACCCCTACACACCCACTCCTTTCTTACCCACCCTCATTTTCTCTGATATCCCTCCATAATCACAGCACAGGTGGGGTTTCATACGGAGGACTCGAGAAGAAGCACACCTGTATTATTGTTTAATACACTCAGTACGTTTACATGCAGGTGGAAAAGTTGATTTATTGTTTCAGTCTGAATAAAACTGGACTTTTGGCCCACTAAATCATACTAAATTGAATATCTCAAAATTGGACCACATACATAGCTAGAGCCATTGGAGATCGATTTGCTCTTGCATGCAAATGCTCCGGTTAGGCCCAAACAGCAGAGGCCGGTCTTTGACATGGAAGTTGAACAGCATAACTTCGTAGCGCATTAGTAGTAGCATTGTGTCTGCATTTGTACCAAAAAGTAAAGCATAGAGTATGAATGATAGTACAGAGCTTGACGTTTGTCCATGTTTTCATTGTTTGATGTAAAACAGGGTACCTGCTTGCTTACTTATTAGCACAGTCAGCTAGAAGGAAGGTCCATTAGTAACCATCTCTCCTCTATACATTGCAGACAGACCAACTTCAGTGAATAAAGGAATTCTCCCACTAGTGCTTTGGCTCTGGGAAAAGGATAGTAGTCCAGTAAATTTTCTTGACCAAGCTTTTACTGTAGCTCAAATTAATTGTGCATGTAAACGTACTGACTAAGACAGATGTTCTTGTTGTTTGCATGATAAAGCCTCATATCTGGGCACAATACACCTTTTAAACTCATCTGACCAAGCCTGCATTCAGACTGACAGTCACACAGTCCCCAGTAAGACACTTTTTGTGTTTTAATCCTCTTAAACTGGTCCCTCTAGTTCGTATATCATCATCCCACTGCTACCCGTACGCCCACATAGCTGTAGCATCATGTGTTTTGTTGACACAGTGTTATTTTCAGTCTGAATGTGGTCCTGGTGTGACAGTAGATGGGTCTGTGTTTTGCATTTTAGTGGTAGTGTGTGACAGTGTTTAGTTTTTATTTAATTTTATCTGCTGTTTGGTTATTTGATCCTACTCTGTGCCAAATTTATTTTGTTTTAGGCTTGCAACCCTGTAGGTGTAAAAACAGAAAATCCACCTAAAAGTAACATTCACTATACGTTCACAACTAACTATGTGGGTCAGTATGAAAACTCCAACAAGGTTAATAGCAGGAGAACCATAAAATATCTTTTAACAGTGCTATTCTTTATTCTTGGCACTTTTTAAAAACCTCTGGAGCTTCATGTGTTTTCTCCTAAACGTTTCCCATGCTAATAGAGAGTGTTTGTTGTGAAAACAGTGGCACAAAATTTAAAATGTCAGAGAAACACGGAACAAAGTTTTTTCTTGTAACAAAGCCTGATCTCACTAGTTTCTCTTGACATGCTTTTAAAACTAAACTATGATTTTTTGTAATTAACTTGCAGAGAAAACTGGGACACTTTTGATGCAAATTGCAAGCTGACAATTGCTCAACAGTCTTGGTTACTTGCCATTACAAAACAGGTTTGTGAGGTATTAAAAAGTTGAGACTTTCAGATGTTCAATCAAGACTTTCAAACAAGCTGCTGCATCAATGATTTTTAACAACCAATGTTTTAGTTACAGTGATATTTATTTCATCTGGATTGTAATGCAAAGCTGCTAGACGTCCAACTGTTGTCAGCAGAAAAGTTCAAACTAAATTTAATTGGGAATCCACCCTTTGTGCAGCACCCATGTTTAAATAGCTATCCCCTTTATGCCACTGTTGCCCACAGGGGTGGAGATTGAAACCCTGATACATAAAAACCCAGTGCTGTATTTCTCAAAAGACGAAAATCAATAATGTTTTTAACTTAGGGATATTGCTATCAAGTCTTATGGGTTCCGTTGTATAACTTTATTTTATTCTATCACTGGTGCAAAAAAATACATCATAACATGCATCAGGGTAAATATAAGCTCAAAGCACATTAGCACTGTGCATCAAATTAAACCAAAATGAGGAACCTTCAGCTGTTGGGATAGACGGTGACAAAAATCTGTGGAGTTTCCTTTGAAAAAGTTTTACATACTGAGGTTGAAGTTGCATCCAGTCATATCCTCACTCTCGCTCTCTATCCCATATACACAACAGCATCGCCATCCGTGTTAGCTGGAGGTCCACCGGTAGGAGTATTTCCGGCTGTTGTCGTGATGACTTAAGGTGTTGTTTGGCTGTGTACAAAGGAAAACCACCCCAAAGTTGAGGATTCTGCTCACAATTCTGCTCTCACTGGCTGGAGTCGTACTACCAAAATATCATACATGTCAGTAATCCATTGGACCAGTTGGGGGCAGCTGGTCAGGGTGTAGTAGGGTTTGGTATCACCCTGTACACAGCACAACAAACTATGCATGATATGACTGAAAGTCTGCACGATTTTCCAGCGAGTCGTACGACTCAAAACTTGAGGTTGAGTTGGAAAAAATGTGCACAGTGTATATCCAGCTTAAGTTGCCAATATTCCCCATTTTTACACACACCATCTTTAATGAATTGGAAGGGCATTATATATGGTGTGTTCAGAGTCAGCTCAGTAAATGACTGTTTGGCAAGTGTAGCTAAATGTCATTATGTTTTCAAAGGCCACATCATCAAGGAGATGAAAATACTGTGTTTTGCAAGAAACTTGTTTTTCAAGCAAACATCGGAGAAGCAGTAGTGGTATAGATAAGGAATGTAGTTGTTTAGGAGTATTGATAAAAATATTTATGTAAATAAAATTATTAATATCCATCCATAGTTGCTCCACTTGTGAAGAATTGTTGTATGTGTTGATAAAAACAAATGTGCTGGTTCTCAACAAAAGCCAACATGCTCTTTTTTTTTTTTTTTACAAAGGTGAAATAATACTAAAAATGACTTTATTTGTATAGCATTTTTAAAAACTGGGGTTAACAAAGTGCTTTGACATATGCACATCAAAACACCATAGAAAAGGACAAAACCTCAACAGCCACAGCATTTAAAAAAAAAATTAAGCCAACACAATTAACCCACACATTATGTAAACCCATGAACACATCATAAGAACCCAGTCAAGATAAGATAATAAATAAGGTCTGCATTTGAGAATAAACGCACTGGAGTACTTTAGTTATTTGGATTATATGCAGTTTAACCAGAGGTTAATAATCAAAACTTGCACTTTAAGTAACTGGGCAGGCATTTGGTAGACCCCTTCCTTCATCTATACATCCCCTTCCAGTGTCTTTAAGCAACATCCTGAACATGTTGTTCTGACTCAGACTCCTTTTATGTGAACAAATGTACTTAAAGTGAAGAGTTTCTTTTGGTGGATTTTCTTTAGAGGAACTTTGAGCACACAGTGAATCACAATTTCTGCTTTTCCCTTTGCAAACAGTATTCTACTCTCACCCGTTTCCCTTTTTTTGTCTGCATGCCAGTTTTTTTTTTTTTTTTTTTTTTTTTTTATCAGTGTCTGAAAGGCGCCGCCTCATTATCAGTTCTGTGTTTCAGCCGCAGTCATGCCGATGTTCCTCTCCTCTGTGTTTTCCTACATGCATGCTGACAATGAGCCCACTGTTTGGAGCTGAACAGCCCCTCACTCTCACACAGTTCACTTCACAGAGAGGATCATCATGCCACTGTTTGATTGGCCCAACCAAAGCCTTAGCCATTGTGGAGAGTGTCCCGTGGCAACAGGATTTATGTGTTACTCTAAACTTAAAGAGACACATACGTTTAGACTGAGAAGGAGGCACTAAGTGAAAAATGTTAGAGTAAGGATATTTTTTAATTCCAATTGACAACACATCTGTTTCAGTGACAGTTAAATTTAGTAATGTTGTCTCCTTTTCTGAGGAGCCACATCAATTGAAGGGTATAGTATCACCCTGTAGAGGATGGTTTTTGACCTTCGAGGAGAAACATGAGGAAATAGTTGTCATGCAAAGTTTGGATGCCATTCTTTTTTAAATTTCCTGTACTTTATGTCCCTTGAAGGAGCTGTGGGTTAGGAGGAGGCAGAAGGAAGGGTGGTGTCAGAAGGGGGATGTGGGACTACAGATTGCAGTTGCACACAAGTCTTTATCCCAGTGTGGGCCACAGCACGGCGCCCCCTGCTGTCCATCTGAACTGGCCTGTGTGGTTGTGTGGCTGGCTTGCAGCCTCTTCTGTTTTCAGACATGCGTTTCCTTGGAATGACGACCATCTTTTCTCCTGATTTTGTGTTGCCCTCATTTGTGGTCTGAGTGCATGTTGCAAAACCAAACCATGTGCAGACCTCTCGCCTAAGGACCCAGCTCACTCTCTCTTTTCTTACAGCTCAAGTGAAGTTTAACTACCCAAAACCTTCTGTCTTATTCCGTTTATTTGATTTTTGGTCTGCAGAGTGACCTCTGTTAGTGTCCCTGACTGCTCTTGTGTTTGTTACTGTGTAAACCTCAGGTCATTGCCATTGGTTTTGTCTTTTATTTAGATTTACTGTAAATTATCCCACTAATGATTTTTTCTTGATTGAATTCCTTTAACTGTATTTTGTTCCTATTTGTTGTTTTTGACCTTGAAACAGGAACATACAGTACATGGCTGAATTGTTATTGACGCTGCATCACCACTGATCTAGCTGAGATGTTTTCAACCAAATTATCAATGAAAGAAGTGGGGAATGTGTTCTTATTTGCTCTATTTATCATTATAAGCAAGAGGATGGCTGTTAGGGTCAAATGTATTATTGTATCTAATAATAACCTCCCAGTTGTTTGACATGAAGGACACAAATTAGAGAAAACAACTGTCTGACTGTCTGTTAATAATGATTATTTAGACAAAATTTGTGGGTATTATTGCATTTGATGTATAGTAGATTTACTCTTAAAAATGTAATAGCTGTACAGGCTTTAAATCAAATTGAACTGAAAACCATACAGTGCATCTACAGGGTAGAGATGCACTGTGTTATGCTTTATTCCTGCTATAGGTTGCACCAGCTATGCATAAGTTTAAATGTAGCCTAGTTTGAATGTAAGTTTGAATTTACAGTAGATAGAGAGTAGAGTTAACATTTAAGGTTTTATATCAACTGCAGTAGTTTACTCTTAGTAGGTACCAAGTCCCTTCCAAGGTAAATCAGTGTAATACGCTAATTTATCATGTGTTATTGCCGATTTCACTAGAGAGGCACAAAATCATTAGCATGATACTGGTATCGGCAGATATTGGTTTTAAAAATCAAATATCAGTTTTGGTAGGTCAGAGAATTTCTACCAGCGTATTGGCAGTACATATTGTCAGTGTAAATCATATAGGAGCCTTAAATATTGGTAAAATATACAGCTGTACCATCAGGTACAGTTGATTGCCGAAGATGGCACACGCTTAAGGAGACCCTCTGTGAGTTCTGAATACATTGAATAAAACCTCAAATGTAAAATCACTATCAGACTGTCTACACACCTGCTCCTCTGTCAGCCTGCTTGGCTCAGCCTCTTTGCATGGGTGCATATATTGGTGTCAGTATCAGCAGTTAGGAAAAATCGAATTTTGGCAAGAAACATATATCCTACATAAATGAGCTGAAGCCACATCCACTCATGAGAAATACAATCCTCTCAAATATCAGCTGTCTCAGACAATGAGACAGACGTTGTAGATTAAATTTAATGTTTTCTGGAACAAATCCCTCTATTAATGGTGCTTTTAATGACCCGTAGGCCACAGTGGCTGATAGATTTGGGAAATTTACCTCACAATGAACAAAACCACAGCATGTAACTGACTGTTAACTTTCAATGAAGGCAGTGACATCAGCTCACAGCAGACTGTACTGATATGAACTGCTTGGTGGTTTTATGTCATTGTAGTGTTTGAGGGTGGGGTAACTCCCTATCAAGACCACAATATAGATATTAACATATCTAGTATGTTAAGTTACAAAGTTTGGATTTCACCTCACAGGGACTTTAAGACAAACTGGTAACTTTTGCATAGCTGGTGCAACAGGCTACAGATTCTGATAGCTGGCTTTGGTAATGGGTTGTTGATACCAAATCACTATCTATTAATAACGTTAACTAACAATCAGTTTGATTCTCTTTGTGTAACAAGTTGGGTCATTATGTAAGGTGTAACTTTATGTCTGGCTTGACCTGAATACTGCCTTTCTGATTTTGTAAAAGTTGATAAAGGGTAGTATTATTTAATTTTTTTTTTAGTCACTCTGTATGGTTCAAAATGAGCTCAGTCATATGATCAGCTATGACCCCAATCCTTGCTCCATATCAAGCCCCTGCTGTGCTGCTATAGTCCATCAATGACTTAACAGTCTTTTCTTGATTAAATCAGAACTGAAGCAGTTTATCTCAGCTCTAGTTGTTGTTTTCCAAATAAGTAGGAGTGATGCATTACTAAAAGTCTACAGCAATATTAAAAAGCCAAGTTTTTATGCATTTATGCCACTGGTTTTTGCAGTCTTTATGTGATTTTTTTAAAAACTGTATCAGTGTGTTAAATATTTATTCAAATGTATGTTTTTTGTTCTTTTATTACATCACAGATTTGAAAAGAGCATGTGCTAACTGTTTAGATAGTAAAAGTTGAATGATAGATTAGCAGCTTGTATGTGCCATGTTGTACTGTGTGCACTCCCTCTGTGACTGTGTTTGTGAAGGTGTGTTTTTGTGTGTGTTCAGCTGACGATCTTTGTCCTCGTTGGTACCAGGTGAAGGTGATGACAGAAAGTGAGCTGCTGGGTTACGCCTGCGAACAGTTCCTTGGGAAGTCTGTCGTCGAGATCAAGAGTGTCATCCTGCAGACCCTCGAGGGTCACCTGCGTGCCATCCTTGGTGGGTGCACTTTTACTCTGTTGTTTGATTTTTTTGAAATGTTTATCATTTTACTCAAATATGCATAAAGTTGCTTGACATTTTGGAGTGATCTAGACTTTTTTAATGAGAAAAAGAAGTAGCATTAAATGAATCATATACAATTGAGCTTCACTAGAACATGCTTTTCTTCTTTTGCTTATTTTGACCAACATTCAATTGCAGTTACAGACTGCTCTTTGAAGGCTGGAGACTTATTCCCCTGTTACGCCTTCAGGCCTTTGCACACTGGGTTCGATTATTTCATCCGAATTTTTCTCAGGTTAAAAAATAAAATCGAGCTAATGTTGTTCTAATGACGTTTGCACACTCACGCCGAAATTTTCATCCGTCATATTGTTTTTCAGAACAGGCTCGATTTTATGTGAAATTTTGCATCAGTTCAAGTCATTTAAATGGGTAACAGATGATTCAAAACAGTACCTGCTGCGTCCTCCTCTCTTGCTCACATCCTCTCTCTCCCTCTCTCATGCACTGAAACCTCACTTCAAACACCAAAGTTTGCTCATTTATTATGTGGATATCAGCCATGGAAATATAACAGATAGATTGGTGAATGATGATTCAGATCAGTGCCTGTTGCTTTATTCTCTCTCGCGCACTCACCCCTGCCCAACCCTTCCCTCTCTACCCCTCTCTCTCACCGAAACCTCACCTCAACACCGTAGTTTGTCTTGTATTATGTGGATATCAGCCATGGAAATATGACAGATGAAGGCAAAAGCTGTAACCTGCCCACAGGTCATAACAGAGTTTGAATTATAAAGTGGCTCTCTCTGTTTCTCCAATTTGGATCAGTGCTATGATGCATGAGCAGGTGCTGTATGAAGCTCTGTGTCATGATGGATCCAGCGGGATTTTAAAGACGTGACAGAGACACATGCTCGCAGTACAAAACAATTTGGCACATTCTAAGAAATTTCGCACTGAAGGCAAATAAAAACGCATTGGACCCAGTGTGCAAGGTCTGACTGTGTGATGTTTTGTTGGATCTGAAAAAACGCATCTGAAAATAACGGACCCAGTGTGTAAAGACCTTTACATGCAATATGTAACTCACAAAGGCAGAATGGTGTGAAGTCATTCTCCCCCGGTTTGCCTTCAGAGGTAGTGACAGAAGCGTAATGAAGAGAACAAGTTGGCAATTTGTATTGTCAGAGCTGCTGTGTACTCACAGGCCCTCTTGCACTCTGAATCACTGTTTTGCAGCACCTTAATGCAATGTGAATGCACACACTTGGACACATAAAACCGTTACAAATGCAATTTTCAAAGACAAAGGTTTCCTGACAGCAGAACTTAGGTGCCAATGAAGAACCACAGTGTTTAAACATCTTGAGTCTGAACATTCAGTAATACTAACAAGAACACAAAATTACTTTTTTTTGCAAACAAGAGACTGTAAAGTTTTTCATTTTCAGGATTATACTTTCTAAATGCAGATAAATTCTGCAGCTGCAATATTTATATTTTTACAGTACACAAAGAGTTTGTGGAGTCCAACTTTGCCAAGAAAGAATAAATGGTTGTCTCTGCTTCATATAATGAGTTTGCTTTAACACTATACAGATGCACAGAAACTGTGATTGTACAAAACTTTCATCAAAATTAAAAACAACAAAATATTCTGGTTCACAACAACAGCAAAAAGATTACAAAGAAAAATCAGTTGGATGCAAGTCAGCATGAGGAAACAGAATGGCATTGAAGACTAATTGAACATTATATTGACCACAATGGCATGTTATGCTTCTGTGTACTGAATTTGTAATGTATAACTTCCTTTGCGTCACAACACAGCAGGTTCAAACGGTGTAAGCTGCTTCTCAAGTCTTTGTTGAGCTACTGTAAATCAGAAATAGCAGGGTGTAAAGAGTATTTTTATATGTCAAACTCACAGGGAACTTGGCTCCAGTGCTCTCTTGACAAGTTGTCCATGTTTGCCACTGTGTTGAACTCTCTATAATTTATGTCAGCTCTTTTTTGGGGTATTAGCAGGTTTCTAGAAGCATGTCGTGTTGTTTTATTTCATGTTCTTGTGACAATAAATTGAAAAAAATGAATTTGAATGTACAACCCCAGTTCCAAAAAAGCAGGTGCTGTGTAAAATTTAAATAAAAACAAAAATCCATACTTTGTCCTTAGTGGAACATAAACAACATATCAGATGTTGAAACTGAGACATTTTACCATTACATGAAAAATATTCATTTTGCGTTTGATGACAGCTGCACATTTAATAAAAAAAAAAGTAGGGACAGCACAATGTTTACCATTGTGTAGCATTCCCTCTTCTTTCAACAACAGCCTGTAAAGGTCTTGAAAATGAGGAGACCATTTGCTGGAGTTTTGAGAGAGGAATGTTGTCCTATTCTTGTCTGGTATTGTTTCTAGCTGCTCAACAGTCCTAGATCTTCTTTGCCAGATCTTTTGTTTTATGATACACTGAATGTTTTCTATTGGTGAAAGGTCTGGACTGCAGGCAGCCAGTTCAGCCAGTTCAGCAAAAGTCCTGCTGTTGAAATGGATATTGTATTTGGTTTAGGCATTGTCTTGCTGAAATATGAAAGACCTCTCCTGAAAGAGACATTGTCTAGATGGGAGCATATTTTGCTCTAGAAAGTCTTTATTCTTTTCAGCACACCAATTTCCCCCAAAAAACTACATTTTGATGAATCTGACCGCGGAACAGTTTTCCATTTTGCCATAGTCCAATTTAAATGAGCTTTGGCCCAGAGAAGGTGGTAGTGTTTTTGAGTTATGTTCACATATGGCTTCTCTTTTGCATGATGCAGCTTTGGCAAGTATTTGTGGATGACAGGCAAATCGATTGGTTTCTGGAAGTGTTCCTGAGCCCATTTTTACAGATTGGTGAACCTCTGCTCATTTTTATTTTTTGAGAGACTCTGCCTCTCTAAATAGCTCCTTTTATGCCCAGTCATGTTACTGAATTGCCAATTAACCTAATTAGTCGCAAAATACTGCTCCAGCTGTTTGTCATCAGTACTACGTACTTTTCCAGCCTTTTGTTGCCCGTCCCTACTTTTTGAGATGTGCTGCTGCCATTAAATTGAAAATGAGCGAGTATTTTTCATGAAATGGTAGAATTTTTCAGTTTCAACATCTGAAATGCTGTTCTATTGTGAATAAATTCTGCCCCATTTTTTAAAATTGAGGTTGTATAATGAGAATGAATGTAAAAGTATGGAAGAATAAGGCACTTATGACTGTGTGTTTTCCCCTCCAGGTACCCTGACTGTTGAACAGATTTACCAGGACAGAGACAAATTTGCCTCTCTGGTGCGAGAGGTGGCAGCTCCTGATGTCGGCCGTATGGGGATCGAGATCCTCAGCTTCACCATTAAGGTGTGGGAATTCACCTCAATCTTTATCTGTAGCCTGATCTTTCTGTTTTCCCCTACTAATTTGATTTGGAGTAATGTAATGACTCATCATGCTGTTTCTGTGCATCCTTGACAGGATGTGTATGATAAAGTGGAGTACCTGAGCTCACTGGGAAAAACTCAGACAGCTGCAGTACAGAGGGATGCAGACATCGGAGTGGCAGAGGCAGAGAGAGATGCTGGCATCAGGGTCAGTCAATCACTTAAAAACATCCTGCTTCAGTTATTGCTAATGGCTTTCACAACAAACCAACAAACTGCTCCTGATACATCTCACCATTATTTTTTTTTTTTTTTTACAGGAAGCTGAATGTAAGAAAGAAATGATGGACGTTAAGTTCTTAGCAGACACCAAAATGGCTGACTCTAAACGAGAGCTGGAGATGCAGAAAGCTTCCTTCAATCAAGAAGTAAACACAAAGGTAAGGGTTTAATATTTCAGATCGAATGCATTATCAGTAATAAAACAAAGTATAATGCAACCTACTGCCTTTTCAGAAAGCAGAGGCTCAGCTGGCGTACGAGCTGCAGGCAGCCAAAGAGCAGCAGAAGATCCGTCTGGAGGAGATTGAGATCGAGGTGGTGCAGAGGAAGAAGCAGATCACTATTGAGGAGAAGGAGATCGATCGTACGGACAAAGAGCTTATCGCCACAGTGAAGAGACCTGCAGAGGCTGAAGCCTACAAGATGCAGCAGCTGGCAGAGGGACAGAAGTGAGTGTTTACCAGACAGTGCTTCATCATTTCATTTGCCAGACCTCCACACTATTATAGCCAAGGATGAGTCTAATCTTAAGCTTTAACTGAAAGGAGTACAAACATTTTCTCATGTTTTAGCCTTATTCTAAATTGTAAACATTTTTAACCATACATTCTAAAACGAGAAACTCTTTAGGCCCTAACTGGTGCAGGGGGGATTTGAGTTTGTGTGCACACTTAGAGCAGATCATATTATGATATTAAACTCTCTGATTGAAATTTACTTAAAAGAACTAAAATAAAATGGAACAAAGTAGTATTAACAAGTAAGTAGTTTAAAATTGTCAAAAGACATTTCAGTAGGACTAACACATTTAAAAACTCTAAAAGATAGTCATTCAAAAGAATTTGTAGAGTAAGAGGGTGGAGTTGTTAGTAAAAAGTCTGATTTATTGGAGTTGGGTAAGGTTTTGTAAATTAATTGTATGAATTTGTGTGAAGTGGATTTTATAATTACAAATTCCTTTGCAATCTAAAAGGTATTTTTAGTGTCATTGACCACCTTGTTTTTTTTTCCTCCTAAAAGTATCTATTGGTGGGTACCTACATAGTTTAGGTACTGGTACTATTTTAAAAGTATTGATTTTGCACCAGTATTTAAAGAAAATAAAAATAAAAATAACCCAACCCCAGGCATCAACAGAAAAAAATAAAGGAGAAATGAGAATA
Source organism: Cheilinus undulatus (assembly GCF_018320785.1). Taxonomy (NCBI): domain Eukaryota; kingdom Metazoa; phylum Chordata; class Actinopteri; order Labriformes; family Labridae; genus Cheilinus; species Cheilinus undulatus. The sequence continues at coordinate 17,111,811 of NC_054876.1, read as the reverse complement.
TTTTTTCCATGGCATTTGATATAGATAGTAAATAAGAGTGGACCCAGAACCAGAGGTATCCCTTCGTGGATTTGTGGTACATCAGTGTTTACACCTTCAACCTAAACAGTGTGGTTTGAAAACCCTGGAGCTTCTTTGTTATTTGACTGAGGATAGGGATTTCTGATATCTTTACATTTTGTTTGTATCAGTAAATGATGCTTTAACACTGAACAGAATTTTAACTATTCCATTGATTGTTTTTTTAAATCTTACATCCAAACTTGCATATTGGAGGTATAAAAAGACCATTCGGTTAAAGCCAGATTAATGCAACAGTACATCAGTATTATTAAACGAAATACTGAAAGTCCTCTGATGTTGCTCTAACCCTTTGATAGAACAAAGAAAGTGCTGACGGCTCAGGCAGAAGCAGAAAAGATCCGTTTTATCGGTGAGGCCGAGGCCGCCTCCATCGAAGCCGTGGGAAAAGCAGAAGCTGAGAAGATGAGGCTGAAGGCTGAAGCTTACCAGCAGTACGGCGACGCTGCCAAGACGGCTCTGGTCCTGGAGGCTCTGCCCAAGGTCTGTGGTTTAAATTTCTACACATCTGGTTTTAGAATAAGGCACAGACATTCTAGGAGTCTGGTTTATTACCAAAGGGTTGAGCACTAAAGGGTTGGCACTGAAGTCATCTCTGTGTTTTCTTTAAACAGCTTTGTAGACCGACTAAATCATGTCTTAATGCACAGTTCTCAAGTTTGTTTCTTTATGCAGACATCAGCAACCTGGTGTGCATCAGATGACTGTTTGCTAAGTCATACAGTAATAAAGAACAGTAGTAAAGTCACATACCCTATTTGAGCTATTAATGTCTTTAGAATCATATGTTGATAATTATTTCCTAAGGAAACAGAATGATTGTAGTATTGATGTAAATCCTGTTAATTCTCACATATGTAGATGATATGAGCTATGTTTTCATCAGGGAATAACACACAGACGTTCTCTGTGTTTCTAACAGATCGCAGGTAAGGTGGCTGCTCCACTTTCAAGGACCAATGAGATCGTCATCCTGAGTGGAGACAACAACCGTGTGACTGGAGAGGTGAACCGTCTATTAGCTGAGCTCCCCGTGTCTGTCAACGCCCTCACTGGAGTGGATCTGACCAAGGTGAGAGCAACGCCTTTCATCAAACCTTAAAGTGAATGTTGTATCTGGTTTTTTTTTATGTGTTATCTTCAGGTCATCTGTGTGCTCGTGTCATGATTGAGGGGAAACACACTTGCTTTAACATCTTGGATAAACCATTCATATATATTTGGTGTAAATGTGATTTTCAGTGGAACTACGACAGCTGACCTGAGGATACATTTGAGAGCAGAAACTCTCCACCATGCCAAGTTTCTGCCTCCATTCTGCTGCTCTGTTTTTCTGTCTTCAGGCTTTTTCCAAAACAATAGCAAGAAACTCAGTTTGACTTCAGTCTGCAGAGCCAAAGGCAGATTTTTACCACCCATATGAACCAAATACAAAAGTTTGATTGTATCAATAGGAGACTGTTTTTTACACAGTCATGACCACTTTTAGGGCTGATAGTTGGTCTATGCTGTTTTCGCAGCTAGATCAACTTCCCTTTACAGCTTTAACAGGAAGAGGTTACAGTGTACTCTAAAAAACATGACTTTTGACTTTTTTAAGCCTCTTTTGAATTGTATATTTTTCTCTGGTGTGAGTATTTTCTACTTCACATTTGTAGTTGAGTTTTCAGTTATTTTCAGTAGTGTATTGCAGGCTGTTCACAGGTATACAGAGTATACCCACTTATTTTTCTGTATCCACAGAGGATACTCACTTCAAAACCCCTCATCTTGGATGGCGAAGGCAACAAAAAGTAATCAAAGTTCACTTGTGTGTTGCTTTGTAACACATTACCCCCCAAGCTAGTGAGGAACGTAGAATAGTTTGTTTTTTTCATGTAGTTTTCTCAGCCTGTAGTCCATAGGCCAATTGTGATGATAAAGTCTCATCCTTGCATCTTTAAATAGTACAAGTTAAGTGGCAAAGTGCAAATACTAAAGGCCCTTTTTTAGGTTAACTCAATATGCATGATGATTTTACATGTCGCTGTCTGTAAAATGACTCGGCTATTTTTGGCACCTCTACTCTACACCACTGCATTCTGATTCTTATATCATGGTAGTTACAATTTAATGTTTTGTTAAAATCTGTGCAGATGGACATGTAAAGACTAAACAGTTCTACAGTCTGCATAAAAATGCAAATATGCTTGTTAAAAGAAAAAGGCTTTCCATAATTGGTAGAGCTTGACAATATACGCTGTTTATTTGGATCCTTATTTTCATCTACAAGTATGAGGTGAAAAAAATCAAATATTCCTTCCAAAATGAACGTCAGCCGTTAAAGATACAGCCGATGTTCGTTGTGGAAGGATTACAAACTGGATTTTTTAAAAATGTAGATGGACTCCAGTATCATAATGACACACTGCTTCCAAGGCCACTTATCATGAAAATTTAACATTTTTTAGACATTTTCAATAAATGCCAGTGTGACATGTTCAGCAGTGATGCTGAGAAATGTGCCACAAACTCTGCTGACAGCAGAGTCAGACTTTCTCACTGACTATTTGTTAAAATGCTGTAATACTGTTGTAATATCTATCATTTTAATTGTCCATTTCACACTGATAATAAAACATAATTTTTACATGAAGACAAATCTTCCAGGGTAAGTATTTTATAAGAGCATGGAGAGAAAAGATTAACAGAAAATAGTTAAGCATTTACTTTTCTTGTCATCATTTTTTCCCACGTTGACAGCTGAGCATGCTAACTTCTCTAGGAAACAAATATGAACTGTGCAATTTTATACATTATTTTGTGTTCACAGCCTATTTACAATAAGAAGATATAGTATTTTGAAGACCAACGGTCAGCTGATTGAGAAGTTGTAAGGGCCTATGTCCATCAAAGGATTCTTCACACTGGCAGTGCTAATTTTTATTTCAAAACCCCTCAGCGTCAGCTGTTTTTGTCACCCCATTTAAAGCGCTCTGATTTGAAAACTGTTCAGTTTTTGGTACATTGATGCACTCATCAATTTCCCTTCTCCCTCACTTGCCGATCAACATCAAGAAGGGGCAGGGCTTCTGACAATAGAGGAAGAGAAACCATTCTGACTTGTCTTTCTTTGTCTTTTTTCAAAGGTAGTTTTCAGGTCTGCAGCTTTACATTGTCTGCATGTCTTCTGTGTGATATTTCCTTGAAATTTGAATTATGATGCATATACTGTGGAGGAAAGTGAGATTCATTTTTTGTAACGTAGCAACAAGGAGCAGTTGTAAGAAGAAAAGAAGCTCTGAAAAGGATGCCATTGGCGTTGCAAGCGGTAAAAAAGCCAGTGATGGACACAAAATGCTGCTGTGGGCTGTAATTTCAGTCTCGCTGATGCTTTTTCTCACACAATTCATAAAATGAATTTCTTGGATCTGATATAATAAAGTTTATGAAACCATGCCAACAACTTGTCAGCAGTGTGTCAGCAGTTTATACATCTGTGCTCAAAGTGAGGAAAATGTGCTCAGATGTATCATTCCTGCACATGGAAAGGATTAAAAAAGTTTTTTTTTCACTACCTGAGCCTTTTAGGGCTCAGTAAAACTAGACAAGACTTGAATAAATGTGGGATACACTGGTACTGTCACTGTAAGTGGGAAAAAATCCTGCAGCATGCCAACTCGACACACCACAAGGGCAGCTCCGGCCTGTTGACTGACCTAAAGTGGTCACAGACATGCTCACACCTCCACTTTATTATAGTTTCTTATAATGCACTGTTAGGTCTTGGATAGTGAGAACACGTTCAGTAGCCTATGGAGTAGCCCACATACTCAGAGTGAAGTCTTTTTGCATAGATTTAATCACCTCCATGATGTACTCTGAATGGAAAGTAGAAAACAGGATTGCCATGAGTTTTCTAGTTAATCAAATTGATGGACAGCCCTCAAAATCTTAGTCATTTTTAGTCTACATGACCATTTCTGAATCAGCTTGACCATCATTTCCCTCATAAAATGTTCCATAAAAATGTTAAAATTTCAGTGCATGTCCGTGAAGCCTAAAACCTGCTCTGCTCTGCTCCCACAGATCCCTCTGCTGCAGAAAATGACTTCCCCACAGTGCCAAACAGCCATGTGATGAGCTCCACCGACTCCTCCGACATAAATCTGCCTCAAGCATGAGAATACGTTTGTTTTGTTTTCAGCCTCTGGCCCCTTATGCAAACGGCCTTCGACCAGAAACACTTGACGCCAACTGAAAAGTTTTTATATTTTTAAGAGGTTTATAATTTTCTAAAGGAAAACAAGCTGGAGCCTAAATAGTGAAGGACCAGACTGTGTCTATCGCTTGTTGTTTTGTTTATTGACATAATGATTTTTATCACGCTGCACTAGTTAGCCAGAATTATACTGTATGCTGCAGTCCTGTTTAGTCCTTCCCAAACAGATATTAGAGTTTGGGGACTAAAGTCAAAATTGACCCACTTTGATGGCGTGTTTAAGATTTTATTTTGGAGAATAAAAATCCCCACAGCCTTCAGTACAGAAAAGATCCCAAAACTGAGGACCGGTTTAACTAGTTTACTTCAGAGCTGATTAAACATCTGCCTGAAGTTTTGGATGTCACCACTTCCTTTATATGTGTTACAAGTTTTATGAAGCCAAGCATCCCAGATTTTTATGACAAAATGATCTATTTTCTAAGCTCAGAGCGCATTTAGTGAAGCAGCAGCAGTCTGGGCATGATGTGAATTAGGCAGCTTTTATTTCCTCTTTGCTTTTTTGTCTTTTAACTCGGAGAACTTGTTGCTTTACCAAAACCTCTGTTCAGTTTCTGCTCACTAGATCTCCGCTCACTGTGATTGTAAGATTTACAGTATATTACATGAGACATGTATGCTAACTGTTACCTCGCGGTTTGTTGTCTGGTTGCCTGTCTCGTCATTCAGATGTGCAGTGCCTGTTCAACACTCAAGTGCCCAAACCTTCAGGACAGCGGTTTGGCTTCAGATGGATTTATGTCTGAGTATATCTCTGTGTCATTGATGGATGATGTTTAGATATAGCTCCCTGCTCTCTTAATACCTGCTTTTACTAACAATAGTGTTAACCCCCCTCTTTTTGTCGTGTTTGGACTTATAGGCAGAGTAATAAATGCAAAGCAAACTCATAACACCAAGCCATAGACTAGATTAGCCTTAAAGACACTATGGATGCCTGTCAGGATCTCTGAATATATTCTTTATTACTCATGTAGCACAGGCGCAGAGCTTTGAGCTTCAGTTCCTCACCTCTCTTTTATCATATAAGATGAACAGTTACTCCTCCTCTTACTCAGATATAACAACTTATTTCTCATATTTCCTTTTTTACTGTTTACTTTTTCAAGCTGTACATATTTTATACCCTCAAAGAGTATCCCTGCTCCTCTCTAGGTTGGAAGTTGCCACAACCAGTGTACGATGACAAAGCAGATTTTTTTGTTACATGAAGTTGGTCCATGACTTTTTGATATAAAGGATTAGCATGTGATGTGGAAGGCTGCACAACACATTGCGTTTGTGCCTGAGCAGTGATCGGATGGTAAGAGTAATGTGGAGCAGGTTGACCAGCAAGTCTGACTGCTGTTGTGACATGTTTGTGTTTTCTCAGAATAAGATGATCTCATTACCGCACAGTCTGTTACAGTCAGGTATCAGTGTAAAGCAAGGGCCTAGATGTTCAAAAGGTTTGATCTGGACAATTCAGATTTAAAAATCTTACTTCTAAGTTTATCTTAACTTTCCATCTGGATTGGATCAGTTTTACTCAGATGCTGGCTATTTACTCAGCCTGAATCCAGTCCTCTGCTGGGATAAAGATGATCATGATTCACATAAAAGTAGCACCAATCCTACTAAAAAGTTTTCAACAGATTTTACTGTATTTAATAACTCTTTGATCCTTTTGATCAATCTGGTTTTAAGATGTGATCCAAACCAGTCAAAAGACTTGAATCTGATGAGATGCCTTTAAACAACTGGGCCTAAATGACAGTAGAGATGTGAGTACATGGTGAGAAACAAATTCCAGCCTCTAGATGGCAGCATCCTCAAGGATTCAGACCCAAACTGAGCTACTCTTCAGATGAGCCTTTTGTGTCAGGGTGAAGAGTCAAACTTCACTTGGACCTTTGTTTGACAGAGCTGAACTTATCTCCTGATGTGTTTTAATCACATCATGAATCATAAACCACTTCATACGATCTATGAGCTGAAATATTATCATCGCTGACAATTAGGACGTTACTGTGGACTTGTACCACTCTTTTTATTTCTGTGAATAAAATCGAGGCTTCTGGTTTGTTTGGATTGAGCTAATTTCTTTCATATTTGTCAGTTACTGTTGCACTTTTGTCCACATCTGTCTCTTTTTTTTTTTTTCTCGGCATTTTTTCACCTGCTGGAAACGTTGGCACTGCCTGGCTTTCTACAAATGCCATATTTTACTTAAATCAGAAATCAGTCATTTAAATCACCTGAAAACATCCTTAATACACCTGTTTTACTCAGTTTAGATCCTGAATATAGTCAAGATGAAGACTTACAGAACCATTTGATTTTTTTCATGTCAGATAAATCAGCTTGTTTCCAGAATTTGCAGCAGAAAATGGTTTAAATAAACTTTGGGATTATACTCTTTCTATGCTCTTGATATTGAGTAAAGTAGCTTTGTGTACGCAGTGCCTTTGGTAATAAAACACCGGTTGGTCGTACTTTTACATGCAGTTTGGTGACTGTAGTGATCACACGTGGAGGTTGTGATGGGATAATCAAACATGACTTTAGATGCAGACTAATGTACGGAATATGTGGATGTTTTACCTCTACAGTGTTCAGTTTTCCTCTTTCTATGTCTGTTTATGAACTTTATGACACTCTGCACTTCACATATACAAGGGAACAGATATACATATATATATATATATTTACATTACAGATATGATTATAAATGTAGCTTTTCCTTTGAAATCCAGACCTCTGAATGCCTTTACAATCATCATTTGGCCATTGTAACGTGTGCCAACACTTTGATTTGCATCGATTAATCATCATAGAGAAAACTGTTAGTCAAAGTGGCATTTTAGAGGAGAATGTGGTTCAAGACCAAACACTTAACGATCTATGCCTTAACTCGTGTCTTCATCCGTCGTCTGCCATGGAAATAATCTGTAATCTCCATTTAAAGATGTATTGTGGATTAATCTTCTCATGTAACACAGGCCTGTGGAGACCTGATCCAGCATGGCATTTCAAGCATGTGTTCATGTTATTCTGTGTGTGCCACCCTATAATAAATGTTACACCACCTCCTGTTTGCCTCTGAGTCTGGTTTTTACACAGAGTTCATTAAGAAAAGCTGGAGGGTTGAACACATGGCAAGGAAAGATGTCACAGGAGATAAATCACTTCACTGTAACCTTCCTGGAACACTGGAACAAGGAATATCTGAAATGTTAAGACTAAATAAGTTTTGTTTAAAATGTTAACCCCAGTCTTAATTTTACTGACTAAAATGTGACTAAAAATATTTGTCAACAACCCTTCTTTTCACTTGAAAATAACAAGGATAAGATTAGCTAAAATAGTTCTTATTAAACCCCAATTCCAAAAAAAAAAAAAGGGGGGGGGGGGGGGGTGCTATTTAAATGTAGATAAAAACTAAATGCAATGAGTTTCAAATCTCATAAACCCCTATTTAATTCACAATAGGAACAATATACCGGACAGTAAAACTGAGACATTTTAACATTTCATTAAAAATATCAGCTCAGTCTGTATTTGATGGCAGCAATACATCCCAAAAAAGCAGGGACAGGGCAACAAGTGGTACTGATGAAAAACAGCTGGAGGAGCATTTTGCAACTAACTAGAAACAGGTCAGTGACATGACTGGGTATAAAATGAGCATTTTGGAGAGGCAGAGGCTCACCAATCTGTAAAAAACTGCATCTCACAATTGTGGAATAATTTCTGAAAAATGTTCCTCAATGTAAAATTGTGAAGCTTTTGAATATCCCACGATTTAAACGATTCAGAAAATCTGGAGAAATCTCTGAGTGCAAATGACAAGGCTGAAGGTCAAAATTAGATGCTCCTGATCTTTGGGCCCTCATGTCTCACTACATTAAAAACAGCCATGATTCTGTAGCAGCAATCACTGCATGGGCTCTGGAACCCTTCCAGAAAGCTGTATCATGCAAAGAAGAAGCCGTATGTGAACATGATCAAGAGATGCCGCTGTCTGACCAGAGCTCATTTAAAATGGACTGACAAAATGGAAAACTGTCCTGTGGTCACATGAATCAAAATCTGATATTCTTTTTTGGAAACTATGGACGTCATGTCCTGCTGTTTAAAGAGTAGAGGGACGATCCAGCTTGTTATCAGTTCAAAAGCCTGCATCTCTGATGGTATGGGGTTGCATTAGTGTGACGGCGTAAGCAGCTTACACATCTGGAAAGGCACTACCGCATCCATCACAACAGCATGGCTTTATAGTAGAAGAGTCCGGGTTCTGAATGAGCCTGCATGCAGTCAAGATCTTTCAGCAATGGAAAATATTTGGAGCACCATAAAAGGAAAAAATGTTGTATTTGGGAGACATTCCATCTGATAGTTGGTCTTTTAAAGATAAAAAGCTGCTAGCAATAATTCTGGCAGCAAGCAAATATCTTCTATCGAAGAATGGATTGATATGTACAGGATATCTACATTCTGGAGAAGTTGCCATTTTCTTTCAAGGGTCAAATGGAATTGTTTTTCAGGATTTGGTCAAAATGGACAGAAGAGGTAAAAACCTGTAAAATCTGTAAATTGATATAAATGTAGTATGAAACCATACAGTTAAAATTTCTGTTTAGGTATATACAAACATTAATGTCTTTTTTCCTGATTAAAGAAGAAATTGAGCCAGTCCCCTCCTCCTGCATTATTATACCAAAAATTTGGATTAGCAATGATCATTCTCTCAACCACAATTGAGTTATGGAAATTGTATTGTACCCGAAAAGGAAGTTCTGTAACAATTGCTTTTCCAAATAAACAAAAATACCAAAAAAAAAAAAAAAAAAAAAAAAGGAAAAAAACAGGAAAGAAGACCCAGAACTATTGACCAGCTAGAATCCTTCATCAGTCAAGAATGGGACAACATTCCTCCCCAAAAAGCATCTGGTCTCCTCACTAACTGAGACTAAACTGACTGAACCAGGAACTATTTATGTTTAACCTGAAGAGGGCAGTCACAGTCTGTTCAGAAACTACAACAATAAACTGTGACACTCAGTGTGACACAGCTCCTGGAATAAGTAAGTAGATGATACAGCTGTGTAGTATTTCTGTGATGAAGGAATGTTAAACATGAGTTTTCAGAGTTATGTTTGCTGTAATTCTGATACTTAACCAAACTCTCCAAACTTTTCTGCCCATGACCCTGAAAAATAAAAGCGCCAGAGACCAGCAACCCCCTTCATCCAGGAGGGAATGAAAGTTTGCAATGTTACACAAAAATTCATGTACAAATTTACATTTAAAAGAGTTTTGTAAACATTATTTACATTTAAGCACAAATCTCGCTAAATAGCCATGGTTTTCTTTGAAAGTGAACTCATCTGAAGATATCTTTTTTTATGGAAAAGACATACCACTTTAAATCTTTCTAAATTTCTCTGTCTTTTCAGGAAGCATCCCATGACACTCCCTTAATGTCTTAGGACCCTCCCCAAAGGGGCCCCAATCCCCACTTAGGGAACCACTGACCAGGGCCTCCCATTAGGGGGGGATAAAGGGCAGAGCTTTCTGGGGCCCAGCCAAACTGGGAGATCAAACATGGAGGTCAGCAAAACCACGGTCCAGTGCAAAGTTAAGCTTTGGTTACCATGTTTTATTTTTAACTTGAATAATAACCACTCTTATCAGAGCAACAGATACTTTTTTTATTATTCATTTGTGCTGTAGTATATAGCCTCCTAAAAATGTAAATTCCTTTGCTTAAAAAATTAATTAAAAGAGGGCAAAAATAAGCTAAAAAGGTTGATGAAAAATAATATTAAAAGTGGTAGAAATAAGTTTATTGTGGCACAAGTGTGTCAACAGAGGCAAAAAGTAGGTTTAAAGTGGCAAAAATTGGTTCAAAATGGCAGAAATGGTGGAAAAGTTGATGAAACAGGATTTAAAAAGTAGCAAAATAGAGGCATAAACATGTTGAAAGCGGCAAAAATTGACATAAAGTGGTGATGGGGTTGGTAGTAACAGTAATAGTTTAACAGGAACAACAGTAGTTGGAAAGTGGGAGAAAAAGTGATGAAAAGTGTTTAAAAGCGGCAAAAATAAGGACAAAAGGTGGTGAAATGAGATACATAAAGTGGCAGAAATGGGTATAAAGTGGCAAAAATGTGTCTTAAGTGGAAAAGTTGAGTTAATAACTGGCAGAAAGTAGCCTGAATGGGTTAAAAGTGGTGGAAAGGGTTTAAAAGTGGCAAAAATGGCTGAAGAGCAGTAGAAACAGAAAAAAAGGTTGTGCAATAGGATTTTCAAAATGGCAAAGTTGGTTAAAAGCTGCAAAAATATGCTAAAATTGGCATAAATAGGTGGGAAAATGTGATGAAAAGGGGTTAATTGTCTGCAAAAATTGGTGTAGAGTAGCAAAAAAGGGTAAAAGGAGGAAAAAAAGGAAAAAAAGTGCAAAATTGATGAGAAGTGGCAAAAATTGGCAGGTTCAAAAGTAACACAAATAAATAATTTCAACATCAGAACCCGATACTAGCTTGACACCTTCCAACTCCAAAATGAGGTAACTGTTAGCCAGGGCTAGCACCAATGCTACTGATCCAACAAACATGCAATGACACCATCAATAAGCCATAACTAGGGAGGGTCCATTCTCTGGGATTGTCAGGGTCCCAGCCAAATCTGTGAGCAGGCCTCAACGACACAGAAAAGAACAAGGGAACAGTAGAAAATTAAATGTTTGACAGCACAAAGTTTAGATGACCTTGACGGGTCCACTGAGCTGTCTGAGTTTTTAAAACTGAAATGAGACATTAAGGAACAGTGGTGGACTTATTTTACATCACTGTGGCTGCAGGGAGATGCTGACAGGGTTCAATCAAAGTGTACTAAAAAGAGACAATCAAGTATGTGATTAATGCCATTTCTTAAAAATTATGTACTAATTATGGACCTAAATTAATCATGATTATTGCATTAATACTGACAGCACTAATGGAAGCATGTTTTTTCTATCACCAAAGCAACAAAACAACAATCATCACCCTGAGACCTCATTATCAACATGATTATTAGCAGCAAACTAGCACAGTTCATCCATGGCTCCTATTGGAGATCGTTCTCCCCAGTCTGCTTTTGAACAGCCTCAGTCCTCACATGAACCCTTACACTCGTACACATGTGCTCCATTCATGAACAGAAGCAGCATGTCACACATGCTTCAAGAACACCAAAAAATGTGACTGAAACAAGACTTACATACATTTTTGTGGTTTTAATCCATTTGCAAACTGGTTTATCAGCTATATTTTCATATGTGCTATAAATAAGGAATAAATACTTGTATGGACTCGTCACAAGGATTATAGCGCTGCCATTTAATTCTAATATTCCCCGAAGCGTTGGAGATGTACTGTAAGTCCTGTATGTCCAGCTCTGTTTGAGGCCTTTGTGTGGGAATAAAATCTCCTATTCCTAGAACTTTGTGAATAAAATTACATGGCTTTAACTCTTTCTGGCAAGTTGTTCCATAAAAATCCATCATAATAAAGAGGTTTGTTTTAAACTGACACTTTAGTTTTCTTGCTGTTGAGATTAAAAGTTTTCTAACTATGTAGCTATGTTAACTACATTGATAACTTAGATAGGTAGCTTACATAGCTAACTGAGCTACAGATAAGCACACAAAGCAGCTACATTAACTACGTATATTTGCATAGCTAAGTTAGCTTCAGCAACCTTTGCTTAAGCTTACGTTGCTAAAGATAACTTAGCTATAGGTTATAAAAAAAGATATGTAGCTTTTAAAAATTTTTCTCACCAATAAGTGTGACTAACAGGTGGGTAACAAGCTGTTGCTTGATTTACAAACTTACAGTAAAAACATAAAAGGTAGAGGAAGACCAACATGAGAAAAATGAAATACAAATAAATAAAATAAAGATAAGAACAGAAAGGCAAAGGACAAAGACAAACCATACAAAACAATCTGGCAAGCAAGGCTGACAAAGCAGCTACATAAGCTACATATCTATGTTACATGTGTAGCTAGGTTTGTTAAAGCTAACACTGCTAAAGCTGACTTAGCTATAGATAACGGTCATGCTTAGCTAACATAGCTGTGTTGCTAAAGCTAAGCTCACTAAGCTGCTATGTAAGCTATGTGGGTATATTCTTATGTATCTGCATTAGCTTTAGCTACATCTGCTAATGCTCACCTTGCAAAAGTTAACTAAGCTATACTGGCTTATGTGGTAACGTTAATTACTTATCTAATAGCTAGCATAGCTATGTTAGCTTAGATAACGCTAAAGAAGCTAAAGTAAGCCAATGTTCGCGTGACTACTTTTATTTACTATGTAATGTTTGCAATGTGATCATTTCATGAATGTGTTTACCAGACCTTTTTTTAAGAATAAAGGTGATTTTAAGATTAAAAAAAAAAGAAAAGAAAGAAAACTAAAACTGGAAACATGTTAAACTGGCAAATTCCTTTCTGAGATATACAGCAAAAAGTAAATATTCTTAGAGCTTTGGATATTATTATTTATATAGTGACACTTTCTGCAGTTGCACCACCTGACATTTGCAGCTGAGTGCAAACTGAACAAGCAAAAAATTAGGCACATATCGTTACTTTAGTTGTTAAGTATATCTTTGAAATAAAATCAAGCGTTTAATGGTAAAATAATGTGTATCAGTTTTACACTGGTTGTACCACCTGACATGGGAAGTGTACCTACTCACCTGTGACTGGAAAGAAATGAGAAAAAAGAAATTACCTAAAAAAAAAAAAGCATGTCATATCATAGACAGTTGTGCACTTAAATTGTGTGCGTGTTTAAAATCAACACAGTGAAATCCTGTTTCTCTGGTGAATGATCCAAATCAAACCTTCATTAGGTCTTTCTATTTATTTTTCTTCCTCTCATACTGAAGTGGAGAGGGAACTAAACCACAAACTTATGGTGGAGAAATGATGAAGGGTTCAACATGAGAACATTAACTAAACACTTAAGAGGAAACTCTTCCTCCTGTATGTACAGTTCAATCAAATCCCAACAACTTCCTCCTCTTTACTTTGAATGAATCCGGCCTGCCGAGTAACATTTTGTGTCGACGTAAGCTAAAGAACTTATCTGTGAGCACGTATGGAAAAACTGTGCAAAAAGAGCAACACTTGTGCAGCAGATAAACTCACACCACCCTGAAAGTTCCACCTCCATCTTTATCTGAGCCTACAGGAGGACGCTTCACACCCCGGACCAACTCGAACACACCCTGCAGGGAGGGGGGCTGACCGCCCGCCATGTCCCACCTCAAACAAACCCTCCTGAAGGACGTGTCATTTCATTTACAGAAAATATAGGAAAATAAATGGTAAATAAACAAAACTAGTGTATCCTTGTTGGAAAGACTCTCTTTTGTGTATACTCTGCACTGCATGATGATTTTACAGAAGTTTAAGGATTTTATTTTGATTACTCCAAAGTTGGACACAGAATTTAAGAGTGGGAAACCCTGCATGAACATTTATTTTCAGGCTGCAGACAAACCGTCAGATATTAGAGACGAACTCCATCAAACTCTGAGCCGCTCCATCACAGTCCAGGTTTAATTTGAAGCTGTGAATCTGATGTGGCGTGTCTGTGTGACACTTCCAATAAAAAACACATCCCAGCCCTCCGTCTCTTGGAATCGAAACAGTTTAATAAGTCAGATAACATGACATCAGCTGACATATCGGTGTATTAAATTCAAACGCAATGAAACCATCGCACATTAATCCATGAGCAGTGAGATGAAAATTAAATGTACTACAGACTAGGAGATTAAGATGACAGCTGTTAGACAGGTGAAGAAGTTCTCTCTTAGGTTATAGCTGTTGCTTCAACTTAAACATGAACGTACAACAGAGAGGTCAGAACTCACTGATTATGAGATATGGTTGGACATGAACTGAGAAATGCTCAGGGGTTCAGAGAAAGCTCTGTCCTGCTGCTGATAAGTTTAAAAATACACTCACAGGTCACTTCATTAGGAATACTTCTTCAACTGCTCATCAATGCAAATGACATGATTATGGCGTTGCCAAAGCCGGGCTGTGATGACACTGTATTCAAATACATGAATGTAGACTCTTGTAAGGCTTTCTACTAGATTTTGGAGTGTTTTTGTGGGGATTTCTGCCCATTCATTCTGTAGAACATTTATGAGGTCAGGCACTGATGTTGGATGAAAAGGCCTGGCTCATAATCTCTGTTCCAGTTCATCCCAAAGATGCTTGATAGGGTTGAGGTCAGGGCTCTGCATGGGCCAGTCAAGTTCTTCCACACTGAACACATCAAACCATGTCTTAGTAGTCCTTGCTTTGTGCACTGGGGCACAGCCGTGTTGGAATAAAAAGGGCCTTCCCCAAACTGTGGCCACAAAGTTGGAAGCATAGCATTGTCCAAAATGTGTGGGTATGCTGAAGCATTAAGATTGGCCTTCAGTGGAGATAAGGAATCTAGTCCAAACTCTGAAAAACAGCCCTATACCATTATCCCTCCTCCATCAAACCTCACAATTGGCATGTGACTGCCAGAGAAGCATGATCACCCCCCCCCCAAAGAACATGTCAGCTGCTCTACAGTCCAGTGTCCGTGTGCTTTTCATCACTCCATCCAACGCTTGGCATTGGACTTGGTGATGTGAGGCTTGCATGCAGCTGCTCGGCCATGGGAACCCATTCCATGAAGCTCCTGATGCACAGAAGATCAGAACTCTTCAGCTATGGGATCAGCAGAGCATTGGTGACAACCATGGGCCTTAGCAGTTGTTAACCCCACTTTTATTGTACCTGGTCTTCTGCTTTGGCACTGAGTTGCTGTTGTTCCTAAACACTTCCACTCTCTAATATCACTGACAGTTAACTGTTTCCTACACATTTTTCAACATTATACTAAAGTTATTCAAAATTTTTGAAGCCTTTACTTGGGTAGGGCAGCTGGGGAGAGACTGGAAATATAGGAAGAGGGAGTGGAAGACATGCACTATATAGCGCAGAGAGCAGGAATCAATCCTTAGACCAGTGCATCTAGGACTAGAACTTCTGTGTATGGGTGCCTGCTCTACCCACTGAGCTAAACTGGCACAAAAACTTTTGAAATGTGTGTTTGGAGATTTAACAAAACATTTTGAGTATTCTGGGTATAGAAGCTGTTGAGATTTTTTTCTATCGATATAGCTGTAGAAAAATTTTCAGTTGAACTACCAACAGAATTCCAAGAGTAAGTTTCTGATTTTAACTTTATTTTCTTTGATATATTAATCATTCTTTTTATCTTTTGCTACATTTATAGTGCATTGTTCCTTACCTTTTCATCTCCTTGTATTCAATACCTCTTCAGGTATTGAACTTTTGAGTTTGTCCGCCCATCTTTCAGGGCCAGTCTTATGAAAAGAATATCTTGAGAATTCTTCCTGACTCAAACCTTGCTAAGCTGACAGACTAGCCAGATTTCATGTGAGTAAATGGGCAGATCCATCTTGCAAAACTTAAAGCTGATACAATTGTTGCAGGTTAAAGAATCACAGCGTCATTTGAGTCAAACAAGGCTATAGTGATGGACAGCATCAGTAAGCTTGTAAAGATTAGCGGTGTAAAGATTAGCCTGGATGCAGCTATAGTAGCAGTTTTATCAGAACTGGACATTTCTTTATTAAATGAAAGAGCGAGGAATCACACTGAAAGCTTTTCTTGGCAGAAAATATTTTTCCTCTTCTTCCAAAACATTTCAAGGAGAGTCTGAGTCACCCTGTATGCTGTTGTTTACTTCTTGGAATCGACACGGGCCTAAAACAACATCTGTGTTAATACTCTGATTGGCCCATTATGAATGTGGTGGACAGTACATTCATCCAACCACCTCAAGTTTATAAGGTTTTGTCCTTGTGAAACACCATGACTGGCTGTTGCCCAGATAGATGTAAAATATAGCCTGATCTATGGAAATGTGAAACAGTCTATCTGGTGTGCTGGCTCGATTTTTGGAGGTCAAAGGTCACTTGGCCTCATGTTTACCCTTGCTTATGTGAATGCAATATCTCAAGAACACATTAATGGATTCTGCTCAAACTCAGAGCAAATTTCCACTCTGACTCAAGGAGGGGTGGTTAAACTTTGGAGGTCTCTAGTTTATTCATGTTTTCTTTTATGGTCTTGCCTTTTAATTTCAACAGCACTGGATGCTTTAATCTGCTGAAGGAAACACCAAGAAATTTGATTGGTACCATCATTATAAAATCTCTACTTTAAGCCTCTGGTCTTTTGTATTTATGGCATCTTATGCGCCTCTTTTGGGCTTAAAATGCATGTCATAGATATATTCTTATGAGTCATTCAATTAATTTTTTTATGCTTGATTTTTCCTGTTTCATCTTGATTCTTGTCTCTGTAAAAGGATGGTCTTGTTTATGAAAGTTTTTTCCAAGGAGTTTTATGATAATAAAGCTCTTACAGGTAATGTTAAGTTCTTCACATCTTTATTTTCTCACTTGCATTTATGATTTATCCAGTTATTATTAAATGTTTATGTTAATATAAATTTAGTGTATTTTTTTTGTATTTTCTGTGCAATGCTTGGATAGTCTGCTGCTGTTACACAATAATGACAATGCTTGTGAATCATAAAGTACCTGAAAATGGTAAATAAATTACATTTTCCAGGTAAATCAGTGAAGTGAGCAACATTAACTTGAATGACTCTGTCTGCCTAGATGCTCATTTTAAATAAAATATGTTTCATTCCTTCTGCAAGGTCTGGCCTGGTGTAATGAGGGTGTGGGTTCAGGTTAGGATTAGATAAGACCCCCCCTGCACACTGTCTGGTCAGCCCAGATGTCATCACAGTATGCTAATGAGCTGAAGGGCCTTTAAGTGCAGTAGCCCAGCATGCAGAGCAGATAGGAGACTTTGGACGAGACATAGACAACGACAAGATTTAAAACATGAACGTGTGACGGGAAGTGTCAGGAAGACGTGAGAGGTGACCCTGAGAGACTTCAAGGTGAGGTGAGGAAGCTTTTACTTTACTCTTTTTTAACATTAACACTGTTTTAAAAATAGCATTTTAATAAGACTATCTTTGGTCGACCTTCTCTGTATGCATCACTAATGACTCATTTTCCTTTGCCTTTCAGTTTAAAAGCTCAGCGGGAGCTCGCTGCTCTGGCTGTTATGTCTTGTGCCCTGGACAGGATATCATCTTATACTGTAAGTTCATTAAAGAGACACTACAGTATAGATGATGTACTATCCAGGGTGTCATTCGTCCTCAGCTCACATCCACTGTTATCTGGACGCACGCTGCAGAGGAGGGCCGTCAAACCGTTACCATTACTGAGTTTTAGTAATGGTAAGGGTTATACGGCCCTCGCTCAAACTCATCTGGACCATGAAGAGGAAGAATGATGTGATATTTATGAGCTTTATGAGGATGTTTTTTTTTAAATGTACCTGTAAATTTATGTTAAATAAAGCTTATGGCTCTGAAACAAAAGTGTGTGTCATTTATTTGGTAAAAAAATAATCTAAAGCAGGGTGTCAACGTTTTAAATATCTTGTGTTTGAAGGATTACTTTAATGTGCTGGCTGACGTACATCAGCCTGAATATTTTCAAGCAGCAGTTGGCTTGTCTAAGTGGTGATCTCTGCTGCGTAACCGGCTTGTCTAATCACTGGGAAGCAGCCGTCGCAGAGAGCACAGAGAGCTGGAGGGGCTGACACAGCTTCTGTGAGACATTCAAGCCTCCCCCCCTTCCTCTGTCACCCTCGCTTTAGGCCACGAGCTGGTTATTCATCAAGATGCCCCGGATAGAGTAACCGTGGAGTTAACTCACAGGCAGCAGGAATGAATCCAATCACCATTATCTGACCCATTTTAGCATCAGGTTAGTGCTCTATTTTGCCATCCATTAGGGAGACAATTCAGCCCTCGGGGGCAGAGCGCGGCTTTAGAGGAGCCAAAAAAGCAGAGGGAGGGAGTGAGAGAAAGCAGGGGAACAAAAAGTGATAGTAGCAAAGGATGGATGGCCACACTTCAAAGGCAGCGGAGAAGGCTAAAGTGATGTGGGAGTGGAGGGAACAGGGGCGGATGGTACATCAGGGACATCTGAGTGAACATGACTGTGCAGGTTCCACCAGGCGCCAAACGCCCGCCAAGTTAAGAGCACTGAGAGCCAAAGATAAACCATCGGCCTTTTCACCGCTCGCCAAAGCTCCTCAGCCATGAACGCACTGTCAAACTTGTGTCAAAACACGCGTTTGATGAGGGTCTGTGTCATGTTTGTTTCCGAAAATATACCACTGCTAAATAAACTCCAATTATTCATTTAATTTCAATCCTTAGCCTCTTTAAGCTGCTTTTATTTCAATATTTTCTACATTTTATTAATACTGATATGCCAATTTTCTTTAAGGTTATGGGCTCCCCTAACTATTTCCACCGCAATAACACAATCTTCTCTGTTACATCCTCACATAAATATAATGTTTCATGAGTATGCATGAAGAGATCCTGCAGAAAAAGTCTGGAAAGACATTGAATTCAAAGTGATGAATTAATCTATTTCCACCAAGGGGAAAATCTCAGAGGAAGCTCCAGGACTGTGAATGTAACAGCTCCAGTTTTCAGGTCCGTCTTTGCAGAGAAAATCACACAAATAAGTCAGTCTTAGACCAGAAAGAGTTAAAGTCTCTCTATCTTCTTCACTTCCTCAGCTTCACTGACAGCTTCAGCTTCACCTCCTTCAGGAAGACGCTGCTCAGGTCCTCAGCTGCTTCACGGGCCATCCTTGCAACCATCTGACCTGCTGTGCCAATCACCATCCTCTGCAGACATAAGAAAATACAAATAAGGTCAGGAACAACAAAACAAACAAGGCTAATTGGTTATTTTGATTAGATTTTATTCACATGCCATGATCACAAAGTCCCCTACCCTGCTGGGTTTAAAGAAAACCAGCTGGAGTGTTTCAAACATCACGCTCCTTTTATAGCTGGATCTTTAGCATCCTGCCTTCTGTTAGAGGCTTTGCACATAAAATTCTTCTCCTAATCATCCAACCAGAAGTTATCAACATTAATGGAAAACGTTTTTCTATATGTCCTCAAAAATGAGACAGTAAAAGAGAACATGTATCTCTTCTTTGTTTCATCAAACTCAAACCACATCAAACTCAGTCCTCCCCTGTAGTAACGTTAAATCCTTCGCTCTCTAAAGCTAATAGTTAAGTTCTTAAGCATAGCTTTACACAGAGAATTTGTTGTCTAATGGTTGAATTTTAGGTTAGTGAGTCTTCCCTTTATGGAGTGCAGTTTTCTGCACTCCATAAAGAGTTTTTACAAATAAAAGACCACTGTTTACGTTTCATGGATTAATTTTACATAATGAGGGAGAAGGCTTTTTAAGAGAGGCCTTAACACAAACCAGGAAGACCCCTTTTAACAGCTTTTTCTCTCACTATATGAAATTCATCCATGAAACCAAAACAATGGCTATGTTTTTAGTAAATACACTTATAGAGTGAAGTTTTAATTTAAGCTTGTAAAGCAGATAGATTGGCTGTCATCAGGTAGATCCATCCTTTTCAAAGCTCCAGTCTGAAATGATTGTACTAAGTCTGAGAACAAAACGGACCAATCAGTATTATTTGAGGAGAATGAGGCAGTAGCTACTGTCGGGGTTTGGTTGTACTAGAAGCTAATAGCAATAGCTGCTGCTGCTGGTGTAGCATTTAGCTTGGATGTAGCTACATTTTAGTGGCAGTGTTATCAGAACTGGACAACATTTCTTGATAAAATAAAGAGCAAAGAGCACCACTGAAAACAGGTGGGGTTTAGTTGTGCTGTGAGCTGGTATATACAATGGCAGCAGCCACTGTGGTGATTACCTTGGATGTAGCTGAAGTATAGCAGAAGTTTAATCAGAACTGGGCCAAAGTTTTTTAGTAAGACAAGAGTAGAGAGCCACACTGAAAGCTTCTCTTGGCAAAGAAGATGTTTTGTCACTTCGTCCAGCCTCAGCATGAGGCAAACAAAATTTGCCTTTCATACAGCAGCGCCCGCCTGTCTAGCTCAGGTTGCTAGCAAAGCTGCAAATGCCTACTACCTTATTTTGTCTTGTCACTCTGTTTAGCCCATGAAAGACCGAACATTCATCCAATCACCTTCCAAGAATTTTTTTTAAGTCGTGCCCTTCCCAGATGCTTTGTATCTGAGATTTCAGCAACAGTTTATGTTTCCTTTATGTAGTGAAAACGATAAATAAGTTGTGTCTGTTAAGCTAATTATTACTCTGGCCTTTAATACTGTAAGTAATATATGTGAGGTCATGTAAGTACACAACCAACAATAAAAAAATAACATATATGGAGTTATCATTTTAAAATGTAGACATTTCCTTACAAAAATCCTGCATACTGCACCTTTTAAAGACATACATTCAGACTCAGGTCCCTGTGGTAAAGTAACCTAAGTGTAGGTTTAACAACTTGAGGACATTTAATGATTTTGAGGAGTCAGAATCAAAGCAGCAAATTTAAGCACATTCATCCACAAAAACTCTTAAAAAGGTCTTTTATGTAAATCTAACCACTGCATCCATTCACTGAACTAAACCAGTGCCCCAGATGTATTTTTGACGATTACTTATTTCAGTTTTAAAAAACCTTATAATTAAAAGTATTTATACTGAGGATTTCTACAAGGTTTGTTTGATCTCTCAAACTCGAATCATTTTGCAAAAACATGAAAAGCCGGACCTGAATCACTCATAGATAAAAACTGGATTTCTTTAGTCAGTCATCCCTGTGATTTTGAAGACATCTTCATTTCTGTAGTTGGTCCTGAATTGAAGGTAAAAGCTGTGGAGTCATGTCGGTCCATTCAGAGGTCATCAGCCTTGAAGCGTTTCAGCTCCATAGATGGAGCTTCAAATATTCTTTGCCATCAAATATGCATGGTTCAGAAAGGCTGCTCAAATATTTAAAAGGTAAAAGAGACAAGAAAAGAGGAATCTGGAGGCATGAGTGAGTGGTAAATAAATTTAAGACACCATCAGAGAGGCTACAGGTGTCTGAGAGACTTCACTGTGATCAAACACATGCTCCGCACCTTGTACTAGTCATCCGTTGTATGTCTTTTATTTACTCTGTGCTGAATTCATATGACATCTAAGGAACTAGGAAAGCACTCAGAGAGCGCAGACCTCTGCCATCAACCCTATCTCCCAATAGTGAAGAATCCTTGAAAAACATTCCTGGATCCAGACGGTGATCACTCCCAAAATCTAATTCGCCGATTACTCCCTCCCCGGTGGGATGCAGACATGGTGAGGCACAGCACTGGCTTCGCTACGTGTGGACTGTCATGGCGCAAGCACCTATGGTCTCACCAGACGACTGGAAGTCATGGCAGAGGGTGAATATTCCTCTATTCCTCCCAGCATTGTGAGTATTCTCGCTACAATTCGCTGTCTTTCTCTCTGTTGTGCTCCGACTCATCTCCTCGACTGGGCGTGTCTTTCAAACTCTATAAAGTCCAAAGCTTTGAATAAGTTACTCATGTCCGCCATCTCCTGGTGTAAAGTGGTAACAGCACAGACCTCTGCCATTAGCCCTATCTCCCAATAGTACAGAATCCTTTAAAAAATTCCTGGATCCAGATGGTGATCTGGATCAGTCCCAAAATCTAATCAGTTCTTCCTTATGGCATTTCTGACATTTCCTGAAAACTTCATGAAAATCTGTCCATAACTTTCTGAGTTATGTTGCTAACAAACTGATAAACAAACAAACGAACAAATGAACAAACCCACCCGATCACATAACCTCCTTGGCGGAGGTAATAATAGGACAAGAAATTCATTTTTGCCTTAGACCTTTGATTATATAAAGGCCTTTTGGGGATTTCAAGACATATTTACTTGGTATTTGTAGCCAAAGGGGATAAAAAAAAATCCTTCCCCGTAGTTGGCTTTTTAAAACAGCCTTGGATGCAAAACTAATGCACTCAAATCTCAATTCTCTATTTCTTTAGATAGAGAATTTAATAAGCCTAGACTGTAATCATTGCACTTTTCCAGCAAAGTCACAGAAAACATAAAAATATCAAAGGTAGATTTAACAATACAGAATGAAAAGCGCAAACATCATAAATACTATACTAACCCAAAACTACAAATACAGCACACATAGGTATTTACAGAGCTCATATTTAATGCACAGACCCATTAGATCCTTTACAAGACTCGCATCCAAAGCCATAAGAGAGCAGAGAGCACTTACCATGTGGGTTTCTTTCTTCACGTAAAGCTTCACAGAAATACTGAGGTCTCCGTCTTCTCCTTCATGCCAGAGTTCAATAGACTGAAAGCAGCAGAGACATTCAAATATAAACTTACATATCAAGCAGGAGAGGTCAAAAAAGAGTAGAGTAGCCCTGAGGAGAAGCTTTTAGCTGGTGCTTGAGAGCAGTGGCCATCTCAGAATTTTACAAGTCTTTCTAAAGTTGCTTGGAGTTTAACATGACTAATGACTGTTTGAAGGATTTATGCTGCAGGGTGAAGCAGATGGTGCAAGGGAATTTCTGTAATGTGTAGAACTTCCTTTTGCTAGGTATTGGTGAGGTGGCTAAATTGGTCCTCCTCATTAAGAATCACAGCGATTTCCCATTCCTTTCAACAGTCATGTGTGTCTGCATCAATTCGAACTTGCACATGATGAGCCTCTAATCTACTTCAGACAAGGGTTTTATTTATCAGTGACACATTTACTTTCTGCTTCTTTAAAATAGCAATGCACCACCATTGCTGACAAACCCCAGCATGCCTCACTTTAGAACAAGCAGCTACTTGGAGACACAGTAGGTGCTTTACTACCTTGGTAGTGGCCATGAAGATTAAAATCACACAGTCTAGTTTTTGCTTTTTAGTTCCTGTGTTGTTAATTTGTCAGACATGAAAATAATAGGCAGGGCTAAGCAACACTAGCTGATGACTTCAGCTCTACAAAAAAGGAGCAGTTCATTGATGCCATCTCGGATTCAATGATGCATTTTAAGTCCAAGATATTGTCTCACTTTGTAGTGGAGTGGAAAAGAAGTTCCCGCTGCTAGGCAGGAGAGCCCTCGCCAATCTTCCCTTTAGCAACATCCCACCTGCATGAGACGGGTTTTTTCTGCTGTTGCCTCAGTCAAGAAAAAATACAGAAAAGCTAGACACTGACAATGAACCAAGAGTGTCATTCTCACAACTTCATTCAGGACCTGAGAAGATCTGTAGCACAAAACAAACCCCCAGTAGTCACTGAAAGTTTTTATTTTCAGGGAATCATTCATCTTCAGAGGGTCCAATTTCTAAAACTCTATCTAAACGGATGGTTGTTGTTATTCCTAACAGATTTTGAGGTTCATTGTAAATTTTTAGAAAGTAGGCATTTGATGGCAAAAATTGTGACTGACAGTGTTTTTGTCATATGTTTATACAGTCATGGACGAAAATATTGGCACCCCTGGAATTTTTCCAGAAAATATACCATTTCTCCCAGAAATTGTTGCATTTACAAATGTTTTTGGTATACACGTGTTTATTTCCTTCATGTGCATTGGAACAATACAAAAAATCTGAAGAAAAAAGACAAAATTGACATAATTTTACACAAAACTCAAAAAATGGGCCGGACAAAATGATGAGCACCCTTTTAAAACTGTGGGTAAATCATTTTATTTCAAGCATGTGATGCTCATTTAAACTCACCTGTGGCAGTAACAGGTGCTGGCGATATAACAATCACACCTGAAGCCAGTTAGAATGTATGAAAGTTGACTTAACCTTTGTGTTGTGTGCCTGTGTGTGTCACACCAAGAATGGAGAAGAGAAAGAAGAGCCGAGAATTGTCTGAGGACTTAGGAAGCAAAATTGTGGAAAAATATGAGCAATCTCAAGGTTTCAAGACCGTATCCAGAGATCTTGAAATTCCTATGTCCACTGTGTGTAATATAATTGAGAAGTTTATAACCCATGGTACTGTGGCTAATCTCCCTGGACATGGATGGAAGAGAAAAATTGATGAATGCAACGCAG
The DNA here is from genome assembly GCF_018320785.1 of Cheilinus undulatus. Taxonomy (NCBI): domain Eukaryota; kingdom Metazoa; phylum Chordata; class Actinopteri; order Labriformes; family Labridae; genus Cheilinus; species Cheilinus undulatus. The sequence continues at coordinate 17,087,358 of NC_054876.1, read as the reverse complement.
GATAGTTGGAATGGTGGATAAACATCCTCAGTCAACTTCCACACAAATTCAGGCTGTCCTGCAGACTCAGGGTGCAAAAGTGTCAGCTCGGACCATACGTCATCATCTGAATGAGATGAAGCGCTATGGCAGGAGACCGAGGAGAACCCCACTGCTGACAAAGAGACATAAAAAAGCCAGACTGGAGTTTACAAAAATGTACCTGAGTAAGCCTCAATCCTTCTGGGAGAACATTTTGTGGACAGATGAGACTAAGGTAGAGCTTTTTGGAAAAGCACGTCATTCTACTTTTTACAGAAAACAGAATGAGGCCTACAAAGAAAAGAACACAGTACCTACAGTCAAACATGGTGGAGGTTCAAAGATGTTTCGGGGTTATTTTGCTGCCTCTGGAACTCGGTGTCTTGACTGTGTGCAGAAATCATGAAATCTGGAGACTATCAAAAAATTTTGGGCCACAATGTAGGGCCTAGTGTCAGAAAGCTGGGTCTGCATCAGAGGTCATGGGTATTCCAGCAGGACAATGACCCGGAACAAACCTCAAAAAGCACCAAGAAATGGTTGGAGACAAAGCACTGGAGAGTTCTGAAGTGGCCAGCAATGAGTCCGGATCTAAATCCCATAGAACACCTATGAAGAAATCGCAAAACTGCTGTTGCAAGAAGCACCCTTCAAATCTGAGAGATCTAGAGCAGTTTGCAAAAGAAGAGTGGTCCAAAATTCCAGTTGAGAGGTGTAAGAAGCTTGTTGATGGTTATAGGAAGTGATTGGTTTCAGTTATTTTTTATGAGGGTGTGCAACCAAATATTAAATTGAGGGTGCCAATAATTTTGTCCAGCCTATTTTTTGAATTTTGTGTAAAATAATGTAAATTTTGTCTTTTTTCTTCAGATTTTTTGTGTTGTTCCAATGCACATAAAGGAAATAAACACATGTATACCAAAAACATTTGTTGATTGCAACAATTTCTGGGAGAAATGGTGTATTTTCTGGAAAAATTCCAGGGGTGCCAATATTTTTGTCCATGACTGTATATTGATGTGTACATTGAGGGGTAGTGGGGCCTAAAAATACTTTTATCTGCCAAAGGGGGGCCAAGCAGAAAAAGTTCGGGAACCACTGGTGTAGCCTATCAGTGGAGCAATGGCTGTATTTAGGGACCTGGTGCTGTATCATATTTGACCAAATGTTAGGGGCTAAAATGCCAGAGTAGGATTTTTGTCTCAGTTGAGCTCTGGAAAGAGGTAAGTGGCAGGTTTTTAAAATTAAGCAATGAGAAAAAAACTGCCCTTTCAATTAAAAAAGTACTGCAATTAATAACCATGATCTGAATATTGAAAAAACACAAGCTTGATTATCATGTTGGCCAAAACTGTGCAGCCCTAGTTGGTCATGAGACTTGAAATATGCTAGCTATGTAAAAAGAAGGTAAAAAAAAACAGCAGCAATACCAACCTTCATCTACACATGACATGACACCAGGATAACTAGCAGTTAGCATCACCTGCTAGACATGCTACACTAGGTTGGTTTGTGTCATCACTCTAAGCACTGAATGATGCTGTATACATAAATTTCCTTCAACTTTAAAGTAATAAATCACAAGCAGCATTTTATGCTTCATTTGTAACAATGTGACCCATACAGCATAACTGATAATGAGGGCTTCAGGCAGTTAATTACAGAAACTGCGGTGCTGATGTTTAATGTTGAAAGCAAAAATAGTTCTTGAAAGTACAAGTAGTAAACTGAAACCAGAATATTATTGTTGCAGGAAAAAGACAGCAAAGGAGACAACAGAGAGGGTCATTTCAAGTTAAAAAAAATCAAACAAAACATTTAGCTCAGTGATTATAAATAGGATATTTTATTTTTCTTCTTGGATCTCTGAGGATGTGGCAAATCTAAGATAAGTTTTTTTAATCCTTAAATCTACCCCTACGCTCTTATCCTCCACAATAAAGAATAGCTGCTGTAGTGAATTCTCTGTATCACATTATGTATTGTATCATGAGGCTGTGGGAAATTCCCAGCCCTAGTGTCTGGTGTGAAAAGCTTTAAAGAAGTCACATGATCAGAGCAGTGAGACATGATGTCAGCTTGTTGTCAGTTCATTGTCACATGACTGTCAGTATCTCTTATCACCTGTGTCATGGAGTAGGGAACCTCCTTGGGCAGAAACTCTAGGAGCTTCTCTCTGATAGTGTTGATACAGATGTCCTCTGGTCTCTGGTCTGTCAGGACCTCGCTGTGGTACTGCCACGAGCCCGGCTTTGCTGCAGTCATAAAGTAGCTCTAAGACAGAGAGATAATGTTTGGTAATGTTCTGCAAATACAACGATAATAAACATCGAAATGGAAAAAACTAATGTGAAACTAGAGCTGTCATATATAAGTAGAAGGAAATGTGAATAAATCACATAAAATGGCTTAAATGTGCAATTATGATAATCTGTTTTTACTTTAGAGAAAGTCACAAAAGGTTGCTGCTGGACTGAACAAGTTTTTGATTTGATAATGACATTTTATTGCTGTTACTTTTTTATTTTTCTCTTCTGTGTTTCTGGATGTTTTTTGTTTTATTTCGGCTTCTCTGTATTTTTGTTTTGCATTAGTTTGGCTTCATCCGTATCTATCATTTTATTGCCATAAGAATATTGAACTTTGAACTAGTCAAGTCTTCTAGTCCTCAACCTTATGGTTAATTTTTTAAAGGAGGAAAAATGTCATTTTAATTTCATTTGCAGTTTCTTTCCCTGTTTTATTTGTTCTGGCATATATTTATGTACCATTATTAAGGTAGAATGATAAAATATGAAACATGCATTTATGTTAAGTATGGAAAAAAAATAATTCTTTACCCAGTTTCCCCTGCTATCAGGATTATCTAAAATGTACCTTCAGCGTTTCGACGTCCTCCTTGTCCACAGATGACAGCATGAAGACGTCCTTGAAGTGAGGCCAGCCCTGCTGACCCCTCAGTGCCTGCAGCTGCTCTTTGCTCAGCACAGAGTTTGAATCAGCGTTGTCCTCAGGCCATGAATCTTCCTCCTCAGGGGAGGACTCCAAGTCATTTAGTGGCATCTTTTCAGCCCATGGAGGCTTTATCACCGGTCTGACCCGTACTTTACTTCCATTCACTACTCCACATGTCAGCTCTGCTGTGATACCTAACAGCCTGTCCTTTGCCTTTACCAGGTCCACCTAAAAAAAAAAAAACAGAGGAAGAACAGGTAACAGCTGAACATATCCTAAAGGTTTATAGTTTTTTAAAGTTCTAGTAGTATCTGTGTAACAAAATTAAATATGGCACTATTTTGTTGAAACACTAAAATGCACGCCAGAGTGTTATACAAGGTGTTTTCATAGTGCATTTCCATGACAGCATCCTAATGAAGCTTTGTCATCATTACACCCTGAGACAATCATAATGATACCATGATGGGGTGATTTTATGTGCTCCTGTTTGTTATTTCACTGTTTTGGCTTTGCAGAAAAGCAAGGGAGCACAGCACAGCAGGACCCCCACATTCACATACAGTGCTGCATTCCCCAGCTGGCTCTGCTGATCCTGTTTTCAAGTCTTTTTTATTGGAAATATACGTGCATAGATTAACAATATGCTTACATAACATATTTCCTTTTTTTGCCCTGTGGTACAATGTATCCAAAGATTTAAGGCATTGAGAAGATGAATGCATGTACAAAACATCACCATAATCAGTCAAAGGTGAGATGAAACATTACTTAATGCATTTGAAAAGAAAAATGCCCTATAAATATTCTCTTCATTGCACTGGGAAAGTAATTCAAATTAGCTTTAGCTTTTTGTTCAGCCCGTTAAGTTAAGCATGCTATGACATTTAAGCTTGAAAACATAAATGTTGGTATAATAAATTCTAATGAAAGCTTTATATTTGTTTTTTTTGTTACACATTTTATTCTTATTCTAATTGTGTGATTAAGGGTGCCTGACAGTTTTTAATAATTTGGTCCTCTGGCAGTCAGAATAAATGAATTTGGTCCTCTTAGTTGCCCATCTCTGCTTTATTTAAACTGCAAAGTTTAAAAAACAACAATCACAACAATCTGCTGTCAGGAAAATTATAAAGCTTTTTGGACAACAGCTTATCTTTCGACTTTAACATTTGTGTTTTCTGTGTTGTCAGTACTATCACCCAGGTGGCTTTGGGCTTAAAAAAAATAAAATAAAGTATCAGTAATGCATGTCAGTAAAATTTTGTCAGTTGATTTGTTTAATCATTTCAAGTTCAGGTTAAATGAAACAATCCTGGCACTTTAAAGAATTATATTAAAGAATGTTCTTTTTAGAGGGGTACTTCAGTATTTTTGATATGGATTTGTATGAGGAACATGCATATGTTGTGCCAAAGTAGAGCTAAAACAAAGAGGTTTAGCAGCAGAAATGTGCATCGCTATAAACGCTTCCAATGTCGGGTACATTTACTAAGTAAATGTTGTTTTATCCAGAATAGAAACTAAGGCAATTTAGTCTAGTTTCTGTGCTGGCACTCCGGCTAGTCTTTCCTTAGAAGGACCACTTAACCAGCATCTACTGTGGTTAATAAACTCACTACTGACAAGAACCTCATACAACCCCACTTCAATAATGCCAAACTATCACTTTAAAAGTGGATCCAAAATGATATATTGTGTAGGGTCCTAATGATGCAATTTGGAGATATGTGATTTAGAAAGGACAAAAAGGCAGAAAAAGAGCAAACAGAAGGGTGCAGCACTTGCAAAGATTTTAATTTTACAAATACAACACCATTTGCAAGCAGTTTGCATTTTCAGTAGGTGTAACAAAACCTGTTTCCTAAACTCCATCTAGTGGCAGTTAATTTGGTTTTAGTCACGTAAGGTGAACTACGGCCAACCAGCACAGGAAACACATGATAAATGCCGTCCTGGGGGTCCAACCACAAAAATCTGAGGCATCAAAACTTTGTTTTCTGCATTGGTGAATTCTTATGCATCTTTTTCTGCCTTTACTGCGCCATTTTAAGATTCTTTTAACTTTTAGTCTCTTTATGACTTTTGTTTTAAGCTTAAACTTCTTTATTTGTGAAACTGGCACCGATTCCCGTCAAGAAAAAGCAATCTCATCTTTATTCGTTTACACACTATTGGATTGTTTATAAACACAGTTTCAACACAGTTTGGTTTATAAAGCCGATCAAAGCTCTTTGGAAATACAATTAATATAGAGGGCGTTTTTTTTTTTTTTTTTTAAATCAAATTGGCAGAATTATTAAGTCATCTCATGGATGCTTGTTAAATTACTCTCCAGTACAGTACATTTACAATACAGCAAAACACACAGACAAGATAAAACACCGCTGCCACTCTAGAATCAGCAGGTTCATAACAAGGTTGTTATAGTTAACTCAAACTAACTGAATAACTAAAACTAGAATTCAAGAATCACTTCAGTTAACTGAAACTAAATAAAAACTAAGCTTTACCAAAAATCTAAAACTAACTAAAACTGTATGGTGCACTTACAAAACTAACTAAAATAAAATAAAAATAGAGACAAAATATCCTTAGATTTGGTCTTTGACACAACCATACTGCCTGGCACCGAGTCTGGGGAGTGTAAAATTGCCTGATCTGATTGGTTAAGACTTCATATAGTGGTAGTTTTATGTCTGGAGTTGTATTCAAACATCATCATTAAATAAATAAATGATAAGTGAAGAGGAACCTGTTTTAATATGTTTTAAATATGTATGACACTCACTCAGCCCTGACATCTATCTGCAAAAAACTAAAACTAACACTAAAACTAATAAAAACCAAACTAAAACAAAGTCTTTATGCAAACTTAAAACTAAACTACACAAACAAACCATCAGTCAAAACAAATAAAAACTAAACTTAAATCTAACGCAGAAAGTGTAAACGAAATAAAAAATAAAAACTAATGAAAAATCCCAAACTATTATAACCTTGGTTCATACTGAGTTTAACACCTATCAATGTCCTGATTGACAACTAAATTCAGGTTAAAAAAATTCTTAAATATGCAAAACTGCAGTAAAAACATCTCTACATTTGATCCTGTGACCATAGTTTCTAATTCAAAAGAAGATTACCTTGTTAAGGACAAGAATAGCAGGGATATCGGGGTGCAGGGTGAGGCATTTGAGCACCTCAAAGTCGAGCTTTTTGCACATCCATCTGTCTGCCACATCCACCATGACCACCACTGACAACAAACACAATTATGGATATAAGACCAGTGAAAACCAGTGCTGTGCTTAATCAAACCAGTGAATCTAATGTATAAAAACAATCAAAATAAAATTACAGCTTGGATGCAGCTAAAAGAAAGCTTGGAGTGAATTTCCACCATACCTAGATCAGCTTCTTTCACTGTGTTCCAGGGATCCACAAGCAAAGACTTCTCCAGCTGGTGTCTATGCAAACAGAGGGTCCAGAACACATGGTAAAAACCCTAAGATATGCGTCTGAATTTCTGAGAATGACATGGATATGAAAAGAAAGGCACCTTCTGACTTTTGATACAGTTGTGAGACCAGGAGTGTCCAGTAAAATCTACAGAAAAATGCATACAAATATTAACTTTAGTCTTTTGAATTGAATTATTTAATCAGACAGAAATGCAAAAAAGCCCTCACTATCTGTGTTTCATCTTCTGTTAGGACCCCGAGGGTTCGTGATCGTGTAGTGTGTACTTTCTTAGAGACTGCAAACACCTTTAAGAAAAAAGAATTGGTCATAAAAGTGAGCACCATTTCCTCTTCAGGAAGACAGGCAAATTACACCGTGAAGGCTTTAAAGTGAGACAGAGAAAACACAGACCTTTCTGCCGAGGAGCTGATTGGTCAACGTTGACTTCCCAGTGTTTGGAGCACCTATAATAGCCACTTTTAAAACCTTTGGATTGTCCGGTTGATCTGGTTGTCTCAGTAGCAAAGACAGCTGTTCACCTGAAAACGCAGAAACATAAGACAGACCAGGAAAAAAAATAAGTGACAGCAGTGACAAAAAGGAAGCAGAGTAGGAGCGAATAGAGGATTCAGGGATGTAAATCTCTGAGGCAGTGGTCTGATTACCGCTGTTGGGTGGAACTGAGGCTGGATGGCGATAAGCGCTGCCGTCTGCCTCAAGTGCTTTGCCTTTCATCAGTCTGCTGAGAAAAACCTCTGAAGATATAAAACATGCAGGAGTGAAGTTGAGTCCCATCCTTCCTCCTCGGCTGCAGGGAGCACATCCTGTAAAGACAAAGACATCTATGTCACTCCTCTGTCAGCAGGACTGCAAAGTCACTGACCATTTCTGTTTACATGAATGCTAGATTCAACAGGTTTACAATTCAGATCATCATTTAATATTGCTTCATAAAGATATAATACATTACAGGGTGGTTAATTTGATTGTCAGCTTTAAGTAGTCCTGTATGAATCACAGTAAATCCTTTATTAAAAACTTTAGTTCCAGCTATTCAAAATATTAAGGTCAATTTTGTATCCCTTGTCCTTGGAAGTTATTTAACACTTTTGTAAACTGCATGTTGAAAAAGTAGTTTCCAAAGACATTTTGATGCCCTAAAATAAAGCTTTCAGGTCAAAGAAAAGCACTAATATTTGTAAAGCAAAGAGAAACTCTCCCCTGCAGATGAATGTAGAAATATCCCATCTGTGGTAAATTCAGCATATATAACACTGTCAAAGGTAAACGTAAAAAAAAAAAAAAAAAAAAAGCATAAAAAATTAGAAGGAGGGGAGTATGGTAAGAGCCAAGCCAGTGATGGATTTTTAAAGCTGATACTGACACAATCCATGAGAAAGGAAGCTCAAAGAGGACTAATACAGCAGTCAATTTGGTGAATTTAAATTAAAGCTTTTTTCCTTTGGACCAAAATGAATCTGAAAATATACGTCAATGGCTGTTAATGTAACCCTAACTCCTGAAAAGTAGGATGTTGTGTGAAATGAAAATAAATCACAAGGTGAAAATTTCATCAGGAATAGCACACCAACAACATAACAAATGTTGAAAGGGAGATATTTTTGGTAAAATTCTATGCCCATTTCAATTTTGATGCTTTTTTTTCCTACACAATGTCCCATTTTTACAAGAAATACGGTGTTGCAAATCTAGCTCCACAGAACTGTTTCAAACCAGTGGTTCTCAGCTGGTAGGTCAGGGCACAATAGTTGGTCATAGAGCTGTTTTCAGGGGGTCAGGATTTTGAACCCTGAAAAAAATGCATCAAAAGGCTAAGCTGTACAGAGGTCCTATGCAGACAAAAACCCATGCATTTTATTTTACTGAGTTTTCTTGTGACAAGTAGGCTATGTCTATTTCTCTAAACTTCAATTTACTAATTTCCATTACTTTTGTTAACAAATTTTTTTTTCCAAAGAAAATGAGGTAATTCTTCCTAAAATTAACACAATTTTCATACTATCTTGGAGAAATTGATTAAAATAAAATGTACTCTTGCATGTCCTTCTGTAATGTTTGGCTTTTCAAACATTTTGTCCTCCCTCTTTGTTCAGTCATGTTTGGTTCTATCCCATGCCCAAACTGCCATATTTTTAATTGTATAAATTCCAGTGGTAGAAGTTTAGTTTAGTTTAGTTTTGTTTTTGGTTAGTGATTCTCAAAAGGAGGTGTTGATGGGGTCCTGATGTTCAACAAGTTGAAAACCACTGTTTTAAACAGTATGAGACATCGTGAACTATTTAGACTGCAGACCACCATCTGAAATACATTTTTATGTGAAACACACATTCCTGGGAGCCTTTGGCCTCATTCACCAACTGTCCTTAAGAAGTTGTTTTTCTTAAAGACTTAGGCACTTTTTAAGAGGATTCTGACATTCACCAGAGTTTTTTTTTAACACAGATTTGTTCTTAGCCAAGAACAAAATCTAAGAACGCTCTAGAGCAGTATTTCCCAACCATTTTTTCTTGGAGCTCCCCCTTCATGCACCTAAGATAAGCAGGACCACCTCCCCAAGACCCAAGGGAGAAGATGAAGTGACACATTGCTGTTAAAAATCCACATCGATTATAATTGTTTCACTGCTAAATCCCTAAAAAAGGCTATGCATGCTTTTCTTATAAAAAAAAACCCTTTGTATAAACTACTTAATTACTGCTTTATCATGTTTTTAGTCAATATTTGCAAAATTTAATTTTGGCAGCCTCAGAGAAGACAGAGTCTAAGTGCATTGCTGCCCCCCTGGGGGGGTCCTGGACCCCAGGTTGGAAACCAATGCTTTAGACCACTCTTACAATTATTTTAATCCTGATATGACAGGATAAAATGTTAAATTTTGCAGTCATTATTTATATTATAGATTAAGAATAACAATAAAATAAAAGTTTTGATTATATTTTACTGCATTTTTCTATCAATTTACCACCTACAATTAAATTAAATGCACAAAAAGATGAGTTTAACATCATCAAGAAAGAATGTTAATGTGCAGTATTTAACTCTACTACAAAATGTTAAATTATGAATACAAATTTAGACATTGTGTGTATGCTTTTTTGTTAGACATTAATTTAAAATGAAAAACTATCATCACACACAAGTGTTTGCATGTGCTGTTTAAATGTGGCATCATATCAAAGCACCTAGAGTGGCTCCTTTTCACTGTCTGAACCACTGATGTCATCTAATCAATGTGTTTGTTGCATACATTTAACATTCACTACTAGTGCTAAAATAGAATTAAATCTTCCTCTTTTGGTGTCATTTGGAACAGCACTGTGTCCACTTTAGGGCTATCCAACTATTTCTTGTGAATGTTCTTATAGTTTAATTTGGACATTACTGACATCTTACTACTTCTCACTCCTGTGTACCTTTTGTGTTTGCGCACTGCCTTGCAGTCTCATGCCCTTATATGGGCATATAGGGGGAATTTGTCTATGCTAATTAGGAGCAATATGTAGTGTTTCCAGCTTAAGAGCACCCGGCATTCATTAATTTAAGAACACAGGTGAGACAATTCAGTGAAAGAATGTGTTATGAATCCCATGTAAGTTTGAAATTTTCTTCAAAACAAACTTCAGAAAAAATCTGCAGATACTGGTGAATGTGGCCCATTGAACTCATGAAGACTGAGCATACTCAGACCTTCTTCTAAAGCAGCCTTAGCCTTCTTTGATAAATAATACTAGCATATATGCCTAATAGGCCCATATCAGCCCAGTAACATGGGTTATGTATCTGTCGACGTGACCAAACGTTCTAGGGTAGCTTATAAACATGGCACATTTCATATGAGATCTCTTTTATATACCAACAAACAGAAAATGATACTTCATATGTAGTGGCCCATTCACTCCCCATATGTTATCATTAATTTAACGTTACTTTATCGGGTCATGTTTATCAGTCAATAAACAGTATCAGAAGACTGACATGACTTTGAGTGAAGATAAAAGTGGCATTACACCTTTACGTTCAGTTAGACACATATTTCAGCTGTGAAGCTGTACAGATTTTACAGTCGATACTCCAAAACGACTATCACAGTCACATAATGTCTCTAATTATATACCACACTATTTATCAGATACTTAAATGCTCGTTTGTAAAATAAACTCATATTAATGTAGAGGATAAACCAGTTCATGATCTGGTGCCTCACTGACCTGCCGTTAATCGTGACGCACTTTCCTGTCGCGCGGAGATAACGGCTCGTGCAGAACAGAGGGCGGAGTCTCTGAAGACCCGGGCACACACTCTGAGAGCCATTGACATTAAATATAAGTTAAATGTTATAAATCTTACTGAATAGCGCTATTTAAAGTCTCAGAGGTGGACTGCTGTTTACATTCACATTGTCCGCAGGGTGCCACCATGTTGGTTTGACCAAAGAAAAACATTTTCCGGTCTGAAGAGCGTCCCTACCGAAGTTAAGGTGGATGCTATACCGCCCCCTAGCGATTACTATGCCGAAAACAGAATGTGTCATCATCCAGTATGCTCTTTGAAACCCCAAATAAATGTTTCATAACATATGTTTGGTTTTTAAAGGCTCATAGCATCTAGAGCTCGTCTTTAGTTGGACATGTCTTGATTTAGCATTTTATCATCTGATTATATTTTTATCTAGACTGTCTTTTAATGTTATATTATCTTAAATATTTTTTAATTTTAATTATCAGAAATAATTAAGCATTTAACCTAACCCCTTCTGTGTCCTTGTGGAAAAGTCAATGTAACATTTCCTTTCTTTTGTGTGTTCCTGTTTTAATTGAGCCTTTTATTTACAACATATTGTTTGTTTTTACATGTGCATATTTTTTACACTGTATAAAAATTGCTGCACAAATTAAGCCTGATTGTCCAAGCAATGGATTGATATGCACCTACAGTGCCTAAAAAAGTATTCAGTATGATGTTTTATCTTTTAATTGATTTTATGAATCAGTCATGGTCCAAATGATTTGGGTTTCTTGACAATAAAATATATAACCTCTTAAAACAGATTTCTACAAAATAATGTAAATTAAATAAAAATATGTAACATAAGATAAATGACTGCATAAACATTCATCTCCCATCTCAGCTGTAAGCTTGTAACTCCTTTCTCTGTCTTGGCGGCTTCTGTCACTAGTCTCCTACATGCACGGTCATTCAGTTTGTGAGGATTGCCTGATCTAGGCAGATTCACACATGTGCCTAATTCTTCCATTTCTTGATGATGGATATAACCAAACTCTCGAGGATGTTCAGTGGCTTGTAGATTTTTTGTATCCATCCCGACTTATACTTTCAATAACCTTTTCTTCTGAGTTGCTTGGAGTGTTCCTTTTGTCTTTATGGTGTAATGGTAGCCAGGAGTCACTTGAGACACAATCACTGCACCCAGGTGATTCCCATTTCACTACCTGTGACATGGCTGGACCTCGGTTGAATAAGGTCAGTCACTTTAAAGGTGGTGAACATTCATCCAGTCACTTTGACAGAGTTTTTTTTAATCTATTGATCATAATTGATTTATAAAATCTATAAAAGGGTAAAACATCAAAGAGGGTGAGCACTTTTCATAGGCACTGTGCATGTTAATGTTAAACTTTCTATAGATGCAGTTTGGCCCCCGAACAACTCTCCTCAGTCACATGCTTGGCAATGAAACATCAGACCATTTAATTCACCATCAGTGAGGACAGAACGGTTAGAAAACTGTTTATTTTGACAAAGCAGTGATAGAGGTAGGCTACTTAACCCATGTTAACGTCTAAAGTAATGAACTTAAATCTTATATTCATATTTATGCAAATACTTGACACCACAGATAAATGAATAGTGATGCATAATTTCCTGCTCAACCTTCCGTAACTCCCAGCAGACCCCTGGGGCCCTTGTCTGGGAGCCACCTGTCTGCAGCAGATAGCAAATTCAGACAGTGAAATCAGCCAGTGGCAACTTTAAGATCAGCTCATCACAATGCAAAAAAACACATCTGCTGACATGAGTGACTCACAGTTTAGATGATGACAGAGCTCAAAGGATGTTTTTTGGCTCTGGTGAGATTCTCTTTGTCAGGGTGCTGAGTCTATAACCACAAATCAGATCGCAGCAGGCAGACTTTTCCTCTCCCTCTTGTCCCCTGAGTACACAAAACAGAGCTCATCCCCGAGGGGGCTGGAGCACAGTTGTGACAATGTTGTTGAGGATATAAATCGAGCATGCGTGCTTAAAGAATTATGCCAACCAGAGGACAAAAACCCAGCATGCAGACATACATCCAGCCTGCAACTCCTCAGTGCTAATTCACAATGACAAGCTGATATGATGAGCTGATAAGCGTGGAGTCTGTAAGGTTAATCATCAGACTAAAGGACATATTTTGCATGTTGATTGATTACTGTAAGGTGTTGTTTTCTTTCTCTACGGCAGAGCAGATGTCTCCCTGTAGTCCATCAAACTCGCCGGCTGTTTGTTAGTCCTGGAGGACTTGCTCGGGGCGGAACAAACACCTCCAATGGGGAGGATGATGAAGGATATCAGGTAGCTCACAATCTGTCATCATCAAACTCTGAAAGCTCAGCAGCAATGGAAGAGCAACAAAAATGGAGCTTTTAGCAGACACTTACTGCCGAATTCCAATTGAACCAGAAACCAAAAAGGATATTTGAGGATCAGTAATGTTTGAACTTTCTCTCTATCTGCCTCCCTCCCACTCTCTCTCTCTCTCTCTCTCTCTCTCTCTCTCTCTCTCTCTCTCTCTCTTAAATTCATTCAAGGCCTTTTCTCCCTCCGGGCTTTCCTCACATGGCCATTTCACGTGGGAGTGTATCAGAGTTCTTTCTATGACTGCATTAACTTTGGCCTTCAGAAAGAGCTCTCTCTCCCTCTCTGTCTAAAAAAAAAAAGACAAAAAGGATTCGCCTGCAGACCATTTAATCATAAGCTGTAGCCCACTTTGCCACTTGAAGTGCACTTGCCAATGAGATTCAGCACGGTTTGATGGAAAACCTGCCTCTGCTGCTGCAACTCAGTGTGCTGTTGACTCCTAATCAATCTAGTTTTCTGTAAATCTTGTTTATGATGCACATATCAATATGAAGTTTAAAATTGTTAACATTTAAACATGTACAAAACTGTGAAACATGCAGCAACTTGTGACATGCCATGAGGGGGCAATACCATCTTTAACTGCAATTATCTCATGCTTTATTTTCCCCTTCAGCACACATAAGTCAAACCACGTCGGTGTCTCCCTGCAGTCATAGTGATGTCAAATAAGTCCAACACTGCTTCTTCATGTCACATTTCACTTTAAGAAGTCACAGAGAGCTCAGTGGACAAGTCAAAAGTCATCTAATTTCCTTTTCAATCCATAACAAGCTCCTTTTTCCGTGGTTAAGTTCATGTCATAATCTTTGATCTGCTTACAAAAGCAGGTCTGTATCCATAGAAAACAATTACCCTTAATTTGAGACAGTGGAACAACCCAAAATGACACAAAAACAAAATTAAATGTAAAATTAGAGGAATTTTACAATGCTATGAAAATGTTGTGTTTAATCATGATTAACTGCAGATATTCCTAAAAATTGGATCTTTTGACAGCCCTCATATGCAGCCTTGTAACCTTGCAAAGCAGATGGATTGGCCAGATTCCATGTCTGTTATTCAGCAGATCTATCTTGCTAAGCTCCAGTCTGAAACAATTGTCCCAGGTCTGAAAACAGATCTTGCTAATCAGCATAATTTACAGAGAACATGGCAGTAGCTACGGATGGTGTTTTGCTCAAAGCCGGTGGCAATGGCTGATGCTAGTGTGGATTTCAGCTCAGATCTGACTGTAGCATAGCAACAGTTTAATAATTTGGTAACTGTCATAAAGCATCATTTTAAACTGGAACTGTAAAGTTTGATCATTCTGGATTTCGATACTAGAGCTGAGCTTGTATTTGGTGGGCATTCTTGATTTCTCTGGGTTATTTTGAATCAGAGGGACCTGATAAGTAAAAACTAAACATTTTATTTTGATGTGTAGTTTTAAAAAATGTCCTTGTATGAGGGCAGTGGGTTTATTTTACTGTACAACACAGTAAAGACTTCGTTGTGTAACAAAGTATGGGGCATCTATCCAATTAGGTAAAAAAAAGAACATCTCTTTTTTAGAAAGGGGCAAAAGCATTTCTACTCACTTTTACTTGAAAATTGTTGGTTTGATTCAAAAACCTTCCTAAAACAATAACCAAGTCCCAGTGTCCTCATACAAGTACCTGCTGTTTAATGGTGTTTTAGCTTGTTACTATTGATAGAATTTGTCAAATCTGCATGCTATATCAAACTATAAACATGATCAAATGTGAAGAAACAAGTTTTAACTGACCGCAAAACATTTTGGTGGGAATCCCAGCCATTTTTAATGTACAATGATAATTGTAGTGTGCGAATGAATGCAAATACTTATATTTTATAATGCTGACTTTTACATTTTGAAATGAAGTGAAACACTGCATCTATCTCTGTTATACATTACGAGATATGCAGGAGTGCATGTACAAAATGACTAACTGTGGTGCAGTGATACCTTGGTTAATTAGACATTTGTACTTTTCAGGAATTCACATTTAATTCTTTTTTCATGTAAGAAGATACACATTGAGCAAAAATATTTCTCATAACTGTTCTTTGTTGATTTTTTACTCTATGATTTGTTCTGTATTCAGCTTTTATTTTGAAACAAATTAAGAGACTGCCAGTTGGTCCAAGCATTACCCAAAAAAGCTTTATTGTAATTATTATATTACTTATTTTTGCATTATTTATTTTGCATTATATTATTTATTATTCAAAGCATTTTTTTTTAATAAAACGTTGTTGCCGATGCAAAATGAATAAAAATAATCAACAAAAATATTTACGTAGTAATTGACAGTCATGCAATACTAACATAAACATATAACCATATAAATCATTAAAGATACTGACTCAAAGAAAAGATAAAATAAAATAAATTTCAATGACATTAAATCTGATAAAGTGTGTCAATCTAAAAATCTTATTTGGTGGCATTCAGGAACAAATTGCACAGCTAGGTGTATGAATTGTGTCTCTTCAGCTAAACGCAGTCTCATTAGTTCCCCATGTGTTTCTGCTGCTGTAACTTAGCTCAAGGAGCTTTTCCTGACAGACTTCATACAGCAGGAAGATGAGGACAAAGTGGATTCATTAAGTATTTCTTCTCATTTACAGTGCTAAAAAACCTTCATTCTTATGGCAAGTTTTATCGTTTCAGTAGACAATAACACTTCAATTTGTTGATGGATTTTATAATTTTTTTTCCCATACATTTTAGAAATTTGGGTTTAGAATTGGTATAGAATTTTAAAAAATATCTCAACTACAGAAAAAAGAACCTGCTATGGGTCAGAAGTGAATCAAGATATCTAAAAGAACAGAAACAGAGCAGAAGTGTTTGATATCACAAGGTGCAGATGACTTTTGGCTTGTCCACTGAGTCTTCTGAGTTTTTTGAGAGTGAAATGAGACATTCAAAGGCACAGTGGTGTCCTTATTTTCCATCCCTGCAGGAGCAGGAAGACACTATGGTGAGCAGTATCCAGCTGCTGCCCCACTTCAGTAGCTTCCTGCCATGAAACAACAACAAAAGCACTGGATTAATGCAATTTCAAAAATTCAGTGAGTTCATGTCAGACCTTAATGTCATTTTGACAATTGTGTTAATGCTGACAGTCCTATTTTACACTCAGAATTGTGTTTAGTCTTTAAAACCACTCACTGCCATACATCCAGTCATGAGCACAGCTAACTGAAGTAAAGGTCTTCTGAGTGTGTGAAAACTTAAGAAATACAATGCTTAACAAATTTATTACACCACCTGTCATATTTGTCTCAGAGACCCTCCAGCATCATGAAGTGCTTTAATGCGGACTTTCATTTTCAGTGAGCTCTCCACGTTTTACCATTTTGAACAGGAATGAGGAATTTCAAACTGAATTCACCCAAATTTGAGCCGGCTCTTCTCTGAGAAGTCAGAAATTAATCAAGCATAACATTAAAGCACTAAAACTCATTTTTCTGTTCAGGAATGCAAGTAAGTAACTATAATTTGACATATTAATCAAGAAATAATAATGTGCTTTACTATTTTTTTCAGTTTTTTTGTAAATCAGTAAATTTGAAAATTAATGAATAAAAATGATAATTATATTTTAGCATTAAAAATATCATTTGGGTTAAAGAGCTACATATTGGTGTATTAACCATTGCAGAAACATAGAAAATGATTTTGGTAATTACCAATGCTGTTAATTTAGGGCAGCTGTGGCATAAACCTTACTTTGGTTAGGGTGGTCTAATAAATTTGTTAAGCACTGTACATTAAAACAAAATTTCCTTTAATTTCACCTGACAATATTCTTCTAACATGATGAACACAAAGCAAAAATTGTACGTTTAAAACACAAACAACAAACTTAACGAGGCTTTTAGTCCAGCATAAGGCATGTTGAGAGATGAGGCATGCCAGGCTATTGCTTTAATACAGTTTAGAGCAGTTGTGTAGACAGTGATATAATATTTTACCCTTTTAAAGCTCCTTTGAGGATCTTGTGGTTTACATTGACTTTGGTGCCCCCTGAGGACAAAGCCATACCTCTGTTTTCTCGTAGTCCATGACATGCTAATCTGCTAATCTGTACAGATTGTACCACATGGGAAGTGCTCTGCTTTCCATAGTGCACACAGTCTGAGTTAAGTTGACCAATCACGTAACAGCAGGCTTTAGTGTCTGCAGTTGAAACAGTCCATGTTTCTACCAAGGTGGAACATTAACCATGCTAATGATTTACCAGCTCCCATCAGCGGTGGCCTGACAGTGATTTATCAGCCCCTACTGACATTTCTATAGACAAAGTGAAGCTGATAATCCATTAAAGATCAAACATTTAAAATAGAGCCACAAATCCTCTCACAATGTCTCATAAAAGCCAAAAGTCAAATCAAAAGCTCCTAACAGTTTTTAAAGGGATATTTCTGTATTTTTGAAGTTGGTTGTGTAAGGTACTTGGCATTAGCAGAGGCATTAGCCTCCATTTATTTCAGTGAGCACTGGCCCTTTAAGAAGACTCGCTGGTTGTTCCAACAGGCAGTACAACGTAGCAGATAGGTATACTTTCTCTGTGTAATTTAGCAAGTTTTAGTAAAAGATTGACCAAAGAATAATGTCAAACATCAATTGTAATATGTTGATATGTATTAACTATATTGAACATTTTTTAAGTGTTTTATTTTTCACCTAGAAATCTTCTGTTTAGGTGCTGTTCTGCAATGCAAGTTTCAGCTACCTGCTACACGCTCTTCAGTCTCAGTGTATTATCATCTCTTGATCAGCTGGTTCCACCTGCTGGCCTCATCAGAAGAACAACTACTGCAGATGGAGTCTCAAAGGGAAGAAGGGGAGAGGAGAGAAACTTTAGTGGAGACTGGTTGGATGGAAAGATCCCAAGTTACCCAATGGGGTAGGTGTGCAAACTGTGAGCTAATGTCCACGAAAGCTGCTGTTGCCACAAGTGGGAGAGCACGGCACTTTGTCAGGACATCTGATCAAGGATAGCGGCTAACAGATGCCTGCAGCCTGCATCACTCCCCATCCAGAGTTCCCTGCCTTACTAAATGGCAGAGATTTAAGGAGCTTCTTCAAATTTCAAAATATAAATTGAAGAAACCAACACAGATCAGAAGAGCTGAATGGAAATTTGTCATTCAAGTAAGTTTATGGCTGTTTCTCTATTCTTCTAATGACTGATAACAAGAGAAGCTACAGTTTGCACAATGTGTTTACTTTAAAAATTAACATGTCAGCAGTTGAACTGGAAAACTCAGCTAAATACCTAGTTTTAGGGTGCTTTCACACCTATGTTGTGTGATCCAAACCTAAATGACAGGTATGAAACCTCTCTTGAACCATGGTCTGGACCAAAAAGCTGGACCTTGGTCCGGGCTAAAATGAACCACGGTCTGGTTCATGCCCAGTGTGAAAGCATTATTTTGAAAGGTTCAGACCTTGGCATCAATGGCAGGAAATTACAGCATGAGAACCAGAGAAAGAAAATCCAACACCAAAACAAACCAGGGAAGCACACGAGGAGAAGAGGAGACCAGTTGTCTCCTCAGTTCTAACTGATTTCCTACAGGATGAAAAGAAGAGGTGGGACTGATCCAGATTACCGTCTGGATCCAGGAATTTTTAAAAGGATTCTGTACTATTGGGAGATAGGGCCAATGGTGGTGGTCTGCCCTGTTACCACTTTACACCAGGAGATGGCGGACATGAGTTACTTTTTTTAAACAACATTTTGGAGTTTATAGAGTTTGAAAGATGCATGCCCAGTTGAGGAGACGAGACGGAGCGTATCAGAGAGAAAGACAGCAAATTGTAGCATGAATACTCACAATGCTGGAATAGAGGAATATTCACCCTATGCCATGACTTCCACACCTAGCGAAGCCAATGCTTTGCCTCACTGTGTCTCCACCCCACTGGGGAGGGAGTAATCGGTGAATTAGATTTTGAGAGTGATCACCGTCCGGATCACCGTCTGGATTCAGGAATGTTTTTAAAGGATTCTTCACTATTGGGAGATACAGTAGGGCTAATGGCAGAGGTCTGTGCTCTCTGAGTGCTTTTCTAGTTTTGTTTTATTTCCATTAGTTTTTCAGCACAGCATTAAGTTTCAGTTACTTTTTGTTTTTCTGTAAAGCTTAGTTTTTATTCAGTTTTAGTTAACTTTAATGATTTTTACATTTTAGTTTTAATTAACTGTAATAATCTTGATCTGGACTATCAAGTGTAAAAATACCCTTAGTTAAGTCAGTTGTTTCCTCTGACACAGACCTAAACAGCTGATCAGATACGCTGAGGCAGAAGAGCATGTAGCCAGTAGCCGAATCTTGCATAGCAAAAAAACATCCAAAACACAGAGGCTTTCGAGTTAAAAAATAAAATGCTGTAATAACTTTGATAAAGTGTACAGCTGAGCATTGGTTTTTGGCTAATTTTTACCTAAAACTCACTAAATTGTGCAGAGAAAGTGTACTCATCTGCTATAATGTATAGCCTTGCTTTCTCGCTGGAATGACTAGTGAGTCCTCTTAAAGGGGCGACACTCACTGAAATCACTGGCGACTAAGGCCACTTCTAGTGCAAAGTATACAACCAAACATCAATAATATTGAAATAGTCCTCTTACTTTATCTCTTACAGCTACCCTCTGGTGGCAGCTTTAGGTATTAAAATAACAAAATGCAAATGATCACTCTTTATGCTGATGATGTTATTTGCTTTTGTCACTCATAAAAAAAGCAATAGTATTAATTTTAGTCTGTTTTATAACTGACTTCAGATTCCTCACAGGAGCTTTCATTTTCCCTTCTGTGCAGTGTTCAGTAGGTAAGATAGGCTGACAAACTATGTTGAAATAGTGTTCTGAGGCCTTTTGACCAACTCCAAATGCTTTTTTTTTTGTACCAGGGAGCAGCTAAGAATGCTGTTGTGGAGCCCAGTGGACAGTTTTCTGTAATTCTAACGAATAAGTCCTTGAGTATGTCCCATTTTTTCTGCAGCTGCAGCCAGGTGAAGTCAAACTCAGATTTGCAACTTCAATCCTTGCTCTGGCAGCCTCTCTTGTTAATTTGCTGGGATTAGGCATGCAATAACTGGCAGCCTCTGCACTAAAACTACAACCTGGCTGCTCATGAGGAATCACAAAGTTCATGGAATAATAAACGCGGGCCATGGGGCATGTCAACAAGAAGCAGAGGTGGGGAAAAACAATCTGTCAGAGCGTCGGAGCATCCATCACTCCATCACCACTGATTGCAGTGAGAGGCGTGATGCTGCACAGCTGGCTGATTGTCTATAAAACAGCCGCTCCTCAACTTTTTTCACGCTGAGGACTCCAACGCAGACAGGCTATTTGTGAAGCATCCCACAGATTAATGAACGGCTGGATGAGTTTCCATGTTGATAAATGAGAAAGTGCTGAGATTTAACTGTTAGGGTGTGACGTGACGCCCCTGAAGGTCCCGCAAGGTCCCCCTGGATCCAGCAATCACTTCTATACGTCCTTGCTCTGTCTGCGTCTTTAAAAAGAAGTGATTTAGCCCCCAAACTACCCATATAGGTCGCACTGATGCTCTGATTGTACAATCTCTCCCTCAGTGGGGGAGATAAAGGGGGGAGAAAAAACTTTTATTCATTCTAGACTTGCAATCGATGTGACTTGTCTGTGAAGTGGATCAATAACGCCCCTCTTTGAAATCATCAATCACGTCGGTGGTGAATTTAAAAAGCGTAATTAGGAGCAGCGTCCTTAAACATCCTGTATTGACGTCTTCTTTGGTATGGAGAAAGACACCATTCTGCATCATTAACTTTGTATTATTGCCTGATGGAGCCTGCTGCTGCTACTTCCCCACCTGCTGAACTCAGAGCGCTGAGTGTGATTGGGCTTTCACACCAGATTCCCCCCTTCTTTCACAGACTGATGGGGGAAGTGAAGCTTGCAGGTCTTAAATTGGCTGGAGTATTGTAATAAGCTTGGTCCTGTACTGGAAGCCTTGCAGGCCATAGAGTTCTCCTGCAATGCTTTATCTCAGACATGTTTGTAATTTTCCCTCCATAATCATCTTATTTGATTACTTTTGTGCAGCCTCTAACTTGACATGACGTTTGCACACGCTCCCATAACTTGCCACAGTCCTTGGTGTCGTCCATCTGTCTCTCTCTGGTAATAAAACCGTATCAATACTGTGCAGAGGGCAGGTGGGCGGTCGTAATGGAGTAATTTATTTTAGTTGTCACAGAAATATAAGTCTTTGATTAGGGAGCTCGACACATCAGGCTACACAAATAGAACCTTTCATCAAATCACAAAGCATGTGACACTATTGACCGTGGAGACTTCTCACTGGGTTTATCTTCCTCAGCAAGAATTGTAGAACAATACGTGAGGAGCAGGGTGATGTAAAATGTGAGGGTGATACAGCTCAAGGCACACTGTGTGCCACTTTAGCAGGTTATTATTACATTAGGGGGTGTAAAATGCATGAACAAGCAGTAATTTTAGAGAGTAAGATGAACAGGTGGTGCAAGAAAACAATGATAATTGCTAAAATATAACACACTGATTATGGCAGGACATTATAGAGGCACTTCTAACTATAATCGCTTGATTATGTCATCTCAAAACACAATACTAACAGACAGCTATTACAGCCTAAAAGTCCTCATGACTCTTATGTCCAAAGGTTGAGTGTCTGCCTCTGTGTGGATCATGAGAGGAACAGAAAATGATCTTTTCTGACATTTATCATGTTCAACAAGAGCCCTGTAACGACTTTGTTGAAAATCAAATCCCAGAAAATAGTCCGGGTTTTTTTGAGGATTGAACCATATCTCTCAGTCACATTCATCCATTGGTCCTAAAAAACTGATTGATTGATTAATTAGAAATTTTGTTTTAACATACAATAAAATATATGAAAGTAAGTACATGAAAGTCACATCCCAAGACAGTAACAAGCAGTAAAGAAACTGCCAAACACCATATTTATTTGATTCCAAAACAATTAAGTGGTAATATGTAGTTATGTAATTTTGCACCATTGAAAACTGACCTCTCTGGGGCGCAGATAGCCTAGTGCAAGGGTGTCCAAACTATTGCCCGGTGACCGAATGTGCCCCATGGTCCACTTTTGTTTGGCCCACAGCAAATTTTATAATTAAAATGACGTATATCCCACATTAGAACATGAAGCTTTTGCTTGACTTTTTTTTTACTTCTAGGATTCAGCACAGGGCGGTGCTGCTTGACTAATTCTGTAAACAAACATTTTGACAAGAAGAAGTTATTGATGTGGTTTTTTTTTTTAATTCATGATAAAACTAAGATGACATTGTAAATGGTTACCATATTGGCAAGCAAAACAAAAGTGATTTCTGGATTTATAAACCCCTAAATGATTACCATAGCAAATATCGGTACCAACAGCATTCCAGGTGGTAGCCAAGGCCAGCCAGGGTCCCCTGAAATTTGATTGGCCTCCCCAAAATGCTTAAATTGATTATCTATTTGCTTTTCAACCTAGCTATGTGTGCACGCTCAATCACGTAGAATATCTTAACCTACATTAGATTGGCTTTACTAACTTAAAATCCTCAAGGTGCAGTATATGAATGTGGATGTTTGTGAAACACTGTGACAGTGCATCAGGATGCTTCCTTTCTGTTGCTGTACCTCATTCATGTCTTGTGCTGTTTACTTGTAATGGACCAAAATTTTAATTTCCCATTAGTTGCAAGTTCAATGGGCCAAGCTCTTGTTGTCTAAATTTATCAAAAGAACTAGATAAACGGCTCACCATCTAGTGTTCTTTGAGGAAGTTTTAGTATGTCAAATTATTATACAATAGGGTTAGTTTATGATTAATTTACTTAGAATTATGCAACAGTTGAATATCATACCAGCAGGACAGCAGTAAAATAAATTTAATAAAGTAACAAATACAAGAGTTTTGAGTTATTGTGGAGTCAAAGCAAAACTCGATTAAAGTGCCTCAAATGGACAGTAAGCTCCACTACTACTCAGATTAAATCTTTAATCTAATTTAGCACAGTGACATTGTAATTACATTTATTTCACATGTGCAGCTTTTTATAGTTTAGTCTTGTGGCGTTGAATACAAAACCAGACATCATAACTTGATGGTACATACAAATGGATAGATATCAAAAAAGACATTTTTAAGCCTTTTTCACAGGCCTGGCACATAAATACTTGATTATTTGTATGATTTAAGCACTGCGTGTATATATAGGTTTCTTTTTTATGTATTTTAACCATGTATTTTGTATTAGTATTGAATGTTTACTCATTGTTTGCCACTCTGTTAATTGTGCTGCCGCTCAATTTTACCAGGACTTTTAACCTGGTAACTTTTAATCTCAACAAAGTGTTGACATTTAAACCTGTTATATATGAGGACACTGTATTTACTCTTTTCTACAACATAATTTTTGCTATTAGAAATTTTGAAACAATCCTCCAGCACGTCCATTAAGTTTGAGTAATCAGCCTAAAGGGGCAATTTTTTATGAAATTCTCCCTCAAATTTTGGGAGAAAATGTTTTATTGGGATGTTTAGGCTTTATGATAAAGTTTCACCAAAACATTTGGAAAAAAGTTTGGGGTACTTTTTTCAGGATACTTTAAAAATTTTTTACCATATTCACAGAAATTTGAGGGGAATTTCTTTGAAATTTTTGTGAATTTGTGTATTTTAAAGGAACATTTCCAAAAAAATCCAGATCTTTTGGAGTAAATGTTGTTGATACTCCGCCTTGATACCAGTCGGTCATCAGGATGACTCCCCCATCCCTCTCTCAATGAGTAACACCATTTTTGAGACCCCCAACAACACTCAGCCTAAAGATCTGCTCTGAAACCAATCCAGACAAGGCTGAACTTTGAAACTTATCAGGTCCCAAAAAGGAGGAGGAACTAGAAATGCATTTCAAAGAAAAGTTCAGGTCTTAGGATGTTAAATAAAGGTTAAAAATAAAATTTAAAAAGCATGCATGTCAATAAAACCATCATTAATACTAATTATTGACAATGAATTCAAGCAATACATTCAATATATTTACTGAAAGAAGAGTTTTATTAAAATCTCGACTCTATGAACACTATTTGACATTTTTATGATCAGATTTATGTTTTGGCTTTTTTTAATTGATGATTTGGGAGGGAAAGAATATGTGTCTGTTCACATTTCTGTTTGTTTTTTAATATCTATATAAATAGTGCATGTTTAAAAATCGACAGCTCAATCAGTGATTAAACTTCGATCTCTAGCTTATTTTAATAAATTTTAAATCAAATTTTCACGTCCACATGGTTAAAGTCATAAAAATATTTAGTCAGCCAATGAAATCGCTCGCAGGCTGTCCCTTTAAATCACTCGGCTCCTCCTGCTCCGTTCTCAGCTCAGTCTGGAACCGTCCCACACAATACGCATGCGCCGGAAGTTGCTGCCGCAGACAGCAGCAGCAGCAGTGATTCGGCAGCGCAGGGCAACGGGAGAAAATCTGTCCGTTTTAAACCATGGCGACGTACTAAAAGATGCCTTTCGCAGAGGTGAACGGAGAGTAAGTAGTTGTTTCTTAATAACACGTCTGCTGCCCGATACTGTGTGACATCCTCTCATATTGTGGCATAAATAATGAGGAAAGCTGGGGAAGGCAACAATGGGACTGTGTATGTTTCAGACTGGCTAGGTTAGCTAGCCAGGAGCCTGGGCAGTCAGCTGGCACTCTGACTGGCAACATGCAGCTTTAAAGCTACTGTACTGGTTCCCTGTATCGTCTGTTTAAATACTGTGAAGACATTGAAGCTCAGCTATCATTTGGGAGCAGAACACATTTTATTTAGGCTTTAAAAAGTCATGAATTGTTGTTAAAAGCTTGTTGAAAGTGAATAAAATAGGGCTTGTGTTGTTGGGCTGGTTAGCTAGTTGTTTTCTGCCAAATGAGAACAGTCAGTTTGGATTAATTTTAGCACAACTTGCCTGCAAATTCATCCCCAAAGCTCCATGTTCATTATGTTTTTCATTAACATGATCCAGACACCTCTAGAGAGAAATGATAATAAGTTGCTCTCCTGGGAAAAAGAGGGGCTGTGCATGAAGTTGAAAGTGTGGTTATCTCCTACTATTCCCAGCTTGTAAAGTATGCTATAGCTGTCACTGAGTTGTCTCCCACTGCTGGCATCTGATAAACTCATTAGGACATACATCCATGCATGCATATATCCATTTTTAGAGTGTCAGGCGCCTTCACGTGTGATACAGATGTTGTGCAGCCTCCCCTCTCCCCAGCCTGCCTTCATATAGCACCTCCTGATCTAACAAGGGGATAGAGTGTTTCCACCTGCAAAGGCAAGTGTTAAAGGTGATAACAAAAGGTTGACGTCACCGGGCTCATCCTGATCCTGCTGCACAACCTCGACCACAGAGGAGGAGGTGGAGAAAGAAGAGAGGAGGAGTAGTTTCAGAGGAGCTTTTTTCTTCTTTTGCCATAACGTCTAATGGTTCGTGTCTGGAAGGAAGGAAAGGGCTTATCTCTGATCAAATTTCGGGTATCCTAAGGGCACACTTAACTAATGGGATCCTATCGATGTTTCTCCCCCCTCTAAGCCTGATCTGTACACGGAGGAATGTTAATGTTGCCACAGCTTGTGTGTGTAGTCTTTGGCTGCTCTGAGTCTGGTGTAGTTGCTCTGTAATGTCATGAAGCTGGATGGATATGCTGACAAAACTCTACTTCTGTGACTGGCTGGACCATGGAAGTGATTGGATTTACTCTGCGTATGGTAAGAGGACAAAACTGAGAAATATTGCAGGGATAAAACCTGTTTTCCTGTCTTTTGCATGCACCTTAAGAATAAGTCTGAATGTAAAATATTCTCTCTTTACCTCAACAATGCTGAGGCAGGTTTTTGTTCCTGACAGCAGGGAGGATGTGCTAAGTGACATCCTGTGCTTACTCCAACAAAAGCCTGACATTACTCGCCCAAAAGTGCAGTTTAGCAACGTAGCTTTCTTCCCCTTACATTTTCCGAAGAGCAGATAATTAAATTTCAGACCTTGTTGTCTGGGAAACTCGGGGCGCTGAGACTCTGTGCAATTATCGTGTAGAAGGAGGAACCCTTTTTGCATCTGGGTGCTACGTTTCCCAGCACAATGAAGATTAATTAGGTCTTAGAAACAAATGACTGTAAGGCCTCTTTCCATCTGTAAAATGCAGGTCGCTCTTAATGACAGCAGTTTAAAAAAGTGGATTTTGCAGTGGCAGTTTTTGTGGTGGATGTTAGATTTCCTGTGTGCTCTTGGATGTTTGTTTACGTCTGTTTAAACTTGAAAATGATTTGTGTGTTTTCTCACAGTTATAAGAGAAGCAGATGAGCCTGAATGTCAGGAGCGGCTGGTTTATTGGTTCATGTCACGATGGTCAGCTTCGCCGAAAATTACAGCCTTCTCCCAAATTGAAATACCACTCAAACGCATGTGTTAATTAGATCTCTGCATGGCTTTTCAAAGTGTCTCTCCTCCTCTGCCCGTGAGTCATGTGCTGACTCTTTGACCTGTCACTGCAAACCCAGAGGCTTTGCTGAGGGCAAACTGACAGGAAAGCAAGTTTGCCTTGTTTTCTTTTTTTTTTTTTTTTTAACAGCCAGGCCAGCCACTGACAGATCTATTGGAGCATATTGATTTACATTGTGGGCAGAGGAGGGTAATTTCCTCTAAAATACTTGTGTTGCTGCTTTAGCCTCACAGGCTACAGTTGCCTGCAGACAAGGTTAAACTATTGCAGGAAAAAAGCGTATTGTGGAGAAGTTAGACACCCACATATTTAGACTTACTTGAGTGGAAGCTTTAATGTAGTGAGTAGAGAACAGTGTGAATGTAATATGAGCACCCACACAGTTTTCTACATGCTAAACTCTCCAAATCAAACTTTTATTCTTGTAAGAAAATTGCATTGGTGAGCGAGCAGCTTCCACTGATGTTTTGTAATGTAAAAAAAAAAAAGAGATTCTCCACGTGACATCCAAACAATCTGATTCCCAACATTAGGCTCGTCTCAGACAGCAGTAATAAGAGGATAACATCAAAGCCCTGCTTTATTTCTTAGAGACTTCAGAGGGAGACTATGAATAACAGATCACAAGGTACAAAGAGTCAACCAGAGAACTTGAGCAGCTTTTATGTTTCAGCTGGGTTTTTTTTGGGATTCACAGGGAGCTCATTAAAATACATTGATTAGTAACAGTCCTGATTCTGTGATTGTTGACTGTAGAACGGCACGGCTAACCAGCGTACTTTTTTTTAATGCAATAATTTTCCATGCTGGAGCGAGCCACTTGGCTGAGGCTCATTTTGGTTTATTCAAAGCCAGTCATTTGATGTAGAATTTTAGAGATGGTGCTTGAATTGGAAATGTGTATCTGCACGCTCGTCCTGATGCAGTACATTTGTTTCTTTCATATTCCAGCGGGGGTCTGGGTATGCTAAATCTCCTGCAGGTGTCTGTGAATTTTATGTGCATGGCTGATTTTTATTTTCCTCGCTCTGCTCGTTTGAGATGCATTTGTTGAATATAATCCATTAGCTAAATGAGGCTGCCACCCCCCTGTTCAGAGATTTTCCAGGTACGAGCCAGCTCCACCTTTCAGTCGGTGCAGTCACCGGGGCAGCTGTCGGCCCACACTCGCCCACTCAGCCACCCACCACTCGGAGAGACTCGCTGTGAGGCCACCCGATGTCTTCTCAGCTGTGTGAGTGAGTGTGAGCGGGAGCAGATGTTTGGTCGTCTTTGTGTGAGTGGGCAAAGTCAGGAGACCCAGCGTGAGGGTCAAATGCAGGTCAGGCTGGGAGTAAAGAAGCCCGGCCACATGATACTTCCAGATCAGGTGTTTGGGACATCATGGGCGACTTCTGGAAACCTCGGAGAACAAGGGTGCAACCTGCAGGGCTCAGGCTGTGGGTCAGCTGTTACATGGTATTTAGTTTGGTTCACATGGGTTGATTCATGCTGTGCCAAATTACTACAGGCTGTAGTAGGGCTGATTACAAGGTACAATTTGTGTCTTTGTTGTCTACATTTTTGTGGGCCTCATGCTTTTTTTTTATGTTGCATGGAATTGCATGCTACACTGGTGTCAAACAGGAGTTTTAGGATCCTCAGTGACTTAAAAGCACAATGCATCATGCACAAAAGGAGAAAATATATGGGGAATTCTTTCCTGTACTCTGAAGTATAGACACTTACAAAGTAACAGTGTATCTACAGAGTCATTTCAGGATGTCTGTTAAATTATCCTTTATGCTAGAAGGAGTAATGTACTAACCTGACACACCAGATGGATTTATTTCACACATCCATCTGGGAAAGCTTCAATAGGAAATATTTGAGAAAAGGCAGAGGATTTGAAAAAAAAACTCAGAGTGTGATTGGATGAACATTCTGTCTATCACATCTCTACCGGCCAATAAGAGCAACAAAACACGTGATGTAGCTGCTATTGAGCTGCGCGTTCGCAGCTACTGAGGAATAATGCAAAACGTGGCGACTATAGACATGTAAGTACTCGACTTTTGTGGTTTTTGAAAAGAAAACAACTAACTGCTGTTCTTTGTTCTTCTTTTAACGAAGAAATGTGGTCAAGCTCTGATAAAACTGGCGCTTTAGCAGCATCCACGCCAATCTTCTTCCTCCATAACTGCACCAGCTCTTGCTGCTGCTTGTTTACGTCACGACTCTGCTGGGCCTGAAAGTACTGCCCCTCGTTGCTGATTGGTCCTGTCACTTTCTAACTGGGCCCAAACGGTTCAGATGGGAGCTTTGCAAGATGGATTCGCCAGTGAAAAAGCAAGGAAACAGGCGTATCCATCTGCTTTGCAAGGTTAGTAATGTACCTCTTTACGTAGTTGTGTATGGTCTCAGAGTAGCAGATTAACAGAATTGATACTGACTGAGACTGCAATAGCAAAAACAGAAGGCTTAACAATACTTGGTGAGGAAATGTAGAGGAGACTCTTTAAGGTTAAGTTGTTTATTCCTCAGATAGAAGTGGAGGTTAATATTTTTATTAACATTTGCCTTAGGGCTACATAATTGATCACAATTTCATCATTATTGCAGGATTAGCATTCCTAATAAAAAATCTGAAAAAAAAAATCTGAATTTATCACAATGAGTAAGAAAACAATTTTATGTAAAAAGCACTGCTTTTTCACCCAGGGCTAGTATTTGACCTTTTGGATGATAGTATACTAGCCGTGGTGTCATGCCATCTTGATGCAGTCAGCTCTTAGCTACCTTCAGATTAACTGGTGCCAATTTAGTGAAGGAAAAAATAATTTTGTTGGTATGCACATTATTATCTGCATGATTCTGGCATGGGAAGATATATTTTCAAAAAGTTAGCCTAATCATTGTATTGGCAGATATGTTTTTTTTGGTCGTTCACGATGGCACCATGTCAGACTGTGCCACAAAAATCTGGCCCTGTCTTGGCCGACAGACTGGCCACACTACAGGCGTGATCCCGACCGCACATCGTATGCTGAAGTCACCACTGTCTCCATGACTGTTTGTAAGTCACAGGTCGTCGGGGGCAGGTCAAAGAGTGTCAGCTAGTCTACAGCAGAAGCGCTCTGTGTAACTGTAGCAGTCTTTTGCTCGTAAAAGGAATAATAACAAACAAGATTGATGTGTCAGGAGGAGGACAATATGGGCTGGCTCTCCTAAAGGTAAAGAAATTAAATTAAACTATACATTAGTTCCCCGGAGGGAGAAATAGTAGGGACTCTTGTTAATGATGATGCAAAGATAAAGACAAATGCTCTCCTATTGTAAGGCGTCAGGATAACATTGTTGACATGAGGTCAGTGTCAAACTAGATGATGATGTAAGGAAAATTCTGACAAGCTAGTCTTGTCGAGTGGGGCATCTTGGATGCGTTGTTAATTTTGTCATACTACAAGACCATTTTCCCTTCCCAACGCTCAAAATCTGGCCTGAGTTTTGTTGATGAGCTGCAGTGTTGCAGTCAGGACAAAATCTGCTGTTTCTTCTTGTAAGTTCTGAGAGAATTTGTTGATAGTGTTTTGTAAATTAAAAGTTAATTTTGTGCAATTTGAGGTTCTGAGTTGCCTTTTCAGATTAAAAAAGAGATTTCAATGCTATTTACCATGATCCTTATTAAAGTATTGATTTAGGCAGTAGCACCATTATAAAAGCGTCCATGCAGTATGGTAAAAAAGCCATAGGTATAACTGGCTATAGTGCCCTTCATCCAGGTTTTAAGATGATGTTGGGCAGCTTGGATCGGTGAGATGGATGAGGGTTGAAGCCTTTCTCATCCTAAAATTACCAGATAGCATAACCAACCATGGTCCCAAACCAGTTTTCTCCCTCAATTGTCAAGAGAATTTGGTCTTATCAGCCCAGAACTCCTGTAGTCTGTGCCCAGCCTCAGCCAGCAGATCCAATTAGAGCAAACAGCGCTGCTCTTTTTCAGGCTAGTTTGCCTAATCAGCAAACCAAAGGCTTTAAGCTACAACCTGACGTTACAAACACCAAAGACCAAAAGGCTTTCTGAAACTGTTGTGTCTTCAGCTTGAGGGCAATCGGGGAGAAATCTAAGCCTTCAGGTGACATTCACAGTAAAAAGCAGCCATAACAGCAGGAGGAGGAAGGAGGCTGGGTTTAGGACAGCATCTGATCAGACTAGTCGGAGGCAGTGGAGACGACGGAGCTGTTTATCCACCTCCATCTCACAGGAGCAGATACTGTTATCTGTTTATGGCACAAGATAAGGCCGCCTCAACCGGATCACTGACCCTCCCCTGACACCCCCTAAATACCAGTCCCTGTGTAATAAGAGGTCATCAGGCGAGCCCTGTATCACTCTTTAAGTCATCCTAATAGATGTCATATGCATGTGTGCGCTTATTGCTGCTCTTTTCCAGCGTCCGTGCCAACTGTACATATCAGGGCCATCGTTATCCACCACCGGAGAGGAGCTCTGACTCTGACCCGGTGTGTGGGGTCAGAAAGGATGCCACAACAAAGCAGCAGTAAAGCTGGAGGGGATATCAAGTGCAGGGGGAGAGAGGTAGAGTGAGCTCAAAGTGTCATAGTTGGCGCAGACATTAGATAAGGCTGAGCTACCAGAGGATTATAGAGGGAGGAGATGTAAAAGGCTGCCGGCTAATTGGGCTTTATTTTTAATATTTCAGAGGGTTCATTAGAGACTAAATTGGTGACGGATTTCAGCTCCGGCTGTAGTCAAAAGAGTCTTTTCGGGACAAGCTTTGCAACCTGAATAAAAGCAGATAGATTTCAATGAGGGCTTGACTTTGAATGCAGGCTTTTGGAAGAATGTCGCTTTGGTTTACAAGAGTTGTAGTTGTGTTACATGTTTATTTCCATCTGGTTGTTCCAAGTCTTTGATAGTTATAATACCACATGTTTTAAAATGAGACGGTGTGTTCGTTTTAGGTGATTGATTGTGTTGAAAAGTATCAAAGCTTTAAAAAATTAATTTATTCCTTGAAACAGATGCTTCAGAAAGGTATAAATCTGTTAATGCAAAATCCTGCAAACTGTCCAACCTGCACAAAGACATCTGTTTGCAGATTTTCGACAGTGTGTTACAAAGACTGCAAAAAAAAAAACCCATACCACCATACATTTTTCCTTAACACCAAGAAATATTTTCCCTATGTAAGATTTTTTTAAATTGTCAACATCAATAGAAAGAAGCAACATGAACTTTAATGTTTTGATGGAAACGAAAGACTGAATATGCTGCTTTTCTCAAAAGAAAGTGATTAGTATAGGTTTTTATTTATTTTTTCATTATTTTTGCAGTATTTTGAAGGTATTCAGTATAAAAAACTCATGTTTGAGGCATATTTCAATGACCTTGTCACAGTGTTAATTTTGATAGCACTTTTTAATGTAGTTTTAGTCATAGTCTTTTGCAAAAAATATCTTTTAGTTTTAGTCATATTTAGTCATCTAAATTGTTTTATTTTTAGTCTTGTTTTAGTTAACGAAACTTTCCAACATTTTAGTCAACGAAATTTACAGTAAATTCAGTCGACTGATTGGATCTCTGCCCAACTTACCACGCCACCACGCAGCAACAGCAGTTGTGATTGGATCTCCCCTGTATCTCATCCCACATTTCCACACAGCCAGAGTAGCTGTGATTGGATTTATGCCTAACTTGCCCCTACTTTCTACATGACGAAATTAGGTCTGATTGTCTCTGTCAGACATTTTCATCTCATTTTTATTTGTTGACTAAAGTGTCAATTAATTTCGTTTTAGTTTTTTCCATGTGCACTTGTTTTTATTAGTTACTGTCTCGTTTTTGTCAGGGGAAAAAAGGCTATTAATGAAAACTATAACGAAAATAATTAGTCAACAAAATTAACACTGCCTTGTCATACTGATAACAGAATTTTGAAAGCCTGACTTGCAACAAAACATGAAAAAACAGCATGTAACAACCCAGCTGGACAGCTCAGTGGTTTACATCCCTGATTTTGTTGCAGGAGATTGGGGGTTTGAATCCCGATTAGGGCACTATTAGGGCAGTCCCAGTGTGGACCATAAACAGCTGCCCCAGATCTTTGTGGCTTTGGACAAAAATGCCTGCTAAATCAGTCGTTCCTACAGTGGTGGGAGACCTGCGATGCTTTCCAAAAACAACAAAAAGACATTTGAAATTATTTAAAGTGGTATATCTTTTCCATTACTGTAAAAATACTCTTAAAATAATTTAAGTTTCAAATAAAACTGTAGTCATTAAGTGAGATTTGAGCTTAAATGTAATGAATGTGTAAAGAAACGTTCTGAAATGTAAATTTGTACATGATGCTTGTGAACCATCGTCCTCTTTAACCGTTTCCAGGAAAGGTGGGCATCAGATTGAAAGTCATCAGTCCGTGATGCTGATATTTTGGGGGTCAAGGGCTGAAGACTTGTCTAAATGACATTGTAACATTGTAACAAAAAAACACAGAAATAAGACATTTGTATGTTAAACTTAAAATTTAGGATTTTCCCATTTGTCTAAACATGCATTTATTTTATGTTTAACCAAATAGTCTGAAGAGGAGAAAGTGCTCAGAAACAGTTATCACAGGGTCATTGTGTCAGTAATAATACAGTTTAAGGCTGGTATGCTGAGTAGAGTGTCGCTTAATTTAGCAGCTAGCTCCGACGGCCTTTGTTCTTCTTTACAGATTAATATTCTTAATGTGTTTACTCATGACATGGGTTGAGTAGTTATATGTGAGTATAACCCTCAATAACCTACATATAACAGCTTTTCATTTTCTAGTTGTAACGTGTTGCTAAATACCTGGTGAAGAGCTGAGAGAAAGCTCTGGCAGGAACTCATCGGCAATAAACTGATGCTACAGTGGCTGATAATGTGGGGAGGTTTCGTTACAGTTTTCAAAGAGCATTTGACTGGTATTTCAGGCCCGTGTATAAAAAATAACAGATGATTAGTTTAACTGACTTGTAAATCATGCATTGGCTAATATGATATCCAAATTTAGCAGTTTAGCTGGTTAATTGCCAGACCCTTATTAGATAGTTGTGCCCTTTGGAAAGAATCAGTGCTCAGTGAAGAAATCCCCAACCCCTTACTAAATGCCTCCACAGGTCAACCAATCAGCCCAGTGGGTTGCAAAAAGTCAGCACTTCACCGAGGTTGTCAAGTGGGAACCCCCTTCACTGGTGTTTTGTAAGTTGGTTCAGCAACACCTCCAAAGGGCTGAACAGTAATCTCCAAGTCACCCCCCTCCATGCTACCTCTCACTACCCACCATGCCAACATGGAGATATTCTCTGTTATCTACCCTACCACATGGTCATCACAGTCCAAACAGCAGAGCCCCCTTTAACAGGCCTTAAAATGATCTGTCCTGCCCTTCTTAGTATCATTTCAGAGATGGTTACATCAAACTTAAGGATGCTTTAGTACCCCTTTAAGGGTCTAAATCGCCTATGCGAGAATGGTATTAAAAGTTAAATTCTGCTATGATTACAATCCTAGTTATCTTGCATTACTTTTGCTTTAAGGATAAACTGAAATTCATACGTTTAATGTGTTTGGAATCCCAATTTGTAATTCTCCTGCCAGGAAAGTAGCTGTGCAAAATTGTAAATTCAAAATTTTTTGCTCTTTCTAACCTTTAGCACAACACAATAACCTGAAGGGAGGATACACACATATCATAGAGTTATCTCCTCCGGAATGACAAAGCACTGAGAGTATCTGAACGCCTGACGGAGCAGCCGACGCTCTGAGGCTCGGTCTGGGTGTTTAGCTCGAGCCGTGGAGGGATGGAGGCTGAGCGGAGAGAGAGCTGCCGAGGTGAGCGGCCGGTCAGCGCGCGGCACTTTGCCATGACCCTCCTCGGTTTATCTGGGCTCGCACCACTTCTCCAGGCCTCAGTGTGTGGGTGTGTTTTCTCTGTGTGCGTGCAGTGTGCTGGAGATGGAGCCGTGCTTAGAATGGGGCCCTTTATAACCTCCTCACCCTCTGGTCCTGTTTGCAGCCATTGTTGGCCACTGTGAATGGTATCTCCGTGCCTTGAAAAGTAACCAGATGACATTCTTCCTGTTGTTCAAAAGGGCCCGGGGTTGTGTTGTGAAAAGCGGCTGAAAGGATAGGCTAAGACTGTGACCTTCAGAGGCTAATCTCTGGCATGTCATTCAGAGACTGTTTGAAGCAAATGCAGACCTTTTCTCCCTGATAGCAATGTACCAAGTCAAACAAGGCAGAAATTCCTCTCAGCTTTTCAACAGCTACACTCCAGAAACAGTCAAGTTAGATTTTATTGAACCTCCACTATAAAAGAAGGGGACCAGAGGGTGTTTTGTAGCAGCTGAACTGAATCGTTATTCCAGACAGGCAGTGTGTCTGACACCTACATTGTCCAAACAGTCTCTGCAGCCTGTGACTGAGCCCTCTGTACACAGACCTGTGGCATCAGCAGCCCCTCTGTACTGCATGCTGAAATACCGCCGCTGCTGTGAAAGCAGCAGGGATGAAATGCACTTAGTGAGACAGTAAACATCGGCGCAGCTCTCAAACTAGCTTACGTTGTTTATGTGTGCTCCTCTCTGGCGTATTTGCTGTCTTCAGCTGGCTGCGTTTCCAGGAATGTGCAGAGATGCAGTTGTCGCTCTGCGGGGGGGATGTTGGCTGTAATCACAGTTCAGAGTTCAGCTCTGTGGTTGGACTCGACTGAGCTGCAATCAGGACAAGAGTCACGTTATCCTCCTGAACTGGAGGACAACACTCGACTTAACTGTTATCCTTCTTTATCTTTACAGGATTTTTATTATAGAGCTTGTTGGTCACACAATAACAGAGAATCCAATACCATTTTATCCCTCCTGATTTCATTCAGATACCTGGAATTGAGTTTTTGCTGGTATTGAAAAGGCTAACCTTCTGCTTACAAGTGTGATTCTGGAAAAACAGACAGACTGCTGTTTTAAAGCTCTAATCTGCAAACTGTGTATACCTTACATCTGCAAATCCACAAGAGTTTCAGTGAACCCCTGATGTTTAACGTTCAGATATCTTTGGTGAATTTTTAACTAGTTATGAAACAGACTTAATTAACACTGATGCATCTTTATGAGCAAGAAAAACAAACAAGACCATCAGAGAGGACATCAGCTGTTTCTTTGTGTTTTTTTTAAACATTTGCCATGTCTGCCTCCAGGTAGGTGCCGCATGAGAACAACACTGATACAGTCTTTTGTATTTCTCCTTGTTACTTGCAGGGTGAGATTTTCTGTCAGAAAACACTGTTGGAGCATGTAAAAGAAATGATCAGAAGAGGCTAGAAACACTTGAAAAATGAACTTCCTGAAAGAAGCTTTAAATCAAGAGAAAGTAAGGATGTTCCCAGGCCCCTATTTCCTTTTTCAGCTAAATTCCTATTAAAACCAAGTTAGTAGAAAGGGGGGAAAATGCTCAGAAAACAGTCAAAGTAATCACAGGGTCATTATGTCAGTGGGCATATCATTTGATAGAGCATGGCTAAAGATAGCAGCTAGCTCCGCCAGCCTTTGTTCCTCTTTGCAGATTGATATTGTCCTTAATGTGGTTACTCATCACTTTGGTTTAGTTGTTCTACATGAGTATAACCCTCAACAGCCTACATACAACTTCATTTTCATTTTCTACTTAAAATACTGCCATATCAGGATGTTCCTATGGTGGCTCCTGTTTGCAGGTGTCATCACAGTTCTAAATAGCATTTGACCGGGATTTCAGGCCCTTGTTTATAAAAAAAGATACGTTTGACCAACTCCTAAATCTTGCACCGCTTAATTTTATATCCAAATTTAGTCGTTAAGCTTGCTAACCTTGTGCATCCTTAGGAGAAAGGTTTAATGTTAAAATTTGATAAGCCTTGGGTAAACTTTGCATTCTCTGCTAACATTGCTCTGTTGCTGTGCAACATTGTGAAATACACAGGGCAGATTTTGTTGAACTTTGATGTGATTTTAGTCAACCGACATCCGAAAGTGATGCATAGAAGTAAAAAAGACTTGCATCAGAATTCAGAAGAATGCAGCAAGTTAATTTTTTGTGCTTAAAATCTCCTGATTGCAGGATGTACCACAAATTAGGCTAGTCCCAATTTGTAAGGTCTAAAGTCAGAATTGTTTACGTCACAAAGATAGCTCTCTTTTAACCTGGTATCTGACTTTAAACTCATAACTGGATCAGGTCTGGTTTATGTTCAGAGCTATAAAGGGCAATAAAGATGTTCAGTTTAAGGAATATATTTATTCAAACTTTTGATGTGGTTTGTAATACTGAATAAAACCATACAGTTCACACAAGTGTGTATAACATCACATAGAACCCCAGCTTTTACTAGAGATGCACCAATTGTGAAAACTGGAACCTATACAGATACCAGTATTTAAGATTGAAGTTAGCTGATGCCAATACCAACATTTTTATTGCTTGTCTTGAGCTCCAACTTCCAATATTTTCTTTCACATTTGACCTCAAAAACAGATCAGCATTTGTCCGACTGGTCACTTCTGCCCATTAAAAAATCACTTATGGGGAGCACAGATGGTCGAGTGGTTTAAGGCGCTACTCATGTGCGGGCGGCCCCGGTTTGAATGTGGCCTGTGGCCCTTTGCCCCATGCAATCCCCCACTCTCGTCCCTGTTTCCGAGTCTATCCACTGTCCTTCCTCTATCAAATAAAGTCATGAAAAGGCCCAAAAACAAATATTAAAAAAAAATCTCTTATTTGACTCAGCAGCTACTGTAGATGTACAAGGTTCTAGCATAAAATTGATTAGACACAACAGATTAATACTAATAACTGGTTTCATATTCATCCTGCATTATTTTGCAGATGGCTGATGTTTGTAAGCAGGGCAGATATCAGCTGATAGATGTTGAACTGATGCATAGGTGTATCCCTAGCTTTTACCTGTTTGTATGCACAGGTTTATCTTCTGTAGTGTTTAAATGTTTGGTTATAACATACCTAAAGGTCTGCTCTACAGGGTTGCTTTAACAAGGCAAAATGCAAATAATAATAATAACATCAATTCACTATAGTAATCATCCACAGACTGCAGACTGTATTCTATCCTATATTGAATCAGTTCATTCAGTTAATTTGACTTTGATTTAGCCAAATATAAAAGCTATTTCTACTTATTTTTCATAGCATAAAGGCTATCTGACCTGGAAATTGCTTAAATCGGGTGTGTCATTCTTAAAGTTTAAGAGTTTAAGAAGTTAAGTTTTTATATTAGAAATAAATGAGAAGCATTAGCAATTTGTTGGATGGAAAATTACTGATTTAAAACATCCTCCTACGATGTCTCTTTCCTTTAGTGAAGGAGCATTGTTGATTTTTTTCCCACTGAAATTAGGTTTATGTATTCATCATTATTTCATCTGACAGAGCTGATAACCTGTGATCGTTCCTTTTTGTGTAGAATGGGCGACAAATGATGTGCTAAATGCTGTGGCTTCTGTGAGCCTGGAGCAGAAAGTCTGAATTAACAGAGAAAGTTCGGAACAAGTGTTAACAGGCTTTGTTGATCCAACTTACCCAAAAGAAGCTATGGTTTGTTGAGCTTGCTTCGTGATATGAGGATGGACATCCAGACCCCCCTTCTACCTATGCTGGGTGACTATAGCTCATCTGTCTTGATTAAACCAATTGTTCAGTGGCATTTACTAAACGTCACTTGTAGCTCATATATTTGTGCGGTTTATATTTTGATTGATGCTGCCATCATGTCCTGCTCTGCACTTGTAAATTTTCCTTTATGTCCTTTGCCAGTCACATGCCTGCTAAAACCAAAGCAGCTAAAGAGGGTGTGTACTCTTTTGTAAAACAATCAATATTCTTGGCAGCCAATAAATTCTGGTTTAGTATCGGTGCATTCACTGGAGTACTCAGTAATAGAGAAGACATCAAATTTGGTTTTCTGATTATCATCATGGTTCATTTGATTATTTTTCAACCTATAAAATGTGAAATATTGTAGAAAATGAACAGTTTCCTGGAGAGACTTCTTCAGATTATTTACACATTTCAACCCATAGTTCAAAATCCTTGACTCATTATTTGTAAACATAAATGACTAAAAATCTTTTATAAAGCTGCAACCAGAGAGACTTTACACTTGATATTGTGTGATCACCAGAATAGTCCTCTATCAATTCTCCATCTTGCCACCAATTGGATCACTCGTTTCTGCTTCAAATGAGAGCATGTCCTCTTTAATTCCCGTTAACTTTCAGAGGTTTAAAATCTTCTGTTTTCACTTGGCACCACTTCTGTTAGATTACTCTCAGCTTTTAAAAGTTAACAGCCTTCACGGCACGGTGAAATGTTTCTTTCTAGTTGTAGAGTTTTAGCATGGTGACTCTCAAACCCCCCTTTACTAGATGCTTTTAGTCCACACTCCAACGAGTCTTTACCATTAATGTGTTCAAGGGGATTTGCTTTCAGCACGCTAGAATACACTTTACTGGCATTGAGCTTTTCTTTGTGCACGTCTAAATGATCTCTGAGTGCAGGTCTTTGGATGAGAACAACGTTTTTTCTCCCCGCTTCCTGTGTCAGCACCGTGCCACCTGTATGGGGTTAAGATCGGGGTCAGACCTCTCGCAGGAGCCTGTTGTCAGGGGGCCTCTCTTTCAGGAACTGCTTGTGTCGGGGACTGACGTGCAGAAGAAAAGCCGTCACATTTTTTGGAGGCCTCTTTTTGTCAGACATCTTTCAGCGATAAATGATTGGCATATCTCCTGCCATTTCCCTCTTTTGTTTGCTGCCGGTGCGTTTCAGAGCAAATAACAAAAATTGACCATTACGTGCGATGTGTCTGCAGCCGGAGCGTGTGTGTGCACGAGCGCACACATAAAAAGGCGAGGTTGTT
Source organism: Cheilinus undulatus (assembly GCF_018320785.1). Taxonomy (NCBI): domain Eukaryota; kingdom Metazoa; phylum Chordata; class Actinopteri; order Labriformes; family Labridae; genus Cheilinus; species Cheilinus undulatus. Next base: position 17,047,752 of record NC_054876.1, on the reverse strand, counting down.
TACAAAGGAAGCACTGAATTTGAAAAGGAAAATGTCAACTTTTATCGTGCTACTGCACAAGCATTTTGCATTAGTCAGAAAGTATCCCCTGAAGTGGTGTAACATCCGCAGAATGTGATTGAGATAGAGAGGGAGACGGGGAGGGCGCAGAGGAAGAAGGGTGGGCCACGATTTGAAAGGCACACTTGAAAGTGCTCCTGTGTAAAGAGTCCTGAGGCAGGTCATGTTGCCATGTGACAGAGGAGCATTCATCTTGCCACGTACATCTGACGTCCCAGGGTCTCATTGCGAGGGTTTGCCTGCGCTGCGTGTCAGCTTTCTGTAATTAATAGCCAGTAGCCCCCACGCCCCATCAAGGGACCAGGTGCTGCTTAGATCTGCTCTGGCGTGAAGAGACAGTAGATACTCTGGTGGTGGGTTTCACTGTTATTGGGATGAAACCAACGTCTATCTGTCCCTTCATCAGTGGGTAGATCTCAGTCGAGTGTGTACATGTAAACACTCAGTCTAGACTAAAAACAAAGATCATTACTCTGAGTTTTGAAATGGGGAACACACTGCAGGAGAGTAAGGCTGGTTTTAAGCCTGATTTTGCCTTCTGACGAACCCAAGCTAAGTCTCATTTTTTTGATGGTTCTAAGGATTATGTTGCCAGATATTCCTCCAGTGTGACGAGTGTTAAAAGGAATCTGTTCCGCTTAGGTCAGGTACGTTCTATGGATAATTTTTGCCTGATTGCCCGCTTCTGACCAAATCCAGCAGAGGCCAGATTTTTGATGCTTCTAAGGATTATTTTGCCAAATATTTCTGTAGTGTGAGGTCTGTTGATAGCACTCTGACCCACAAAGGTAGTGTACAGTCCCATGAAAAAGTATTTGCCCCCTCTCTGGTTCCTGGTGTTTTTGCACATTTATCACACTTAAATGTTTCAGATCATCAAACCAATTTTTATATTTCACAAAGATAACCCAAGTTGATAGAAAATGCAGTGTCTGAATGATTATTCATTTTTTTTCGGGGTAAATAAATCCAAACCTGTCTGGCCCTCTGTGAAAAATGCCCCCCCTTGTTAAATTACGAGTTAACTGTGGTTAACCACAGGTCTTGGAAAGCTGAGTTCACTTTCACTGGCCACACCCAGGCCTGATTACCGCCAGATTTGTTGAATGAAGAAATCACTTAAATAGAAGCTGTCAGACAAAGTGAAGAAGGCTACAAGATCTCAAAAAGAAACACATCATGCCACAATCCAAAGAAATTCAAGAACAAATGAGAAACAAAGTGATTGAAATCTGTCTCGAAAAGGATAAAAAGCCAAGGCTTTGGGACTCCAGCAAACCACAGTCAGAGCCATTATCCACAAATGGAGAAAACTGAGAACAGTGCAGAACCTTCCCAGGAGTGGTCGGCCAACCAAAATTACTCCAAGAGTGCGACGACTACTCATCCAGGAGGTCCAAAAGAACCTAGAACGGCATCCAAAGAACTGTAGGCCTCACTGGCCTCAGTTAAGGTGAGAGGTCATGACTCAACCATAAGAAAGACACTGGGCAAAAATGGCACCCATGGGAGAGTTCCAAGGCCAAAACCTCTGCTGACCAAAAAGAACACAAAGGCTCAGCTCACATTTGCTAAAAAAGACATCTTGATGATCCCCTAGACTCTTAGAGAAATATTCTGTGGACTGATGAGACAACAGTTGAACTTTTTGGAAAGTGTGTGTCCCGTTACATCTGGAGTAAAAATAACACAGCATTTGATAACAAGAACATCATGCCAACAGTCAAACATTGTGGTGGCAGTGTGATGGTCTGGGGCTGCTTTGCTGCATCAGGACCTGGACCACCTGCTGTGATTGATGGAACAATGAATTCTGATGTCTACCAGAAAATCCTGAAGGCAAACGTCCGTCCATCAGTTCGTGACCTCAGGCTCTAGCGCTCTTGGGTTATGCAGCAGGACAATGACCCGAAACATACCAGCAAGTCCACCTCTGAATGGCTCATAAACACAAAATTAAGGTTTTGTAGTGGCAAAGTCAAAGTCTGGACTTAAATCCAATTATGGTGTGGTGCGACCTTAAACAGGCAGTTCATGCTGGAAAACCCTCTAACATGGCTGAGTTAAAACAATTCTGCGAAGTAGAGTGAGCCAGAATTCCTCCACAATGATGTGAAAGACCCATCACCAGTCATCACAAACGTTTGATTTCAGTTATTGTTGCCAAGGGTGGTACAACCAGTTCTTAGGTTCAGGGGGACAATTACTTTTTCCCACAGGGCCAGATAGGTTTGGATTTTTTTTCACCCCTTAAAGAATTGAATAATCATTCAGACACTGCATTTTGTATTTACTTGGCTTGTCTTTGTGAAATAAAAAAATGGTTTGATGATCTGAAACACTTAAGTACGATAAATATGCAAGAAAGTCAGGAATCAGAAAGGGGCAAATACTTTTTCACGGCACTGTACATACTACCCCATAATGTAGACAAATTTTAAGCCTGATTTCCCACTTCTGACTAAAATAAGCAAAGCCTGATTTCCTGTTACTTCTAAGGATTATTCAGCCAGAATTTACTTGTGGTGTTAGGTCTATTAAATGTGATCTGATCACGTAGGTAGTGTGCATACTACCCCTTAATAAGGACAATTTCGGGCCAGATTCCCCGGTTCCAACCAAAGTCAGCAAAGGCCCATTTTCTGTTGCTTCTACGGATTATTTCCCAAGATTTTCCAGTGTTGCAAAGTGTGTTAAATGCAATCTGATCCATTTAGGTAGTGTACATACTTCCCCATAAAACGGACAATTTTGGGCCTGATTCCCCACTTCTGACCAAAATAAGCAAAGGCCTGATTTTCTGATGCTTCCAAGGATTATTTAGTAAGATTGTAAGGTGCGTTAGGAGGCATTTACCCTCTTTGATGTGATTGGATCCACCCTGATTTAAAATAATATACAAAATATTTTCATTGTTTCAGATCAGAAATTCTGGGGGTTTCTCTTATAATACCTTACAATATTGTTTGTATTAATGATCTGATTCTCTGAAATAATATTCATCTGAATTAAAGGGGCACAACTGTAGTAAATCAAAGTTCATTTAACTCCGGCTTGTGCTCTTACATGTTCCTGCTGTTGCTTGGCTTCACACAATTTTTGTAGTTTTATTTTCTTTGGTAGTTTTCAATAAAAGTCTTCCAAACGTTCTTGCCAGGTTGCAATGCATTCTGGGATATAAACAGACAATATGGGGGTGGGGGGCTGGCTAACTGCAGGAATGATGGAAAAATGGATTACTAATGAATAAAAAGACCTCCAGTATCAGAGATACTGGTGTGGACTTCTTTAAAGAGCTATGAATGTATGGGCATCGTCATTAGAACGGCACAATGGAGAGTTTTCAGAAGAAAAACACAAGCAAGTTCAGATGATTTACGATTGAAAAAGTTATTTAATTTTGAATAATATGTGTCTCTTGTTGTATATGATAACGTTGTCCTCAGAGGGTTAAAGATTTATTTTTGGACTTGTTTTGCCTTTATAGAATATGTGTATAGAATTGGAAACAGGGATGAGAGGGTTGGGGAATGCATGTTGGAAACGAGCCACAGATCAGACTTGACCAGCAGGCCCGGGCTGCAAATGTACCTGTGGCTTGACTTAACTGTTATCTGCACCAAATCCATGCAATGTTTATCTTGAGCTTTAAAATTCCCCGGTAGCATCCATTCATATACCTCAGTACAACATAATGTAAGGTAATCCAGGTGTACACTGTGCAGTTTCAAGCCAACACTGTGACTGATTCAATTACAATCATGCACAATTCATGTGCTCACTTGGTATGAGTGAAGTTGGGACAGACTGTAACTAATGTAGGGGGAGTTTCCTTTGAAATGGAGGTTGAAGTTAGTTCTATTACATTATCAGGCTTGATTTATCTACCAATAGTGATAAAATTAGCCATCTCTCTCTTTCCCTCACATATAAACAGCATTACCAGAAAACACACAATGCTCCAAAATTGAGGATTCTGCTCGTGGTTCTGCTCTCACTGTGCAAGTGAATGTAGTCGTACGACTAAAATATCAAACACGCCTGAAATCAGTCCAACCAGTTGGGGGCAGCTGATTGCTTGTATGCTGTATGAAAAATGACACATAGCCAGGCTGAAAGTCGGACGGACTACCAAGCAAGTCATGTGACTCGAAAGTGTACACCTTACTTCACGCAGCAGCTACAATCCAACTCACTTCTCTGGTATGAGCCCAAAATAGGACTCAGTTTTCATGTGGACCTGCTCATGATAAATGAAAACTACTTTGTTAAAATCATTCTGATGCAGATTTGTGAAACATGAAACTGTCAGGTGTGTCCTCAAAAGGAGAAGAAAAAGACATTTGTTGAAAGCAGGTTAGATAATTTCTGATGCATTTCTTATCACCTTGATATAAAACACTGTCAAGCCCATTTGTGGCTCAAGCTGAAATGTTTGATCTACTGGATTGTGAGCTGCACTTTCATCCTTTTACTTAAATGTTTTTCCTGCTGACATGCTGACATGTTATTGGCCAGCTCAGACTACAAACAGAAACCAGAGCATTTCCATGCTGACTGTTCAAACCCCAAAGATTGGTGTGTGGTTTGGTCATATTGTTGCTAACCAAACAGCATATAGTATGATAAATATTTAATAAATGGTTGTGTGGTCTCTGACATTTTCAACATTGTTAAGATATTAAAAATCTCTTAGTATAGGCCAGGCTCTAATGGTTGTTCTGATGGATAGCATGTTGGTAAAAGATACGGTTCATTTAGTCTACTTTGTGTCGAGCACCATTGTACTCGTGTCCTGCGCTGTTTAGCAGAGCTCCAGGCCCTGACAGATTGCCATCCCGATGGGGAGATTTTACCCAGCCAGCGCCGCCAATGGCTCTGACACCATCATTAGGCTTTGATCAGCTGCAGTGTGCGAGGGGAAGAAGAGAGAGTAATATTCTTGATCTAATTACTCGCAGACATTTCAGGCTGTGTAATGTGTGATTTAACCTCTTGTCAAGGGCTATAAAAGGAAGCTGGGTTAATCTTCCTGGCAACCTCTTTTCCACGCAGGGGAGAGTGCTTTTAAATTTCCTTTTTCCCAGGAAGCTGTTAAAACCCAGAACGCCACACACACCACGCCTGACTTTCACTTGAAATCTCTCAAGGCAAGAGTCGTCTGACCTTTGAATGTTAGCGAAAGCCAGTTTGAGGATTTCATGTGCATTTGCAGAACTGCAAGTAGAACAAAAAAAAAGCTGTCCTTTTGACTTTTGTACACGTCCTCCAAAAGGATTGTTCTGCAGCCCCCTTTGTTTCTCTCTCTTGCTCTTTCTCTTTCCTTTTCTCCCTCTCCATGGCCGCCCACACGCTGCAGCACGACAAGAGCAGGAGAGCTGATTGAACAAATAGATTGTAAGTGGAATCGAGGGTTTGGGTTAATCAGTCAAACACAGTTAAACAATTCTTTGGACATGAGGGGATTAGTCTTGCCTGCGTTGAGCTCATCAGATCCCATTCTCCCCAGCGCTGGCCGGGCTTTTAGGGCCAAGGGCCACGGCCTCTCTGGCTCCATGGAGAACCACACACGCACCCCTCAGCATGCTCCATTGCCTCTGAATGCCCCACCACTCTCCTCTCCCTTTGTTACCCAGCACAATTGGAATGATGGATTAGCAAATTAAATGCAGACCTTTCTATTCGTGGCCATCCTTGCTTGGAGTCTCATTCACTGGATCTTTCACAAACCCACTCTCAAATGGTTACCAGGTTCACTGTATGGCCTTTAATTCTGCCTCAAAAGTGTCTTTTTCCTCCTAATGCGTTCTCAGGAACCAGTTCAGTGACTCTTCTCTACTTGAAAGCTCTGTGTCATTTGTTTTTACAGAACGACTTCCTGTTCCCCTTCTCCCCTTCTATCCTGAGTGCCGATCACACTGATAGGAAGTGCTCCTGATGTGATGATGTGTTGGAAAGCTGGAGCCTGCTCTGGATCACCTATGTCACCGTCTGCTTATTGGTCCTCAGATCAGATCACTGACCCTGATGACCCACTTTCACGCTTTGAAAAAGTGATGTAGATCATGAGTTTTCTGACAGACTTTACCCTTTTTCTTACCAACCATAGTTCATATTTATGGATATGAATATACCTAGTGTTTCCTATATGATACCCAGTCAGGCCACCCAAGTATATTTTCCAACCATATATCTTTTTTTCTAATGTGATAATATTAGATAAGAATCATGGTCATGGGACATCTTAGACACGTTGTTATTTATGTCACACTACAAGACCGTTTGTCGTCTCCGACGCTCTAAATCAGGCCTGAGTTTTGACGACGAGCTGTGACGTTGCAGTTGGGCTTAAATCTGGCTGAATTTTTGAAGTCTGAGCCGGCCTTTATGCTGGAAAAAGACAGATCATGCTTTTATTTTGAAGTTCGTTCTGGAAGTGTACCATGCTTAACAATCTCACCAGGAGTGTAGTAATGGACAGGAAGCAAAGTTTGCAGACAGTGAGTTCTTCAGGAGACAACGCTTTTCAACTCTCTGTATCTCAACAGAGCACGAATGCTTGTCTCAGAATGGGCTATGCTCACGTTGTTGTTGATTACGAGTTTACTGAAATGTTTAATTCACTGTTCACCAAAAATATGAACATTTAGTGCACTTGCTATGCTTTATTTATCATGTAATTGAAGATTTTTTGCGGGGCTTTAGTGATAGGACAGCTAAAGAGACAAAAAACATGGGGGAGAAAGAGTGGGGGAGGACATGCAATGACCAGTGCATCGAGGAATTCAGCCTTAGCATTTGGATGCCTGCTCCACCAGCCGAGTTAAACCGGTGACTACTTCCCATGCTTTTACAAAGAAGGTGCATACGCTTCCTTTACCAGACAACAAAAAGAGTGCATCACAGCATGTGACACAGTTTTAGTTTGGCCTTGATTATCTTGTCTTGAGTTTGTGGGAAGCTAACGTCATAATTAAAACTCAATCACCCGGTACTTTTTTCATTGTGTTAGTGAAACTAATACGGTACTTTTAAAATGTATGTGAACATGTTAGTCCAACAAAAGTGATCAAGAGCATCTGGCTGCAGACCTCAATGGTGGGGCATTTGGACCCACCATAGATCTATTGCAGATCTCTGCAATGGGCTTACTTGACCGTGGGAAACCTCACTGCGCATTGATTGGCGCATCTAATTTGATTGACAGATAGCTTGACAGGCAGACGCTACCTACAGAAGGACGGTTTTAGTGCTAGCTTAGCTGACAGGAAGTCAAGCTCAGTGGGCAGGCTCTTGTCTGCCATTAGGTTGATCCAAAGTTTGGATGAGACAGCAATTTCAATATGAAAGCTGCCGCGGATTGGCTTCAAACGCTGCTTGAGTTCACCTAGTGTAATCAGACGGCTGACGTCACACTGGCTTTGTCCAAATCTTTCTACAGTCTATACTTCACAAACTTGTTTGTAAATTCTACTGATTTGTGGAGACAGTATATCCACTGTAAGTATTGGCAGAAATTTTAATGTATTTTTCTATCTATAATTAAGTTTTTAAGCCAATATCTGCTGACTGATAATATGCTGATGATGCTGTGCATCCATAATAAGGGTATTTTTTGATATTATCTTTCATTAGGGAGGCACAGTTGTGGATTTTTCATGGTATTCCCTAGCTGATGTTTACAAATTTGTTTCAGCCAATACACATGTTGTTACCAAAATATAAATGAAGTTCAGACCTTATGCTTCATCCCTTAAAACACACCTTTAAGTTTAAGGAGTGAAGTTGATCAAAGAAAAAGACTTCATGCTGATACAGATACAGACACTTTTAAAGCTTCTATTTGGCAATAACGACATCATGCTGATAATCATGTGCATCCCAATCTATTGATCAATGAACTAAGACTCAGTTTCAAACATGTGGAACTAAAACAACCTTTGTAACACTATCAGTTATAAAGGATGTAATTCCTTTTTCCAAATGATGGAGATGTTGTGGTGTATTTTTTATTAGAGGATAAGTCTGTGTCAGTGTCGTGTTGGCTTTCACTCAACAGCCTTAGATATTTTATCGCTTCAAACGCCTGTTTTTGCTGTTTTCCCTGATCATTTATTTATTGTAAATGCGTTAGCACAGGTTCAACTTTAGAGTGCAGATAGCGCAGACCCCTGCTATCACTCCCTCATTCTTTTGCTCTCCAAGTGCAGCACAATGGCTGTATGTTGGCGTGTGGGGGGAGCTGTATTGCCGTGCTCTGTAGAGACCCCAATTAGCGGTTCCTAGCAGGCCTCCTGAAGGTCACTCTCAGCGCTTTTTTGTGTGAACAGCGAAGGGCTCGGCCGGTCAGCAGCAGCCCTTCCCTGAGAGTGACGGGGCTGCTGAGACCCTCAGCTGGACCCAGGAGCTCTCACACAATAAGCACACTTTACAGCAGCAGTTTGCATATTCCTCTTGTTTTGGCATTCCTCCGCGTTGGCTCAGGATTTACTAAAGGTCAGGCGTTCTCGGCAGACTGTCATAGTATACTGTGACCATATCTGAGAGATCCATTTGTCATTAGCTCCAAAGTCCCCCACTTCATCAGCCCGTGTCTGGTGTCGGCTATCTCGGCCTGATTGATGGCTCTGTCCTTATTGCAGGGAACCGGGGTCGATGGCAAAAAATTTGCTGCTGGGTGCATTAATGCTGTGCTCAATGGCATAGACCTTTGAGCATGCCTCATCAGTCTTGAATCATTGGACGGCCGCAGGAGATCTGAGTGAGCCGGCGTGATGCAAGAAAGCAAGCGAGAGAGGAGAGAGAGCGATGGAGAAGGAGTTTTTATCACACGGGCAAACTTTATCATGAGTACAACTCTGTCTCAGTGGTACTGACAGGGGGATTTTTTTATATTGTGTGTTACGATTCAAAAGACATTGTTAAAAATGAATCTGAGTATTGAAACTTCAATAAAGGAGATCTGCAAAGCAAGCCAAGACGTAAACCCAGTAAATCTATGCTTTGGTATGGGTTGAAGATTTGTTTTACAAGTTTAATACAACAACCAAACCTTTTTAACATGAGAAATTTAGGACAAAAACGCTTGTGTCCTTAAGTCCACTCAATACTCAAATCCACAATAGTACTCTAGCTATTTAAATGAGGCCTTGTGTATGTAATAAAAGGCATCTGAAAAGTATTAGAAATGATTTTCCGGTCAATTGTTGTGCTTTTTTCAAATGTCTGTAAACTGGTTTTCTGGTTTAGACTTTGAATGAGGCTTAGTTAAGCGCAAGCTCATAAGTATAATCACAGGATGGCTGTTCAGCTTGTGAACCAGCTTGAGCATCATCCACTGTTGATTATTGTTGACTGCTAAAGTATACTGTAGGCTTATGATTATCTTTAGACAACAGGTTTTTAGCATCAAACCCAATTTATGCCAGTGTTTCTTAGTTATCCTGGTGTAGCGGTTAACCAGCTCCTAGCCAAGGCTTCTTTTCTCTGTGCTGCTTTGATTAGCACAGAGACTTAGCGTCTTGAAAAGTGATGGTGTGTTTATATTTAGGTAAACTGTAATGCATCTCTCCTGATTTATCGGAAAAAATAAACAGCCATTTATTACATCCTATTAGAATCACCAGTTAATCTGTTTTTGGTGATTCTCACTTTAGCTGTAAATAATAAGTTACACAGAGGCTACACTGTGGCTTACTTAAACAGTATGAACCCATAAAAAGATCCAGTTTTCCTGTGATTTACTTCCATGAGCATGTCTTGAGTTTACTATGATAACAAGAACATGATGCAGATTTATGAAAAGTACAAATCCTAGCTTTGATAGACTGAGATCATAACATAAGAAAAATTGTTTTAAACGCTTGTTTGTTGATTGGAGCTCTGATTGTTCATTTCTGATTTCTAAGCGCTGATTTGTGGCACAGGATCCTGCAGATTTGTTGCAAGAATTGACAAGTTTGATCTCAGATAGTCTGCTAGCTGCACTTGTGTGCAGAGGACTTCTTTTAAACTGAAGCCTTGTCCTTTGTGTGAACATATGTTGAGTGCTAATGAATGCTAATGTTGCTACTGCTGCTTTGTTGTGTTACTGGTGCGTTTACGGCCTGTTGTAAAATGTGCTCCATTTACAACAGCTGACATAAATGATAGGCTTGGCTGATCAGATCAAATTGCTCATCTCCGATCAATTAAAATGCTTATATCGGCTCAGATCCGATGCATATATCGGGACATCCCTGGTTTCAACGTGTATTTCCGTTCTGAAATTTTACACCCAAAATGAACGGTCTGTGAGAGTGGCAATCAGAGATGAACGGTCTGCAACAACTTCCAACTTTTTTGAATGAGCTAAATGTGTAAATTAAAAAAAAAATTTTCAGCCAGCCTCCTTACAAAATTTCAGCCAGAAATCGAGGTAATCTTTTGTGTTAACAGCCTGAAATATCAAGAAAATTTACCTTGAGTGAGTGGTAGGGGGCTGTGATTTAACCATTTTATCATATAACTATCATGTGAGTGAATCCATCTTCATGTGTCTAATGTGGCTAGAATTCTCTTTTCTGCTTACCTACAGCCTGTTGCACCAGCGTTGCTCTATCTTAAGTTATGGCCTAAAATCCACACTAAACCCAACATTGAAACTACTTCAGCTGTAACTAAATGTGTCATGGTTTCATTGCATTGTGGAGAAAAAAGGTGCATTTGAGCTATTTGAGCATAACATCCAAACCATACAAAGTGTTCTTACATGAAATTTTGACTTTATCTGACCAAACAGTGGTTGCTTAATGCAGTATTTGTTAGAGTGCTACATCTGAGGCTGAGAAAAGTTCTGCTAAACTTCTGTGTAGACCATAAACTCCATGGTAAGTTAGAACTTACATTTAAACTAGGCTTTTAAACTAAGGTATTCCTGGTGCAACTCCTAGTTTTTCTTTTCTACTCATTCTGTGATACTGTAAACACATTCAGTTATATTAAGGATTGATATAAATGCATAAAATACCATCATAGTGTCGGACTCTGTTGCTGGTCTTTGCTTGTCTTGAATATTCTGTAAACATGTCAGACTTCTGCATCATCCTTACGTCATGTCCTGTTTCCTAAGACCACCACCATCTGACAGGGAAAATCTCCTGCTGTGAAGGACATGTGTGAAACTCAGGATTTCAGAGACAGACTGTCCCGAAATTTTCAAAACCGCATGTGAGGAAACAGCTTTAATGAAATGAATGTTCTCAGATGGCACTACTTGTGTTTTCTCCTCTGATCCTGACTCAAACATACTGTTTAAAGCTCCACTACACTGATTGTCTGTTAAGACCATCAATCAAAACAAGAGAGATATCAATCGAAACATGATCTGCCACACTTGGACAATTTTGAGTGATTGTCTAGCAGTAAAATGAGCCATTCCTCTCTAGATTTTCTAACTGTGACAAACATCTATTATCAGGAATTTGTGAATGCATTAGACCAAACTATGACTTTTTATTAAAAGTGCCATTTTTGAGTCATTAAATATGATATTATGCTCCTTAAATGCTTTCAGCTTGAACAGGGACAGCTAAGGCAGTTTGCTGTTGAGTTGAAGAGGATATATGAATATTTTTCATTGTTTCAGATAATCAAACAAATTTATTATTGGACAAAGATAACCCAAGTAAAGCAGTTTTTAAAGGATGATTTCATTTGTTCAAAGAAAGAGCCATCCAAACCTACCAGGCCGTATGTGAAAAAGTAATCCCCCCCACCCCCCAAACTGCAGCCAAAGGTTTGCAATGATAGTCAGTGAGTCTTTCCCATTGCTGTTGAATTTTGGCCCACTTTTCTTTGCAGAATTGACACTACATTTCAATACCCTGGCATCCCAGTGCAACCCCTTGTCATCCCAAATGAAAGGCAAGAAATATGTTATGGAATTTGCATGATTTATGTGTCCAGGCACACCGGTTTCTTTTCCTTATCCCATGTTCAACTGACATCTTATAAAGATGTTTCTGCGAATCTTTTAAGATTTCCAGACAGCTTTTATTCTCACAGCGACTTTCAACATCCTTTTTCTCTCAAAGGTATCGATTTAGGCTCTTTTAAGGCACCAGAACCATATAAAAAGCTGTGATTTAGCACCAGTATCAGAACAAACCCAAATGATACCATACTTTAATCTGAATTATACTGAACTAGACCTCGACTAGGCCACTCCAAAACCTTCATTTTCTTAAGCCATTCAGAGGTGGACTTGCTGGTGTGTTCCAGATCACTGTCCTGCTGCATAAACCAAGTGTGCTTGAGCCTGAGGTCACAAACTGATGGCTGGACATTCTCCTTCAGGACTTCTTGGCAGAGAGCAGAATTCATGGTTCCATCAACTACAGCAAGTGGTCCAGGTCCTGAAGCAGCCCCAGACCATCACACTGCCACTACTATGTTTGTATGATTTTCTTTTTATGAAATGCGGTGTCAGTTTTTTAACAGAACCTTCCAAAAAGTTCAACTTTTGTCTCATCAGTCAACAGAATATTTTCATGAAAGTCTTTGGGATCGTCAAGATGTTATTGTCAAACATGAGACGAGTTTTTGTATTCTCTTTGGTCAGCAGTGGGTTTGGCCTTGGATCTTTCCCATGGATGTCACTTTTGCTCAGTCTCATTGTTGAATCATAAACTCTGATCTTAACTGATTCAAGTGGGGCCTGCAGGTCTTTAGATGTTGTTCTTGGTTCTTTTGTGACCTCCTGGATGAGTTGTTGATGCGTTCTTGGATTAATTTTGGTAGGCCGGCCACTCCAGGGAAGGTTCAGTAGTGTTCCCAGTTTTCTCCATTTGTGGATAATGGCTCTCTCCATGGCTGGCTGGAGTTCCAGGCTTTGTAACCCTTTCCAGACTGATAGATGTCAGTGACTTTGTTTCTTATCTGTTTTTGAATTTCGTTAGATTACAGCATGACATGTTGCTTTTTGAGCTCATGTCTTGAACCAACAGGTCTGACAGTAATGAGGCCTGAGTGTGGCAGTGAAATTGGAGAGCTTTCCAAAAAATGGGGGGCATCACTTTTTCACATACCTCCAGGTAGATCTGGATGACTTTCTTCTCTTAATAGATGAAATCATCATTTATAATACTGCATTTTGTATTTACTCGGGTTGTCTTTGTTTAACATTAAAATTTGTTTGATGATCTGAAATTTTGAGGTGTGACAAATATGCAACAAAATAAGGATTCAGGAAGGGGGCAAATACTTTTTCACAGCGCTGTAGTTTTTTTTTTTAGGGTGTCACCTAATCTGGTTAAGAAAACTGTGCTCAGGAATAAGAACAGATCAGTCTAGCTGTAAAACTGCTCTGCTTGACATCCCAGCCTTTGAGAACTTGCTAAAAAGCAGAGCTAAAGATGCGAGGACAATCTCCTTAATGAGTTATTTGTAAACCATAGAAATGCAGCGATTGCTATGTGACATTTGGCTTGTTTGCTTTGGTATTTTAGGGATTGTTTTTGTAGATTAAACCAGTACCTGTGTAGGAGTAAAAACCCCGGTGCCATGACAACACGAGTACACATCGACAGTATGTGTAGGCTCACAGTCAGACAGGCAGACAGACGGAGGGCCCTGTGAGTCGAGGAGGGACAGATGTTCCCATGCAGACACAGAGGTGAGATGTTTGCCGTGCTGAGCCTGTGTTTGCCTGGCTCTCCACAGAATCACCAGCTGGCTGCCCGACGCTCTGAGCCGCCGTCTGCTGGGGAGTGAAACTGTGGGGCAGAGAGGCTCGCACATACACTCAGAAGATGAAGGAGAGACCACAAACGTCTCCTGTGTGTCACCGGGGGCCAAAGGAGCTCATCTCACACTGCCCTGTCCGGTGCAGAAAGTTCTCTTTTATTCCTCGCTGCTCTGTAGATGAGGGGGGAGGGGGGTGGGGGTGGGGGGGTGTTTGGTCTCGCTGGAGGCCAGACTGAATGTCAGAGCTGCCATGGAGGCGGCTGACCTTACCCGTGGACCACAGACACAGGATCAGCTTTTATCGAACATGTACACAGCAGGGTCTGAAATCAGCAAGCAGGCATTTGTTTTTGACTCGTGTGTCTGCACTTCAATGTAGCAGAGTGTTTTCACCAGCTCAGAGAAGACAAGGAAGCATCTGCACACTTTACACTCACAATGCCATGCTTTTGGTGATTCTCAGAAAAAACTGTATTGATTTTAGTGTTTGGAGGTGTAAGTTTCTTGAGCAGATTTTATGCAAATGGTGGTTTATTCTTCAGACCAGGAAAGTTTCACAAAAGCTAAATTTTATTGCATGCACTAAGGAAAGAGTTTGACATCAGTATTGATTATATTGTCCCTGTTTACAAACAAGCAGATCCGCAAATAATGTTGCATGAACAGATATCAGTAACCAACATACACTTTATGGACAAGAAGTATGGAATTGGCCCCCTTTTACAGCTATAACAGCCTCCACTCTTCTTGGAGGGCTTTCTAAAAGATTTTGTCGTGTTTTTGTGGGAATTCGTGCCCACTCATTATGTAGAGCATTTATGAATTCAGACACTGATGTTGGACAAAAAGGCCTGGCTCATAATCTCCATTCCAGTTCCTCCCAAAGGAGCTCAGTGGGGCTGAGTTTAGGGCTCTGTCTGGGCCAGTCAAGTTCTTTCACACCAAACTCATCAATCCATGTTTTTATAGTCCTTGCATTGTGCATTGCAACACAGTTATGTCAGAATAGAAAAGCACCTTCCCCAAACTGTTGCCACAAAGTTGGAAGCATTGTCCAAAATGTCTTGTTATGCTGAAGCATTAAGGTTGCCCTTCAGTGGAGACAAGGGCCTGAAAAACAGCCCCATGCCATTATCCCTCCTCCACCAAACTTCACCGTTAAGACAGTGCAGTCAGAAAGGTAACGTTCCCTCAGCCAAACCCAGACTCGCTTTACACCGCTTCGTCCGATGCTTGGCCTTTGAAACCCGTTCCACTGTGCTTACATTAAAGCCAGTGGAAGTTCAGAACTCTTCAGCTATGGAATCAGCAGAGTGACACGTACCATGTGTCTTAGCGGTCGTTGACCCAGCTCTGTGATTTTATGTGGTCTTCTGCTTTGTGGCTGAGTTGCTGTTGTTCCCAAATGCTTCCACTTTCTAATAATATCACCTACAGTTCATTGTTGAGTAGCAAGCAAGGATGAAATTTCATGAGACTGCATGGCTAGGTGCTTGATTTTATACACCTGTGGCAACAGGCCTGAATGAAACACCTGAACTCAATGATTAACAGGCATGGCCAAATACTTTTGTCCATATAATGTGTATTTGCTGTGTCAAAACATTTTACTGCTACTATCTAGAACACCTTACTGCTGAATCAAATAAGACCTTTTTTTTCTGAGAAACGGAAGTCACCTATTGGACAAACTCTTATTGTTTTATTGTCAAACATGAGAGGAAATATTGGCACACGAGGAATCTTACACTAGAGGAAGTAATGAAAAACTCCAGTGAAATAACCATGATGATTATTAATCGTATTTAAGCCTACATGAAGTCATTGCATTTATGCGGAATAACTCATTGCACTATACTATATACAAGTATCGTTCTGTTCTATCCCCCAAACTAATTTGAACACCCAAACTTCCAACTTGTGCATCTGCTTTTGCCCTTTTTCCTTTGGTCTATTCATCATTTTTTTCCCCCCACATATGCAGGGTTAAGTTGCAGCAGGCTAAGCAAGTCAGCCTAGGTATTCATCTCTCTATCAATGTCTCCTCCTGGGAGATTCCATGGATGTTCTTAAGCCAGACAGGATATATAATCTCTCCAGCAAATTCTGGGTCTATCCAGGGGTCTCCTTCCAGTTGGATGTGCCCAGATGACCTCCATAGGGAGGTTTCCAGGTGGCACCCTTATCAGATGTACAATCATCTTAACCGACTACTTTTGATGCTAAGGATCAGCGGCTCTACTCAAGCCTTTCGGCAATCATTACCCAAAGCTCATGACCATGGGTGAGGGTCTGAAAGAAGCTTTGCCTCCCAGCTCTTACCAAAACAGTCCAGTACAATACCTGTGATACTGCTGATAATGCACCAGTCTGGCTGTCTATCTAATAGTCAGTTCTACCCCTTTTCTTTGGTGACATGGGATATTTGTCATGGATGAAACCAACAAGAGGCAGAAAAAAAGTATTTTTTCAAAAACCTTTTAGCTTTATTTCAATTAAGAGACAGGTTTCTGACAAATGACTTTTGCTTGACTTGGTTTTCATCAATGGTAGAACCTCTGTTATAACCCATAATAATTGATGGCTCATCTACTTAAGACATTTGCCATTTCACAGATGGGATGTGTACGTGTAAAATACCACCAGATTGCTGACATTTTTTATGCTCTCTGACTCTGTTTGCAGATGTCAAGTCATAAATTCCCAGAAATCAGTCCTTTTTCACAGTAAAGCAGTAGTTGCCAGTGACGGCCATAATAAATCTCTGACGGCAGCAAAGTGCAACTTGCTGTGAAGGCTACCGGCATGAAGAGGAATTGATTTCTTATGAAAGGAACTGATTTTTTCAAGCCTGATGCATCACGTTATCATATCAGTACAGACTGAAAGTCACCAAGACTGCATTGAAGGGGAAATGAGTAGCATTTCTAATGCTGGCACAGATAAAGCAGGTACACACGATTAGATAAGATGATTTTGGGTCCAGTAAAGTCCAATGAACTCAGAAATGTTAACCTGTCCTGTAAAACACAAATGACAAAGAGAGGTGCTACCACAGTGGTTAGCTATACAAGATTGTTGCACTTTTGACCATACAAAATTTCAAGTAATAAGAGTGGAGACTTTTTGTTGGTGAATGTATCTTGTTGTGTGGGGGTAACAATGAGGACAGCTTAGAGCTGGGCGATATGGCCTAAAATTGATATCCCAATATATTTTTGCTATATCCCGATAACACAATATATATCGCAAAATTTTGAAATGGCCTCTCAGCAGCTGTAATGACACTAGTTTTGTGATTTAAATAGACTGTTCTAATAGATTTTTAATTTTAAAAAAATTACAGAAAGGGTAAAAATCAATATAAAGTCAAATTTAGCAGTTTTATTTTGAAAAGGACTTCACTCAATCTTTTACTGGTAAATCAAAAATTCTGGGAATGCACTGAAAATTCAGCCACCGAAAATGGCCCATAAGTGCATTTTCGGTTTTCGGCCGAAAGACTTTTATCACAGAAACAACAAGGCCGAAACACGATGTCGTGATGATGCATGCAAAAACCGCGGACAGCACGCACTTGGATCAGTGGTTCTCAAACAGGGATACGCCAGATTTTAAAATACATGCTGGCTATTTAAGAAAAATAGCGCCTTTCTTTGCACGCCAGGAGCGGCACGATTTAGTATATTAGGGTACAGTATATTACGTACATTTTAGAATCACATTCGTGCTGCGAACATCTGCGGTGTGTCTGGTACTTCTCTGTCCTCTGATAAACAGTGATATTTATTGGAGCAGAAGATAAAAGGTTTGTCCCTCTCTGTCCTTCACTCCGAGCGTAACACGGCACTTTTACGCACAGCCAGGTGGTCAGTGCCGTTTTGTTTCACTGTTTCATTTACTGTGCCAGCCAAGTTTGTAAGAGGAGGGACTGACTTTTCATTCATTCAATAAGAGTAGGGTGCAGCTGAGGCTCGCGGTGAGAGGAGTTAACTCTCTCCACAGCGCACAGACTGGCTCACCTGTTTGTGTTCCAGAGTGGTCAGAGCAGTCATTTAGCTGGTTGATCCGGAGCATTTATTAGTCGTATGTCTGAGGTCAGAGGAGACTGTGTTGGTAAATATTTCACTAAAGCCCCGTTAGTTTAGAAACAGCTCCAGCTGTGTGAGTAGCACATTTACGTTCACATAGACATGTTGGGCTGCCTGCTGCCTGCCTCCCTCTCTACCAGGCTAAAAAAAGAGGCAAAAACACAAGCACTGACCACAGACAGATATGAGAAGAGGACAAATATCAGGTGGTGTTGGAGAGGAGGACGTTTTTGTTCCTCTGTCTGCCTTAAAAATTGGCACCACCACCATGTGTCCTCATTGGAGTGAAATTTAAATATCTGCAGCAATGTCAGGCAGTGAAATGATGTTGCTGGTGTGGAAGCTTGCATTGATTCACTACAGGTTCGAAATGTAAATATTTTGTTTGATTAATTTCCACGAAAATTGCGTATAGAGTGTAAGGACCTTAAGTTTATGAAGTGGAGTTTGTATTTTGTAAATTAATTAAATTTAAGGACCCTAAAACCCCCTGAGTCTCCCCCATGGCAGAATGGTTTGACCCACACTGGCACGTCTGTCAATCACTGTATTCACAATCACTCCATTCATAAAAAGGTTCATGATTTTTTTTTTTGTGAATAAATGCTGATCTATAACTAAGTTCATGGTTTCAGTTTAAGAAGAGATCTTTATTATGATCCCAAAAAGGGGCACTAAGCTGTCTTTTTTATAATTAGTTAATTTTTTACAGGTTTTTAGTTCTCTCTAGTTCTATGTTTTTATTTCCAGATTGTTCCAGAGAGACCACTGCAGCCAATCAGCATTTTGCACACTTCTGGTTTTAAAGCCTTTCCAGTCACTGTTTTCAATACATTAATTTGAATTCCCACATTTAGTGATGGGAAGATGTGCCATGAATTTAGTCATGCATTTTTAACATTTAAAATGTTTGAAAAAAATCTAATATTTGTAATTTGAAAGTGTTCATCAGTTACAAAGTTTGATAAATCAGATGGCTGTCACAGCACTCTTTAATGTCTTTCTTTTTGGTCAAAAAGCTTTGTGCTGTTTAGCGGGTACTTGGCTGAAAAAATACTTCACGGGGTATACAACTGAAAAAACGTTGAAAACCACTGACTTAATGTATACTGTGGTCAAGTTAAACATTTTATTTTGTATTTTATTTTATTTTTTATTGTGTATTGTTGGAGTGTCAGTGCTTAATTAATATTTACATAATTTTGTAATTGATTCATTCTTTGAAGCATTAATATGGTCAGGGGCGGAGTCAGACAGCTAACTACCATTTAAAGCCACAGACACAGAAACGGCTCGTTCTGAGAAGGGCTGAAACGGAGGGCTTTTTAGACATGCAAAAATCCTATACTGAAGTGTTTTTTCAGCAATAAATTTCACAGGCGTGTTTTGAGGACCCCTCAGACCAAAATAAACTTGTCTTAAAAGGGTAAACTATGTCACCTTTAAACAACAGTTGCACTTTAAATATTAGAATGTGGAAATAAAGTGTTGCAGGTGTGCATTAGGCTTAAAACTGTGTACTTATACTTTGGCTCCAGTGTTTAATAACCCTCTAAAACAATGGTTCTCAACTGTGCAGGCATCAGGACCCACCACCACGTCCTTAAAAGGAACTGGTCCCAGATTTAAAAAGAAATTTCAACCACTTGAATTTGTTGAATGAACACTGTGGCAGTTTGGAACCCAAATGGAGCACAACATGGTTAATCAAATAGCCAGGGCAAAATAAACATTTTTAATTGATCATATCAGAAGGAAATGCATGTATATATATAATTTTGTCACATTTTCCCAAGACTTCATGGAAAAGTGGTACTTCCTCAAGGAATTTGTTGATAAATTGGAAATACAAGCCTTGTAAAACAAAGAAAAGAAGATGAATTAGTAAAAATCTTGAGTCAAGTACTTCATTTGACTCATTGTCATGGGAAAGCCTACAGAATACATGTATGAATTTACCATGTGTTCACTGAGGCCATCCATACATAAACTTGCCAAAGTTTTTTTTTTACCTGTCACACATGTCGTGACCCACTTTAGGTCTTTGGTGATATATTCACTGATACACCTTGTGATATGTTGGGCCCTCATTCTGTTGTGGGGAAGTGGGATTGTGAGTACTTCCTTAGGAGTCTTTTGGCCTGGACATTGTCTGTTCCTTGTGTCTTTTTCCTATCTCCTCCTGAATCTTTTTGGCATAAAAATTTGCCAGGTGGCTCCTTATGTCACTCGTATTCCCCATCAAGTGTGCCACCACATTCTGGCAGTGTCTGCATCTTGTTTTTGTTTGTCCATCACCTTTCTCATTTCTTGACATGGTATTTTTCAGATTTTAAAGTTGCTGGAGACTCCATAATCTCAGAAACTTCAGTCACTCAGGTCTCTCCACAGATTGATTCCCTCTCACCACTTGTAGCAACCGCCATTTTTGCACTGTTAGATCAAGTCAGTGAGAGGAGCACAATGGATGATGGGTACGCAAGGGCCGATGGTAACTGTAGCTCCCTCTTCACTTTGCTATGCTCCAATAAAAAACTACACTTTTTACCCAGCAGACCTTCTTTCTGAAATCATCCCATGTCCATGACGACACAGAGGTCTCTGTCACCGCAATACTGTGATATTAACAATACTGTTATCTAGGGGTGCACCGATCGATCAGCCAAAATTGGTATCAGCGCCATTTTCCTTAATTTTAGGAGATCAGCAATCGGCCAATCCTTGTAAATAAGATCGGTGGATAAGATCGGTTTCATATGCCTCTACCTACTAAAATGTGAAAAATGAAAGCCTAAAGGAACTGATATAATTTAGTAGTTTGGACAGCAATGCTTTAAACTTTTCATTTAAATTTGAGAGAACTACCTCATGTGCAGTTAAAACAACAAGTTTGTATTGTTTCACGGGTATTGTTCAATGTTTTCAGTAAAATAAGATTGGAACATTGAAGGTGTATGCTGTCAGTTATAAAAAAATCAGTATCGGCCAAAATCAGAATCAGCAGGTCAGGCTTTTTTAAGATCGGTGATCGGCCAGAAAATTGCAATCAGTGCACCCCTACTGTTATCTCTACTATTAAACTGTACAAATGACCTTGAAATTAATAAACTTTTCTTTAAAAATTGTGATTTCGTTTTTAATCAAAATGGTAATAATAATTTTGGCCAAAATTGTGCTACCTTAAGGAAGTGCATCTTCCCTGATTTCATGTTTAGCTATGATCAAAATTAACCTGTTAACCCTTTAAAGCCAATTATATTATATTTGATGAATGTTTTTTGAGACCTTTGGCCAATCAACATGATCAATAATTTCCTTAACGCTTTACCTACTGAGCCAGTGCCGGGGCTGTGTTTTATATGTCCGGAGTATTATTACCGTAACTCTGTCAAAGTTTGTCCAATCAGAAAAATTCCAACGGCATTGAAAAGCTGAGAATTGTGGGCATGCGCACATATATGGTTACATTACAGTACTCGCAACCATATGACGTGGGCATTCATAGCAAAACATCATAGCAAAACACCAGCAGTATCACGAGACCACTACACGGATTCTCAACACTGTAACTCCTTGAAAGTTTGCTCAATCTAAAAATTTCCAACCCTGACAGAGAGCTGAGAATCTGTGCTTTCCGGCAATATATGATGTGTGGTATATATATTACGGTAATGTTGAACAGCACCGTGAAAATGGCAGCTTTGGCAGAAGATGAGTGAGAAAGGAGAGTGAAGGAAGAGAGTAAAAGGAGAGTGAGTGAGAGTGGTGTTTTGTTTTCAAAAAATAGCATTAGATAGTGGCATTTGTGCTTGTCTGTCTTGTGCAATAACATGTTACTTGAGAATGATGAGAATGCATTTATCCACCTTTATTTGCACTAATTGTCACCTATGTACAGTACTTAACAAATTTATTAGACCACCTGTCATATTTGTCTCAGAGACCCTCCAGGATCATAAAATGCTTTAATGTGGACTCTTTCATTTTCAGTGAGCTCTCCACGTTTTACCATTTTGAACAGGAATGAGGAATTTCAAACTGAATTCACCTTTTTATACCCAAATTTGAGCCGGCTCACTGGGCTTCTCGGAGAAGTCAGAAATGAATCAAGCATAACATTCAAGCACTAAAACTCATTTTTATGTTCAGGAATGCAAGTAAATAACTATAATTTGACATATTAATCAAGAAATATTAATGTGCTTTACTATTTTTTCAGTTTTTTTGTAAATCAGTGAATTTGAAAATTAGTGAATAACAATAATAATTACATTTTAGCATTAAAAATATCATTTTGGTTAAAGAGCTTCTACATATTAATGTATTAACCATTGCAGAAACATAAAAAATGATTTTGGTTATTACTAATGTTGTTAATTTAGGACAGCTGTGGCATAAACCTTACTTTGGGTGGTGGTCTAAAAATTTGTTAAGCACTGTATATAGTTATCTTTTGCATTGTGTTTTGCACACCCAGAGTCCTAGACTCAAAAAATGACTAATGGTTGTTCTGAACATGTATAGGTTCACATTTCAAATGTCAAATCAAAACTTCATGAGCAATAACAAAATTTCTTCTCATAAAAGCCATGAAAAACAAATCCGTTTTTATGTTTTTCTTCTTTTAAACTGCTGACAATTCCATATAATGTGCAATAATCATTAACACGATGTTGAAAAGTCAAGTTCAAGTACACCTGGGAAACAGGACCAAAGCTCTCAGACTTAGAGCATTTCCTGACTATTTTACAGCCATAATAACAAAATATGTCCAAATTGCCGTTTTTAGACTCAGTAGGTAAAGGGTTAAAAACCTTTGGAATTACAATCTGATAAATGATTAAGAAAAAAAATAGTTTTCAGTGGACTATCAATTGAATGGTATGTGTAATACAAAAACATACAAAAAAAAATGTAAATTTTCATGGCATTTTTTTTCTTTTCTGGATTTCAGCAGAAGGTTAAAAACATCTCAGTTCCAAAAAACCTGGGAATTTTCAGGCTATGACTTGAAGTATCTGGCTTTAAAGGGTTAATGATTTGATTGGAGATCACGCTACATCCCAATGACTTGCATCCTCAATTTACTACACAGCTCCTGGTTACTTTTTATCAGTGAAGACAAGCAGTCAGACAAATATGAACTACAATTTTTATTATTGAGTCAGTGCTTTAGAAATGAATGTCAACATGAATATCTTAAGGGATGCACAATATTATCTGCAGATATGAACATTTCTGCTGGTATCTACAGCTGTCATATTGGCTGTAAGTACGCTCTAATAAGTTCTGGATTTTAGAGGAGTTTGGGGCAGGACCAGCAGACCTGAAGTCTTTTCTTTGTTCATCCTCATTCCTTAAACCAGTGCCTCCCAGAGTGTGGGCATTGGGTAGATGGGCCACAAAAGCTGAAGCAGGTAATTCTGGCACAACCTCACTAATGTCCAAGGTGCATGGAGGATGAGGAAAGTCTTGAAGGAAACAGAAATCCCCAGCAACACTTGTAGTGTAGAAAACAAGTTCATTAGACAGACGCGTTTCAGCTTTTTGTCTTCATCAGGGTCATTACGAAACACTGCAAAAATAATCTGAATAGTGTAGTATGAAATCAGAAAATGTGAAAAAAAATCAAAAAGATACAAAATTACATACAGTAAATGCAACCAACCAGATACATCCACATCACTTAACCAGCCAATAGGATAACAGCACCAATGGGCTGGTTAAGTGATCATGTTGTTTATGACCAATAGGCAATGTCAGAGAGGCACAGGGAGTGTCTGATAGGAAACTGACACCATTATGGGCCATAAGAGGTCAGCCAGAAGATTTAACTCATTTCACCTTTTTATCATTTATTTTGTCTGATGTATACAACAGGTGTAACATTTTAACAGGTGTTGAATTAACTGGCATCCCTCTGAAGTACATTTACAGAGATACATATTAGAAAATACTTAAAGTGACTTTACAGATGCTAATTTAAACAAAATAGGTTCCAGTGGCTCATTAATTTTACTTTGTGATGTTACAAACACTTTCTGAGTAATATTAGTGAATCGAAAGCAAAACATTTTCATTGAAATTCTCTGTGTATGAAATAAAAATATGATTAAAAAAATGGTATAGCTATAGTCTCATGTTTGCAAGGGTTTTTGGAGGGCCCCATTAGATTTTCAGGTCTCAAATCGTGCTGCAGCGTCAGCTATAAGCGTGTAGGATAACAGCAAAAAGCCAGTAAAGCACATCCCTATAAATGTCTTAACATAGTACATGGATTGTATAGGACCAGGTTTAGCAATGCCAATATGCAGTAATTGATTATATTCTGTCACTGAATCACCGCAGAGCCATTCATGTCTGCATCATTATGCGTCATTTAGAGGATTTATTTCAACATCCCTGCAATACAGAAGTAAAAAACAAACCAAAAAAAAAAACACACACACACACACAGATAAACAGCCTTTGTTTAGAGCAAAAATCAGCAGACTAGTATCTCAGTAATCCACTTTTACTAATCGAACCATTTCCCCTTAATACAATCATATGAAAGCATTTTCTTTGGCTTTCATTAAGAAAAAATAAGCCACATGAGCTTTATAAACCAACAAAAACAAATGAAAATGCTCCCTAAAAGCACAAAAACAGTCATTTGAGATGAGGCTTTGTCTCGCTGATATTCTTTAAGAGGCAGTGTTCATAAATGTTTTAGTACCTAGCAATAATTACAACATCTAAACTCCTAAACTGGATGGTATTTTTATAAATGTAGACAACACCCTCCATTTTATTATATCACAAGTCACAGTTAAGAGTTTAAGGTGATTAAACCAACAGCATGTGAGCAAATAAGAAGACTAATGGTAAACAAGATTATGTTTTTAATGCAGAGCAGTAAAATGTTGCATTGTTTTTGTGATTCCTCCTGCAGATTTGGACCACGCATAAGTCTAATTAGGGTTTTTTTTTTCTCTGTGTGTGAGTTGGAATCTCCACAGCTCATACGGGAGCGAGGCCAGTTAGCATAATGGCACGGTGGATAAATCTCTCGCAGCAGGCCTGCGTAACACTGGAAGCTGTTTTTGTGCGTTAAGCCCTTTTTAGGATGATTTGTGAGAGTCAGCGCTCGTACAGTTCTGCCTCGTAGAGCCACTCTGACCCCCTTCCTCTTAAATCAGCCTGGCCGCGTTGCAAACAGGCCAAGGCTGGTTAATGCTGGGTCAATAATGTGGGTCTGAGTGGGACAGACGCACACGGTCTTAACTTTTTTCTCTGTTAAACACAGCGTACATGTCAATACGAAGACAGCGGTAATACTAGAGGAGGTCATTATTCCTGCAGAGGGAAATCGCTGGTGTGTAGGTTCAGCGTGTGTTTCCTTGTGCATGTGCAGAGCGTGAGAGAGATGGGGGAACAGCTGCATTGATTTGGTTTTGTTTGCTGAGCACTCGGAGCAGAAATGTAAGCCGTGGGAACACCTGGAGAGAGGGTAAAATGGGAGAAGGGTTGTTGGTGGTGTCAGCGCTGCTATTGGCTCTGTACCAAGCGTGCATACAGTACATGAACATGCACATATGCTGCACACCTCTGATGTGTGAGGGCAGCCCTGGATCCCAATCAGCAGCACTTAACAAAGCTTCCCTCTTTCTCCCTTTAATCGCAGGCTCAATTTGTCACTGGGGTGTCCAATTTCTGATAAGCGCTTTGACTGAGGGAGGCAATGTGGGTGTGGGGGAAGAACACAAAATGGATGCACCTGCTAACAAATGAAATCAAACCACTCCATCTTCATTTCCCCTTTTTCCGCCAGCTGGAACAATGCAGCCGCGCTTTAGCTCTCAGAACATTGAGTTATTTCCCTCTAACCAGACAGACGGCCTGGCTGACTTACAGTCAAACTGTTAGAACAAAAGTGTGCTTTTAAAGCGTCTCATCAGCAGCTCGGCCCATCTCTGTGACACACCTGAGAGGAATTTAATGTTGAAGTTTGACTGCATTGTTTCCTCTTAACTATAGAGCAGTGATTTTGTACAGGATGATTGCTGATCAGCAAATTTGCTTGCAGAATTGCACAGCTCTTGTCAATTTGGCTTACACAGAGTGGTGTGTAGTTCATACAGGAAGTTATTTTGGATCTTTGTTGATGTAAAATCTGTGAAGATTTGTTCGACAAAAGCTCATCTGTTTGGGCTGCTCATGCTGTTTACTGCAAAGTTAAAACTACTAAACTCTTTTCTTTCTATGCAGCACCAAACTTAACCCCTGTATCAGCCTACATGAGTCTAACAGCTGGCTGTTATCACAGTTTTCAATATGCATTAGCTGCTGGCTAGGCGTTGAAAAACATTTTCAGACAGCTAGATTTTGCATGAAGTCACAATAATTGTTTTTAACTCTATCATATGATGAGTCAAGGGGTTTTACTCAACCAGTAAGACAGAGCCTGGCACACACTAAAAGATATATAAAATCTTAACCAATGTTGAAATTGTGGCACCTCACATGATGACAACCATGCAGAGTGGATGGATCCGCTAGATTCTAAATCTGTCATCAGGAAAATCCATCTTGCAAGGTTTAAATCTAAAAGTATTGTGCCAGGTCTCAAAAGGGACCTGACCAATCAGCATCGTTTGAGGCTAACGAGGTGGTAGCTACGGTTGGGGTTTAGTCATAGGAGAGGGTAGCAATGGCTGCCACTGGTGTAGCATTTGGCTCTGCTGTAGCTACAGTATGGTACAGCAGCATTTTTTCAGATATGGACCACATTTCTTTTTTTACACTTTCCCCAACTAGCCACGTCATGATTTTTATCCACCAACAAGCTAATTGTTACAGCATCTTCCTGCCAAGCTCACGTTACATAACAGAGCTGCATATGCCTGACTACCTCGTTTTGTCTTGATGCTCTGATTGGCCCGTAAGTAATGTGACAGATGGGACATTCATCTAATCACCTTTCAAGAATTTTTTTTGAAAAGTCCAGCTCTTCTTGTACACTTTGTATTGAATGTTTCCCAGATGAATGTGAAATATATCCATGCAATGGATATATGAAAGAGTCTATCTGGAGTGTCAGGTTAACATGATGTGAAACACAACGGCAGATTTTGTTCTTTAAGTGTGTTGTGTGTGCAATAAGAAGACCAACACCGAACACTACAAACTAATAGATTCAATCACCAACAACCAGTCTCCACTCTCAAAACTCAAAATATTGCACAGTATAACATGGCTTTGAGTAAACAAGACAGATGTGGCCAGCTGTTAGCTACCTCCATTACAGTAGCAATTTTGGTCCAGCTCCTCTCCTTGTGAGTTCAACTGTGGCATGTTTGACAGGAAACATACCACAGTAAAATCAGCAAGTTAGTCATCTGTTTCTGGCCGGTACCAATGCCAATGTTTTTTCATGACTTCTGTTGGTGTAACATTTCCACAATGCCAACTTTCATGGTTCTTTCATGGTTGGCCCGATTTTGTCTAAGTTTAGGTTTAGTTTGTCTAATAGTTCACATCTTCTGCCAAATAATAAATTTCTTCTTTAAACCAGCTGTTTGGTTTACTAAAAAAATAAATTGATGTGGCACAGCAGATAAACATCTGCTACTGACTACAGATGGTCCAATGCCCTTATTTCCTTCCAGATACTGATTCCAATACCAGAGGGTTGGGTATTGGCCAGTACAGACTGCTGATTGAATACCGGTAAAAACTTTCTGTACCGACCCAGCTGTGGAAAACTGGCAAATTATTGAAGCTCTACAGTGAACTCAGAACATGGCTCAACAAATAGAATCATAACCTACAGCCTCTCTGTGACACTTTGAGTTAACTTTCCTGTTAATTATTATGAATTTTACTGTGAAATATTAAAATAACAATGACACAGAGGGCCACATCCCAGGCTCTCTATGTCTCTTTATCTCTGTTATGTGCAGTTGAGGCTGTAGTGATAATAAATAAATTTATGTTTAAGCATGCACAGTTTGACAAAGCATGGCATCATAACAGAACCTGCCATTGGATGGCAGCCCCTCCCAAAGCAGCAAAAGGGTTAGGGTTAGGGTTTTGGTTCTTCTTTGCTGATCTAAAAAGAGTAGCTCG
This sequence comes from Cheilinus undulatus, assembly GCF_018320785.1. Lineage (NCBI taxonomy): Eukaryota > Metazoa > Chordata > Actinopteri > Labriformes > Labridae > Cheilinus > Cheilinus undulatus. Next base: position 17,019,766 of record NC_054876.1, on the reverse strand, counting down.
TGCATGCAGTGTTTTCGAGCCATGCATAGCATGGCTACACAAGCAAAATAAAGTTAAACAAAACTGTATTGGTTTGCTGTATAAACATGTGTACTTGCTGGTAACGATACCGCATTTTAAGCAGTATTGGACGTTTTTTTGACACTGGTATCGGAATCTGAAAAACTCTACCTGTGCCTGCTGCTGGGCACATTTTGATGGTTATTAAAGATGGCAGTTTACAAAGAAGACAATTCCCCAACCTTAGGAGATCTGCTTGTGGCTCTGCTCTCAATTTTCAGTGTAAGCGGCTGTATGACTATGACTATTGGGAAGCAACTGATCGAGCCATTGTACCCCCTGTGTCTGGTTTGAGAAAAAAAAGCATACTTACCCATTATTGGTTAATACATTATTTTCAGTTATCAAAAGGTGCAAGCAAAGTCCTACAAACTGTGTACATTGCATTTAACAGCATGGAATTTTGCTTGCAATTTTCGATTTCAATTCAGTCCTCCTCTAACTTCCTGTCTAGCAGGATAGATGTGTTTTTTTAATGTTTTGTGACACCATTATGAATTGAAATAGTAGGCACTATATCATTTAAAAACACTTGATATTGAGAATGATTTAGAAGTATCAAATATCAGAGTTGTGACCGCTGTAGGAAAGACAAAAATCCACCTCTGATAAAAATAATTCCTTCCAAGCAGTGAACACTGGAAGGTAATTTTCAGACTTTTTTTTATGTTTGTGTTGTTCCTGCAGTCCTCTGTGTGCTGTGACACAGTTAAGAAAACATGGATATTGGACTGACAAAAGGCAAGATGACTTGAGGGCAGCCGTATCTGTTTGTTTGGCTTTCTTTTCACTGTTCAACAACTATGTGATTTATAACCAGTGTTAGGTAGTGTTACTTTTGAAACTAACTCGTTAGATTACTGTGTTACATACTGAGAAAAGTAACTTGTTGCGTTACTGCGTTGTCTACTTCTAAAACTAACACGTTAGAGTACTTTTGTGTTACTAAATATTAAAACCCTTTAGCCACTTGTTCCACTTGTCGGTCGTAAAAACGACAGATAACAACCTCACATTTGCATTTAATGTGCAGACTCTAATGCCAATGACCAGCATAATTTACAGCCCATAATCTGTATCTCTGCAGCCTGAGAACACCGTTAACAGACAGGAAAACCTTTACGGCTCTTTAAGATGCTCACAATCTGACAACAAGCTGAGCAGAGGCAGACAGAATCACTTGAACGCTGCATAATAACAGCGCGTAATTGGAACGGCTGCACAGCTGATTGAATGAAAGCAAATGGAGCTTTGAAACTTACGTTTCACCATGATGCTGCTCTTGTCCCTTTTATCCAAAAATTCAACATAATGGGGATAATTCCAAAGTGTCATGCTGTCCTCTCTGTCATCTCACTGGCGCAACAAGCTAACAATGCGCACATAATGGCCTAGAATGTTTACGGCACGGTGCTACGTACCAACGTGACTACAGGAAGAGAGAAGGACAAACAGAGCAGATGCTTCAAGGAGCTTCCTTTTTTTCTTCCTCTCTTTTGAAGCCACTGAAGAGAAAGGAAATTTGGGATTTTTCTTTCAGTAACAGATTATTTTTATGTAAATGTAACTAATAAGGGGATTATTTGAATTGTAAGAAAGTAATCTGAGTACTCTAACGTATTACTTTGTCGCGCGTTACCCCCAACACTGTTTAACTGAGTATACACAAAAGCATAGGACTGGAAAAACCTGCTGCCTGAATGTGATGATTTCTATCACTGCACAAACACATATTCAAACCCACACAGATGGTTGATACAAGCTAGTTTTGTATCTGTGTCTCTAACCATGTCATCACAGTCTTGTACCAAACTCCACAATCTGGCATCTGACAGGGCAGCATGTGACCTGGCTCTCTGTAGTCCGGTCTGATACGGATACGTGGAGATAGCACTGATGTGGTGGCACCATGAGGAGATGAAAGGAGCTATGTTGCTCTCATATGTGAGCATTGTCTCTGAGCTGATCTGACAGTAACCAGAGGGCTGATGTTTCTCCAGCTGATAAAGAGTCTCTTTAAATGTGTTTATGCTCACGTGCATACCTTTAGTGTTTCTCTACTGTTGTCATCTGGCATTTCAATACAGCAGGATGGATAAACATGGCTTCAGGGATAGCAGTGTCAGCCAAGAAAAACAAGCTCACATCCCAGGTTTTAAAAACTGAAACTTGGTGATAATTCTTTGGTGTCTCATTTAGAGGCATGTCGATTTTCTTGTGGGGTCTTTACTTGCCTGAGGTTAAAGATAACAGTGTTTGGTTTAGGTAAGACCAAAAACAAAGTTAAATGGTGATCATGCACCAGTATTATTGCATTAGTATTAAAGTATTTGGCCAAATTCAGGTGTTTCAATCAGACCCATTGCCACCCTTTGCAACGCAGTCTACATTTGCAAACATTCATGATACAGAATGGGTCGTTCTGAGGAGCTCAGTGACTCCAAGGGTGGCACTTTGATGGATACCACCTTTGCGATGAGAGGGTTTGTGAAATTTCATCCCTGCTGGATATTAGGGCTGACAGCCTCAAGTCAATTGGTCGATTTATTGGTCGATGACCTCAAGGCCGATCAAAATCCAAATGGTTGAACAATCGCACGTGCTACTTTAATTGGAAAAATCCATTTTTTGCAGGGGTGAGAAGGGAGACGTCATGTGTTTGTATTTTTTCAGTTGTCTAGTGTTACAAAATATAATTTACAAAAAAAATAACTATGAATATAACTATTCAAATATAATTTACTCATGCCTTTAAGGGTAATTAATTATAGGTTAAATACCCAGAAAGTCAAAACAACGTCCCCGGGACCCTCCCACCGCGCAAAGCCCATGAAGCACGTTTATACTCTGTTTCCCATTAATTGACAACATGTCGAAAAAGTCAGCAGTGTGGCAACATTTTGTTAAAAAGGATGATTTTGATCCGTCCCACGACCAATCGATTAATTGATGATCTGGTGCGATTTTAGTCGACCAAGTTTTTCTTTGTTTGACTACAGCCCTACTGGATATTATTAGAAATTTGAAGCATTTAGGAACAACAGCAACTCAGCCACAAAGTGGAATACCAGTAAAACCACACCTCAATCATACCTGCCTGACTGCATCATGCTAACTGTAAAGTTTGGTGGAAGGGGGACAATGGTATTGGGCTGTTTTTCAGGGTTTGGGCTAGGCCCCTTATCTCCACTGAAGGGACGATCTTAATGCTTCAACATACCAAGACATTCGGTTAATGTTATGCTTCCAAATTTGTGGCAACAGTTTGGGGAAGGCCCTATTCTATTCCAACATGTCTGTGCTTCAGTGCATAAAGCAAGGACTATAAAGACATGGTTTGTTGAGTTTGATGTGGAAGAACTTGACTTGGTTTTTGTCCTAGGGCCTTGCCCTCAACTCCATTGAGCACCTTTGGGACGAACTGGAATGGAAATTGCAAAACAGGCCTTTTCATCTAACATCAGTGTCTGAGCTCATAAATGCTCCCCATAATAAATGGGCAAAAATTCCTTCATTACAGTCCCTGTTGATGTAATAGCCAGGTGGCTGAATACTTTTGTCCATATAGTGCACTTAAAGATTTGGGGGATGAGAGAAGTTTATAGAAAGTGTAATGAGATAGTTTTGACTTGAATTTAGACCTATACGCTTGCCTAGATTTGAGTTTTTCTGATGTACCTCAGCTTTTCCTTTGAAACTTGGAGGCTAACTCTATCCAAAAACATATATCAAAAGCTTTTGCCATGAAATTAAAGTAGAAGTTCATCGTGCCTTGACTTTGATGATTTCTTCATTATTAAGAAAAGTGACCACTCCCTTAGGGACAAAATCTCAAAACTTAGATCAGATCTAACTTTTTTATGTGGCACCATCATTTGGTTATGATTTCAACCCACCAAACACTTTGATGTGGACATTTTCAGCAGATGCTGATGTGCCTTGTGTTCAGTGCTACTTAGTCATGCTAACACATAGACTATAACTATAGATGGTGAACTTGCTAACTTTGCCAATGTTGAAGTATTAAAGCTGCAGCATTTTAACGTAGTTGTCGACTGTGCAGTTCATTATTGAATTTAATCAAACTCAGACTAACTACCTTGTCAGCTGTTCTGATTAAAAATGTGTGTGAAAACAGGCCAAACATTGATTTCAGAACAGCATCAAATTAATTGGACTAGCTTCTTATTTTAATAATTAGTTAATATGAGATGTGCTGGGGTGTGAATAAATCAAATCTAAAGCCTCTTTATGAGATCTTTCCTTTTTTCTTTGACTGTGTGTCATATCAGATCTTCTTTCCTCCCTCGAGTGCTTTAAAACTGTCATGTGTGAGAGCAGGCTGGCTTATTTCTCATTGAGGCATGCCCAGCTCTGGCTGCACTCTGGATGGATTTGCAGCAGATAAATAAATAACTAAGCTGGCACCCCTCACTTTGGATCCCCTCTGTTTTGGCAGGCCGTCCTTGCTGCATTTTCTATCAGGTGTAAACATGTCTGTCAAACGGCATGGCTAGGGGGCCCGGTGTTTTTGGCATGCATGACGCCACGCATGGGGCGCTGCTAGCCCTTTCCGTCTGCCCACCTGACCTTGGCTAGGCTTGACACGACTGAGCACACTTAGCTCTACCTTCCACTTCTGTAGAGCTCTTTAGGAAGCCAAGTGGGCTTAAGTGGCTGTTAGTGAATCTGACCCCAGGTTGAAGAATGGACCTTGGCTGGCTGTCCCAGCAGTGCTGACGTGGTGGAAGGGTAATCCAATGCATAGCTCTGGCAAAGATGTCCAGGCTCGGTTAGGACACTCAATGCCCCGTATCTTCACATCCTCTCATCTCACCACCATTACTGTCATCTTTGCCACTGTGAGCAGCTGTGGATCTCATCCAAGAGGCCCAGCTGCAGGCTCCAAACCACTGAAGTAAAGACAAAACACTCAGATAAGAAGAGGCCTTACACTTTGAAGTGGCGTGGTATACAGAAGAGCCTGAACAATTTAGGGTTTCTGACACTTAACTCTTAAACCTACAGGATGCGTGTGTGCTGTGATCCATCTTTACTGCAGCTTTTCTCTGACCATGAGCACCCTGGCCTATAGAGTCTGTTTATGAAGGGCAGTCCAGAGCAACTGGATCAGGAATATGATGATGTCTGATGTCTTACTTTATGTTTGGATTGATCTGCTCTGTTCAGCTTCATGTCTGTGAAAAGTAGCTCTGTCAGTGTTTACCTTAAGTGCATTTGACTAAGAATTGATTTTTTCTTTTGTTATTTACAGAAGGCAAAAAAATCAAGATTGTGTACTTTCATCAAGCTAAAAATAATAAGATATGACTTTTGGTCCAAAGTTCCCAGCCCTAGATACCAGAAAAAAAATCAAATAGTATTGATCTTTTGTGATAAAAACTCTGAAAAGTAAGATAAATCTTAGTCAAGAAGACTAAAATGTTGTCTGCTGGACTCAAAATCCATTATATTTCTCCACTGTGCATATAAGCTATGTCAGTATTTTCATTTGTGTATTTTGAATAAATTAAAGTATTGATAGTGCGTTAATATGAGTGATTTGCATCCATTTGAATTTCACAACTTGGCTATTAAACTACTAAAAGGGAAAAAAGGTGTGGCTAAAAGTAAAGACTAAAATGTGAAGAGTTTTTATTGACTAAAACTGGACTAAGATGTTTTGGACTTTTCAAGTATGACCAAAAATTCTCTATTGGATTGAGGTCTGGACTTTGACTGGGCCTCTCCAGAACATTCACCTTGTTGTCTTTAAATCATTTCCATGTAGCTTTAGCTGAACACGTTGGGTTATTGTCTTACTGGAAAATAAATATTTCACCAAGCTTTAGTTTTCCTGCAGACTGAATAAGAGTGTCCTCCAGGGTTTTCCTATATTTTGTCACAGTCATATGACCCTCTGCCTTTAAAAGCCTTACAGGACTGGCTGCCGAGAAGCACCCCCACAGCATGCTGTTGCCACCGCCGTCCTTCTCAGTGGGGATCGTGTGTTTGTGGTGATGTGCACAAACTCATCAGACCAAAGAACTTTCTTCCACTTGACCATGGATTCTCCCACATGCCTTTTAGTGAACTCTAGTCCAGATTTAATGAGTTTTCTTCAACAGTGGCTTTCTCTTTGCCACTTTGCCATAAAGCTTTCACTAGTGAAGAACCTGGGCAACAGTTGTTGTATGCAGAGTTTCTCCCATCTCAGCTGCTAAAGCTTGTTACTCTTTCAGAGCAGTCATGGTAGTCTTGGTGGCCTCTCTTGCTCGCCTCCTTCTTGCATGGCAGTGTTAATTTCGTTGAGTAAGGGGGCTTTCACATTAGGCCCAGTTGGTTCGAACCGTGCCACGATTCCTCCCCCTCCCCCTTCCCCCTCAGGCTTGCTTTCACACTAGCAATATCGAACCGTGCCCGGGCGCACTTGCGTATTTACTCGGTCTGAAACAGCAGGTGGCGGTATGCACGTAGCTGGTTTACAACCCCGCACGGAAGGAGAAAGAAGAAGAAGATTGTTTTTGTTTTGACCCGGCAAAAAGTCCATCATGCATCCATGGATGATTAAAATCACTCTTAAGATGCCAGCAACTTCGCTCTTCGTATCTGCACATCTACTTGCAGCTCAGAGGATTAAATGGGCTTGCGCTGCAAAGATACAGCGGTTTTTGAGGTGACAGGAGACTTTTTACTACCTTTGCATCTCCTCTCACTGACTCCAACCTGTGTTCATCTGTAAGGTGAGTCACAGCAGACCATTTATTGACTGGATTCTGATGATTTCCGCCCTTTATTTAGGAAAAATGTGAACAAACTGTCGCGATGTTCAAAGAAGTTTAGCTTTTATGATGATGTCATAAAGCTGATAGGACGCTCTGTCCCATATCCGAACGCGGTTGCATTCACACTACCAAAACGAACCGGACTTTGGGCTCAAGTGCACTCGGATCCGGGACCGGGCCCCTAGTGTGAAAGCCACCTAAAACTATGACAAAAAATGTTCGTCAACAGCCTTTTTCCCATGACAAAAACTTGAATAAGACTAACAAAAATAAATCTGTGATGACTAAAACGGCCAAAAACTAAGTTTAGTTTTTGTCAAAATTACTTAAACTAGACTAAAATGTATTGCAGTTTTTGTCAGCCATTCAAAATCCATTATATTTTGCCACTGTGGGTAAATTTGTCACAAACACAATGCAGCTGGAGCTATTTTGCCTCTTAGCTGTAGAGAGCAGGGACCCCAGTCTTAGCAGGGTGAACAGAACACACTATCATGGTTTGGTACCAGATTCAGGCAAGAAAATAAATGCTTGGACAAAAAGTAAAGACTAAAATGTGAGAACTTTTTATGAACTAAAACTAGTCAAGTTTTCGTTGACTAAAACTACTCTAAAACTAAAAAGGATTCAAAAGACTAAAACGTGACTGAAACTAAAATGCATTTCATTTAAAGACTAAAGCTAAGACTAAAATTAGCAATAGCTGCCAAAATTAACATTGTTGCATGGTCACTCAGTTTGTGAGCACAGCCTGATCTAGGCAGATTCACACATGTGCCATATTCCTTCTATTTCTGGACTCTGGGGAATGTTCAGTACCTCGGAAATGTATTTGTGTCCACCCCATGTTGTATAAATTTTAATATCCTTTTATCTGATTTGCTCATGGTGTTCTTTTGTCTTCATAGGGTAATGTTAGCAAGGAATGCTGATGAACCAGTGACTGGAACTTTTGGACTTAAGTGTCGTTCTTCTATAGTCACTTTAGACACATTCACTGCACTCAGGTGATCCTCATTTCACTAACTGTGAGACGACTAGCTCCAATTGGCAGGACCTCTGTTAAATTTGGTCAGTCACTTCAAAGGTGCTGTATTTTCAAGCAGTAACATATTTTACATTACAAATTTTTGTTTTATTGATATTACTTTGTAGGAATCCATTTTCACTTTGACATTAAAGGGTTTTTTTTTTTGGCAAAAAAGCCAAATTATATTGACCATGACTGATTTATAAAATCAATAAAAGGGTAAAACAAGTGGGTGCATACTTTTTATATACTTAGTATATACATACTAATTCATTGTGGTTTGGCTCTAGTTCCCTTCTCCTCTAAAGCCCCTGTTCTCACTGTGAAACCAACTTTCCGTATCTGACACGTATGCAAAGATTGAGCCGATCCAGCTGTGGACTCTGCATTATTCTAAGGGCACGCTGTCTCTCTTCGCTCCACATCCACCACCTCACCTCAGGGATCTGTCACTTTTTCATCAGTGAGTTACTGAGCGTTCATACAGCCTCCCAGTTGTTTCACAGACCCCTCCCTCCCTTAAAAGAAGACGAGTTTCAAGTAGCTGTCTTCTTCTCTCCCTCACTACCGCAGCACTTTTCTGTTTGACAGTTTTATCCTGACAACCCGTGTCTCGCAACTTGGAAACCACTATTTTATACCCTCAAATTTGTGTGCAAGTTGGGTTTAGGTTGGTTGACTTTTTTTTTTTAAACTCTCAGCTCGTTATCATGGCCGTCTCCCAATCTCTCGCCCTTTCCCTTCTGGTGGGAGATAACACTCCGGGTTGATGAGGGGTCTCTGAACAGTCCTGTCCGGAACGCCCGGGGATGTGCTGGAGTCATCAGGATCCTTTGTGTGAGACTGTCATAGCCTGACATGCCGTCGGCCCTGCTAGTAACAGAAATCTTTTTCCACCTTTTGTTGTTTGCAAAGTCTGACGGGCTAATGAAGGCCACACTGATGTGTCATGTCTTCCCAACGTGCTCAAGAGCCAAGGCTTTTTTCCCCCCTTTTCTTTTCACAGAACACTCTGGCTTTGCATTCAAGGGTAAAAAGGCGCTCTTCTTCTTCCTGCTCCTTTTTCTTTCTTTACCTTCTATTCAGAGACGCAGCTTGCAAAGAAAAGTAATTTCACTCTCTCTGTCCCTGAGAGAATCAACACACTGAAGTTGCATTGAATTTTCTTGCTGCAACATTTTTTCTTGGCTCTATTTCAGACCCATAACCTGGGGGTAAACATGCAATTAAAATAACAGCAGCCTGCCTTTTCCTTCCACTCCTCCTCTCCTTCAGCCGTTAGCACAAGCAATGTACAACACGGTGACTTGGTTCTCCTAATTGCCTTTGCTTTTAATTGGTAGAGAGAAGCTCGTAATATTCAACCAGCAACCAAACATATTTTCTCACCTGTTTTTTTCCCCTTCTTTGTTGTTTTTCTCCTCTAATATTGTTGTATGTGTCTCCTTCTAATGAGTTTATTTCTGGTGCACACATCTTGCTTTCTCTTACTACTGCTGGTGGATATTTTCACACATGAACCTTTATATAATTAGCTGATGCACTTCTCAGTTTTATAGCAAATATACAATCACCTGGTCTCATTTTCTAAATGGCCTCTCTCTATCCTGTTCCTTTTTCCCTCCTGTGAACTTTTTTTCAAACTTCCACATGAATTTCTGTTTCTCCTTTCCCACCAAGGAATAGAAAGAAAATATAGGTCAGCTTTTATGGAAGCAATTTGACACATGACACAAGCCATGCGCATCACTCTCTCAAGTCCTGCTTTTGTCTGCTAGCCTTTATTTGTCTATAATGAAAGCCACGCAGTTATTCGCACACTTTTATTACGCTTCTATAAGTAGCTGGTGGAGACTTGCCGAGTCACGCCCCCCCCTCCTTCCCTTTAATACTCTGAGAACCCCGTGGTGTCTGTCTGCACGGGGCTGATAGTGTGAGACGCCTGGCTAAACTCCACCAAGCCAATCCCCGCTCCACAGGCCGGCCCAGCTGGCTCAGCTCGGCCTCAGCAGACGAGGCTCTGTTTCAGCCCAGGACAGGAGGGGCACAACGGGGGCTAAGAGGTGGGCACCTCTTTGATCGGATGGGTGGGCTGCAAGTAAAATAAGTCATCAATGTGTACTTGGTTGTTTTCACTCAGGCCCTTCTAGAAATTTTTAAAGAAAATCTCCCAAAGTTGGTTGTTCACATATTTACAACACAGAAGGAGATTTTCCCTGTCGGAATAGTGTCAGAATAATTCAAAATTCTATGATGAGGATATTTGTCTATAGCTATACTACATGTGTACATATGAGTTAAGACACTTAGAGGAGCTCCCATGTGCTATACAGTTAATGGTTGCTTTGCAAGCTGGATGTAAATGACAGGAAATATACTGTAACTCTGGTCTATGTTATATGTAATATAGTATTTTCTTACATTCCATTCTTTCACCTCAGTTTGACATTTTAATAAACACCCAAAAAAAAAATAACATATCATTCCTGCTCTTGCCAGCTTACATTGGCTGTTTGTATTTTTTATGATTTTCATCATTTTAAGATTTTATCACAACTTTTAAAGCCTGAGATGACCTTGACCTCAAATGAATATGGTATTTCTCTATACATGCCAGGAAATTCCTGGCAATTGCTGGATGCTGCTGTGCTGCCTGATACAAACTAGCTGTCAGTGTTAATGATTTATTCACAATGCAATTAAGGTGCAAAATCAGTGCTTTTTTTTTTTAATCATGCAATTTTGTAATTTTAGGCATGCCACCCTCTGAGCGACCACAGCATGGCAGCAGCTGGATACGTTCCACTGCTCCTGCAACGATGGGAAATAAGTCCAACACTTCTCTTTTGAATGTCTCATTTAACAGAGCACAGTGGACAAGTTAGAATTAATCTGCACCTTGTGATGGCAAAGGTTTAACTTTTTTACTGTTTCCTGAAGCTCTTTTCATTTACTTTTCAATTAGCAGTACTGCCTTTTCTTTTTTAGTAACCTTAAAGTTGATACTCTCAATTTACAAGAAGTTCTTCTATGCTTTAGTATGAACAGAAAGTGTAACCAAAAAAAACCCTGTCTTTGTCACTTTTTGCTGGACTTGAAGTTTTCAGACTTCTGCATTAGAAAGATAATTTGTATAATCCAAATGAAGAAGAAGGCATAAGAAATAATGTTGACAGCATTGGTTTTCTTTGTTACCAAAATAAAACAACTAAATTCCAATATAACCACAAACAACACTGGTCAGAAATGCTGTTGCTCCTTGTCCTGCTTAATTGAAAAGCCCTCCCCTAAGAGGATGTGCTCGGCAGGTGTCCCAACGTCACTTTACTACTTTAACTTTAACTTTAACACAAATGGCCAGTTTTCATTAGCAGGACAAACTAGTCAAGAGATATCCTGATCAGCTACAAATACAATGATAAATCAGTATCAGAAAAAATCACATGCAAGACTATCTTAGAATCCAGAAACTAAAGAATAGATGGATACATTATTATTTAAATAAGGCAAAATCCACCAAACTATACCTAATTAAGTTCATAGCTCTTATAGGAAGTAAGAGAGCAAGCATAACAAAGAACCGTTTGTTTAGAAAATCTCTTATCGTTATCCTTAACTGGGTTACTGGCACAGAGGAATTGGCTAAACGGGAACAACTGAGAAGTTAAATGCTGTCACATTATTCAGGCATCATTGGATGACAGTGAGTCATTTTGTACATGCAGTCCTGAATGTTTCTATGTGCATGTAACGGTGTTAAACCCTGTATTTGACAGGATAAGTACTTTGAGGCTGTTCCAAACCTCTTAAGCAGGGGCCCAAGTCGTGCGATTTCCAACTGATTCAGACACAAATTTTGAGTGGCATGACTCATTTAGAAGTCAGGTTGACTTTAAACCTGATTGTGCACCATTTGTCATGTTGGGGGGGGGGGGCAGCCAACCACTGATTGGGTTGATCTCTGGCATGTTTGATATTTTGGCTGTATGACTGCACGCACTTACAGAGCAGAATAATGAACAGCATCCCCATCTTTGGGGTATTTTTTTCCTTTGTAAACTGTCAGACAGCACCTTTAATCATGATGAAAACAGCAGGAATGCCTTCCCTATAACAAAAGAAATAAACAGCAGGAAGTAAACCTACCTGGGAATCTCCAACTGACACAGAATATTTTTTATTATTTAGCTGCTAGTTGTGTTTGCTGGTGATTGTTTGAGCTGCATTTCATTATGATTGTTGTTGTAGAGTTAGCTTTAAATTGCACAGTGTACACCAGCTTAAGTCATGGTTTCAAACCACACTGATGTAGACCAAATAAAACATCTAAAAGTCAGGATCATAAATTATATCTCTTTGCATTTATTTGATTCACAACTAAAGAAATCAAGACAATGTTAAGAATCAATTCACAAATATTGAATTTGAAGATGCAATAAAAATGTGATTAATAATGACTTACAATGAAAATTCAGTGGTTAATTGCAACTTTATAAATGAGTACTAAAGATAACTGGCCCTTTGCAGTCAGATTACCCAGACTGTTAAGTGTTCTATAATAGGATGACTTTTTTGAATTCTTAATTCTGTCCCCACTTTTATCTGTCTTCTAAATCTTGTATATTTGTCTGTCCTTTCTGCATTTTGTATTTTAGTGAAGAACTTTGTAATATTTTCAAGTGAAGCGCTCTATGAATGAAGTGTATCATTTTAACTTATTTTTCTTAAAAAAGTTATCACGCAAGATTTCCCTCATTTTATGCATGCCCACAGCTTTGATGTCTCTGGAGTCAAGCCCTTGTCCAGACCGGGCTTAACCCCCTGCACGGTGGTCAGAGGGCAATCAGGACTCAGCAGAATCCTGCAGCCGAGACAGTCACATGCCTGCCACCACCTGAGGAGTGACACCTCCATCTTTAGCGAGCTCCGTCTCTGTCTGACTCAACTCCTTCAGGTGTAGTCATCCCTGATACAACCGGTCTGTGTGTTGAAAAACGGCTGCGTGGGGGTGTGCTGTCTTGGTGAAAAGGAGCCAGTGTTTGGCGTGTGATGTACATTTGAAGTCGTGGCAGCGCCGCTGATAGGCAAGTCAGTAGACGTCAGGCTTTCTGTCTGTTGGGTTTCATCTCCCCCTGCTCGGCTCTGCAAAGCAGAGTGTCAGCTGGGGCATTACCATAGGCTGACCTTTGCTGCAGCACTCCCCACTGCACAGCTTTCTGACATTCAGGGGCGCTGTGGGGGAGGCAGGAAGGGGGTGGGCTGATGGCCTGTTGGCTGTTTTTTGCCTGTAGTGTGTTGATGTGTGTGTGCTCCTATAACAACAGAACTGACAGTTTATGCCACCCTTTTTTCCTTATCCTTTCACTCTCTTGCCACTGTTTTGCTTTTGAAACGCAGAGAAAAGACAGAGTTATATTTGATATTTGGTTTTCATCCACCCCAAACCTGCCTGTTGTCAAAGAGATTGCTGTTATCTTTGTGTGAAATCTTGGCACCCCGATAAATGAGAGGGAGCTAGAAATGTTGCCTGCTGACATCAAGGAGCTGCCATGTACCTAAAATCCTTCCAAGGCCGAGGGAAAAGAATAACATATCAGGCCAATTAAAGTTAATGCATGGTGACACGCTGAATTGAGGGCAGGGATTGCTGCCATATGGCGGTCCGGGCTGTAAATCAGAAAAGCGAGGGGGGAGGAGAGGATGAGAGGAGTGGGAGGTTGGGTATCTTGAAGGGTGACGCAGCATCTATGGAATAAAACCACCCCCAAAATCCTCAGATCTGTCTCAAGACTGCAACTGCCACCCACCTGTCTCCCCCCTCCTTTATCTACCCTTTTCTCCTTCTCTCCCCCCTGCCCCTGCAGCACCCCAAGGTGCAACACTCTCAGGTATCTGTGTAGGACTGGCAGCTTCATTAAGGCTTGTTTTTTCTCCTCTCGCTGGGAGGATTTAAATGAGCTGTCATCCTGACCTTTTTGAGCTCCTGCTTTTTAAAGTAAGTTCAGCCCCCCCGCCACCACCTTAAACCCACCACCCGTCTTTCTCTCTTTCCACCTTTCTCTCCCGCTTTGTCACTCTTTCCTCCACTTGTCTCTTCTCCCCGCAGGGGGGAAGACACTTTTAAGCTTTCACCCTGCGGCAGACAGGCACGCCAAGGTTGTTTTGTGGGTAATTGCCTCTCTCATAGACGCTGTTTGCCTGCGCACACTTGCCGCCCTCTTCTGATGCCACACCACAAAAAGGGGGAGGGCGCGGACTCTGTAGACTTAATTTGCTCCCTGACTGTTCTTCAGTGCTGATTAAGCAAGCATCTGTGGTGTTTTGACTACAGCAGTAAGCCAAGCGGAGCATGGCTAACATTTTCTCCCTCTCTATTACATCAGGTTATTGCACAAAGTGGCAGGTGTTTATTGGAGCTGTAGCGCTGTTTATTCATTTCTTTCACCACATCCTGAGCTCGCTCCATTGTTTAACGTCCCTAAAATAAAGGTCTCTCTGAGGTGTAGAGCGCCGCAGTATCGATCACAGACTCACTAACTTGTCAGCACGGGGCCTCTCGAGTGTGTTCCCTTTCCAGTGTACAGGAGTCATTAATTTCCTCCGCCATGGTCGGGTGGAGGCGGAGAGGTAAAGCGCAGGTAGCAGGGTCCAACTAGCCGACTAACATGCAGGGCGAGGAAGGAGCGAGTCGATTTAAAGCAGCCAGCCCCTCAGGCCCAGTCTGCCCGTTTTACTTCAGCTGTTTGATGTTTAATTGAAGTTGTTATTGGCATCAAATGTCACCTTACCTGATGCTCCAGGTGTGAATCGGTTTCTAATTGAAAGGTAACTACGTCTCCCTCAGCCCTGTGCCTCAGGGGATCAGCCGCAGAGTTCTATTAGTCTGGACCTAGCCTCTGTATCACCACGCACCATGTGCTGCCTGCCAGTTATGTCTGACTGCTGACCTCTCCCTCTCTTTCTGTCTCTCTGCAGTGTGAGGAGAAGTGTGTGTCCCATGTTGCATTAGTGTCTGTGTGAAATGCTGGCCTGTCTGCCAGGGCCAGGTGACCTCCCCCTCCAGCTTCTCCCCCACACGCAGATGAACACTGGACTTCAGAAATGTAAGTACAGATCTCAGGACACTCACGCACACTTTAAACCACCACCATCATCCCACACACCAAACCAAGCTGTTACAATCATGCTGCCCGCCCCTCGTCAGATGCCCATGCCAACCTTGGCCTGGTTCTCTCTGCGGCAGCTTTGTATTAAAACCCGACACACTGAGAGAGTATTTTAGTGCTGCAGGACCACAGATCCGTCTTCAAGGGAAATTAGGATGAACTGCACCATTAATTTGCTGATGAACAGTGAACCAGCCCTCTCCTCTCCTCTCCTCCCTAAAGATCCGTCTATAACAAGTATGTTGATGTCTGTGTACTACAACACTTTTTCTCCACGTTCCTGTGTTAGATTCGGCCGTTACTTTATCCATCAGGAGGAGTCAGTCACCGTCAGACTCAGACAGATTTCAGCGGAGTCGTTTTTTGCCCTGGTGATCTTGTAATGTGAGTGAATTAAAGATGCAATCTGCTGCCCTGTTTAATAGCAGACTAGTCGAAGCTGGCTTAATTAATTCAATGTGTTTGAGTTTCACAACGGCTGACAAACTTGGACTCTGCACAGTGTGAGGGTCAGCAACACAAACCAAGTGCCAAAGTCAGCAATGAGAGCTGAGCCTAACTGGATCTGATCATGGGGAAAGAAGCAAATGGATACAAGAAAAATGTATTTATCTAATGGTTATTAAACAAAGATGGGTATCTAGCAAATAAAAACTACTGCTTCACACTTCTGCATTTATAGATTAAGCAAATCTGCATGGTCATACTCTTGCAGGGTCTTTTAAAGTAATGAAAATGAAAACATCAAGGCAAAACACAATCTGAACAATAAATACACTAAGCATGCAGAACTCTGCTAGAATTTGGAGTTGTGCAAGATACGAGAGTGGGATTCTCACAGGAAAGCTTAATACAAAATGCAATGCTTGGCTCATGATAATATCATGATACAGTGATTCTGTGATACATGACATATGGCAAAACAGTCTTTTATTGATGAATGTAATGTCTGATTAAAGCAACAATGTGTAGTAATTCATTCAAATATGCTAGACACCTACTGAAGGTCTCTGAGTGCAACTCCACTAAAACACAAAGTGCTGTTACGCCCAGCTCTTACAGACAACATGTATTTGGTGACAAGCAGAGGGTGGCAGTGCAGGCAAAGATGTGAGGAAAAGCCAGACAACCATGCCATCTAACTAGCTACGGTAAAAATACTGAATTTAGAGCAGATATGCATGTATCTACAGCAGATGGTTTGCAAACTGTTTCCATGTACAATGCAAGTCCATCTCCAGCAACACAGCCAGCTCAGCATTGGACTTGCAGCTTACTGTCATACTCTCTCCAATGCTCTAGTTTGTCATCTTGCTTGCTCTTTTTCTTTCTTATGATATGATGACACACTACCCTCCACTGCGCTACAATACGATACCATATGACACGGTATGATATGCAATACGATACCACAAAATGATACATCATGGCACAGCACCACAATACAATATAAAATTCATTCCCACAGTCTGTGGTGAGACCCACGGTTAGTTTGCATTAGGGTTTTTTTTTTGTTTGTTTGTTTTTTTGAGTCGCCAAATGACTTTTGAGAATTTCTTTGCTTCAGTATTTAATGTGACATTATGCCTACAGTTCACATTATGTGCCCCCAACATGGGGGGGGCTCCACCCTCTCATCCTCCACCAAAATTAAATACAAAACAGCCACTGGATGGCAAAAGTCACAGTTATCAACGCTTGGCAAATAAGAAATGCATTGTTCAAGACAGGACAGCTAACGAGCGCCCAAGGGGTCAAGCATGCAAAAAAGTCAATGTGACAAAGGTGGGGAGGCTTTGTCCAGGCTTGTAAAAAATAATCCTCAGATCAGGCCCGGTTGAGTTCTGAATTAGCATTATCCAAGCTAGCGAGGCCATCAGCCCAATCATCCAGCTGAGGACAGTACAGGGCCCAGACTTGATTAACATAATGTACAGAAAACAAAGTTGTTTGGTCACAACTGTAAAAAGTGGGTCACAATAAAAAAGCTTGGGAAACACTGTGATGTAGAATATGATACAATACAATATGATTAAAGTCAAGTCAATTTTTCTATTTGACACTTTAAAACAACCTCAGTTGACCAAAATATACAGGCTGAAAACAACATAAAGTGACAGGATACCATATGATATAATATGATAAGATACACTTAATTGTCTCCATAGAGAAACTCTTCTGTGTTGTGGACTTCAGAGTGCTACATATAGTTTTCTACTTTGTCAGAAGAGTTGATTAATAAAAACAACAGAAACAATCTCAGTCTACATGTAAACAGGAAAGAACATGGCAATGCAAACCTCAGCATATAGGCTATATGTATATTGCACTTGTGTCATATTGCACAGCATATCACAAACACAACATGAGTAAAAGAAAATATAGGAGCATCTTGATGTTATAGCACAACCTATACAGCCTTTAGAAAACATTCAGAATTTTGGTGGAGGGGGACACAGTCTTTAAAACTGATCCTAATACATCTGGGGACTCTTTATCATCTAACAGATAAAAGCTCAAACTCAGAATGGAGGATGTGGGACAGGTCAGACAATACTCTCTGTTCTGGCCTAAGAACAGACTGTATGGTCTGCAGGGAGAGATTTTCAGTCCTCCCTGTGACCTTAATGACAGTCTGCATCAGGTGATCGAGTTTAGTTTTAACTGAGCTCTCCAGCCCAGGTCTAAAGCAGAGCAGCATCCATTCCCACCCCTCAGCCTCAGCTTGTGTATCACATGGTACTGAGACAAGCTAACTGGTTTCTTTTTAAGATGGTGTGTGAACTAGTGCTGTGTGGCTGTACACATGTCCTAGGAGAGGACTGTGGCCTGCTGCCAAAGTTACATAGTGCTAAAAGCAGATGACCTGGGTGCTGTAGGAGGGTGGGTTAAATGTTTTTCTCCCAGTTGAAAATCATGGCACTGTAAGGTTTTGAGAGTAAAATTTGATGATGGAAAATGTACATGTTGTCGCTTTAACTGGAAGATATAAAATGCTCTTGCAAAGGTAAAATACAGGATAAATTAGTTTATTCATTGCAAATTAGTGTCAGTTTCACCTCCTGTCACTCTTTTTTTTTTATCTCCTAACTCATTTTCACAGCTGTCTGATATTTCTCACTGTCTTCTTTTATCCTGCTGTCAACCTCCTCTTTGACCAATTAACCTCCATTCACATTTCCCTCATTCATGCCAAGGGCTCAGATATGAGGAGTCATGAAGTAGTGACACATTGAAAGAAATTAACAGGGAAATCTGGTAAGAGTGCTGGATTTTTAAAAATAGCAATATAGCTATTGGACACCAGTGAGGGAGTTAGGGAGTCAGTATATTACTTTGTCATTATTTTCCTTACTCTGATACAAAGCATAGTTTGATAAAACAGAAAGCAAAAGACCTATCATAGCTACATACTCTTCAAAACAGGTTTCATTTTGAGTTTTAAATGATCAAATTGGAGGCTAGATTTAAGGGATAACTCGCTTTAATGATTCCTTGAACAGAAAGAATAAATGGAGTTGAAAGTTGTCTGAATTTTCAATACTTAGATACACACCTCTTCTGAATTCTTTTTTTTTTTTTTTTCAAGATCTATTTTTGGGCTTTTCATGCCTTTATTACATAGAGGAGGACAGTGGATAGAATAGGAAATGGGAGAGAGCGTGGGGAGAGACATGCGGTAAAGGTTCGAACCCGGACCTCCGTGTACATGGGTAGCACCTTAGACTGCTAGACTATCTGTGCCTTTCGCTTCTTCTGAATTCTGAGTGAAAATTAAGAAAGATTATTTAATAATATGTCTATACCTTTTCTTTAGTGAAAAATTTCCTCATTATGCCTTCTGCTACTTTTAGGAATATTCAAAATAAGGTGATTTGTTCTCGCTGACTTATTTAGCAGTATTGTAGCAGTATTGTTTGAAGGTTGGTCAGTATACGACTACAAGACATTTTCACTATTTTCCAGGGTCTGAGACTCGTGAAAACTGGTGTTGATGTTTGTTTTTAACTAGTTATAAATTAGATATAAGGATATGTGTGAAAACCCTCTTAAAAATAGAAGCAATCATAAGTTTGAGAGTAAATTTTTTAAACTCAATTTTTAAGCAAATGTTTCTGATTTTAAAAGTGTTTTTGGTCATTAATTGTTGAAAACATTCAAATGCACATCCGCATTTTAAAAATAATTTTGATGCAGCCACTCACTCATACTTACATTCATTAAAAGATCTCAGCTCTTCACATTCTCAAACAAGATGTTTGTGTACAGAAACAGACATTGATTACTGTAGATCAGCTTTAGTTATTACATGTTAAAAGTCTGTGTCCTATCTCTCCTGCCTGTTTCTCTCAGCGTAGAAACTCAGTCCCAACTTGACCCATTTTTGCAGCAGTTTTTTTCTTGTTGTAAAATGCTCCAGCTCATCAAGACTGTAATTTCAGAATCACAGTAATCAGCCAACCCCCAGGAGATCAGCAAGCGTGAGGGAGTCTGCTAAGTGCCAACGTCTGTTGCCTCACTCAGGCAGGCTTGTGACATGGTGCAGCCATCAGCTACTCCGTCTCTCTGCTCTTCCTTTATGTGACAAACTGAGACACATCAGAGCAGGAGGCACAACTGGAGTTCAATTTGTTTTTCTGCCCAACACTGTAATCCATTTTGGTGATGGAGCGTGCTCTTCGCAGCTCGGCCGGTCTTACTGGTGTAATTTCAATCTATTTTTTTTCCTCCTCGTCATTCTCTTATAATGCTTTTTCCTTTTCATCTGCTCTTCAAAGTATCATTAACAGACGCACCGTTACATCAAAAGCAGTGGAGCTGTTTTTCATTTAGACTGAATCATTTTTATCAAAGTGCCAGAGGAAAAAGAAAACTAAAAATCTGTGCAGTCTCAGGTGGTTTTGCTGCTTACTATCCAGCCTCAGTAGATCATCTCCTGCATGTGTGCGGAAAAGACGGACTCAAATATTGGCCAGTATCATTAGGCTGATGTGGGCCCAGCCTTAATATTAGTGCAAGTATACTCTAATACACTATATTACCAAAAGTATACAATCACCTTGACTCGCACATGAACTTAAGTGACATTCCATTCTTAATCCATAGGGTTTAATACGATGTCATTTCACCCATTGCAGCTATAACAGCTTCAACTCTTCTGGGAAGGGTTTCCACAAGGTTTAGGAGTGTGTTTATGGGAATTTTTGACCATTCTTCCAGAAGTGCATTTGTGATGTCACACACTGATGTTGGACGAGAAGACCTGGCTCTCAGTCTCCGCTCTAATTCATTCCAAAGGTGTTCTGTCGGGTTGAGGTCAGGACTCTGCGCCGTCCAGTCAAGTTCATCCACGCCAAACTCTCTCATCCATGTCTTTATGGACCTTGCTTTGTGCACTTGTGCACAGTCATGCTGGAACAAGAAGGGGCCATCCCCAAACTGTTCCCACAAAGTTGGGAGCATGGAATTGTCCAAAATCTCTTGGTATGCTGAAGCATTCAGAGTTCCTTTCACTAGAACTAAGGGGCCAAGCCCAGCTCCTGAAAAACAACCCCACACCATAATCCTGCCTCCACCGAACTTTACACTTGGCACAATGCAGTCAGACAAGTACCGTTCTCCTGGCAACCGCCAAACCCAGACTCGTCCATCAGATTGCCAGATGGAGAAGTGCGAATCGTCACTTCAAAGAACCTGTCTCCACTGCTCTAGAGTTCAGTGGTGGCGTGCTTTACACCACTGCTTCAGATGCTTTGCATTGCACTTGGTGATGTATGGCTTGGATGCAGCTGCTCGGCCATGGAAACCCATTCCTTGAAGCTCTCTACGCATTGTTGTTGAGCTAATCTGAAGGCCACATGAAGTTTGGAGGTCTGTAGCGATTGACTGCAGAAAGTTGGCAACCTCTGTGTGTCAGGACGAAGGGAGTTAGGACACAATTGCGGATAAGGCAGGGGGTGGGGTTCTTTAAGTTATCCTAAAAGGATAACCACTAAGATCGTAGGCGATCAATAGGAAGCGGGGAAAGAAAACAAAAGCTATATGCTGGTAAGAAATAACCTAAAAGCTCCCGTTCAAAGTGCAAACAAGAAACTAAACCACTGCTGCCAAGCAGCTGACAACAAACTGAAACAACTTGGGAGATTGAGTAAACTCAAATGACATGCAAAGGCAACTAGATCAGCTTAAACAAGGAAACCAAAAATGGCTGAGTAAAAACCCTCAGCACTGATACTCAATGAACTTTCAGTGACCAGTAAACTAAGTCTTCCTTTAGAAAGGTTTATAAATGCTTGTGAAAACTCTTTCATGCAAAACACACACGAGAAAACCCAGGGAGATGCTCTCAGAATCTCTGAAGGTGAGACAATGAGTCAGCAAGGAGAGCTGGAGCTCAGGAGCATATATAAGCTTCCCACACCTGGTCATCATCAAGGCTAATCAGCCACACACCTGACTCTGCAGGTGAGTTGAATGATTGCATCACCTGCCTCAATGAGCTGCAGGAGTGAGTATCCTCACACTGTGCACTATGCGCCTCAGCGTCCGCTCACCCCGCTCCGTCATTTTATGTGGCCTACCACTTCATGGCTGAATTGCTGTGAGTCCCAATCGCTTCCACTTTGTTATAACACCACTGACAGTTGACTGTGGAATATTTAGGAGTGAGGAAATTTCACGACTGGACTTGTTGCACAGGTGGCATCCTATCACAGTACCACACTGGAATTCACTGAGCTCCTGAGAGCGACCCATTCTTTCACAAATGTTTGTAGAAACAGTCTGCATGCCTAAGTGCTTGATTTAATACACCTGTGGCCATGGAACTAATTTAAACACCTGATTTCAATTATTTGGATGGGTGAGTGAATACTTTTGGCAATATAGTGTATGTCCACATGTGAAACCCTTTTAACAAAATATGATGCAGAACAAACCTGGGATGAATGATCTCAGCACTGTCTGCAGTATGCAGCAGAACATGGCAGCACAAGTCTGCTTGACACACTAAAATTATGTAAGATGTCCCTGGATAAAGTCATTTTTTAGAAAACAGACCTCTGAGGATAGTTGCATTGTCATATTGGTATTTAGTTTGTGTAAGTTATTAGAAAAAGCATATTTTTATTCCTACTGAAATATCCAGTTACTTGGCTGCCATAGTGTAATCTTGCAAAACCGTTGGATTGGTCAGATTCTATTGATGTCGTCAGGCAGGTCCATTTTACAAAGGTTCAGTCTGAAAGGTTTGATCCCAGTCTGTGAATGGATGGACCAATCTGCATCATTTGCGGAATCAAGGTAGTAAATACAGGAGTGGTTTAGTTTATTGTCTGCAGCTGGGAACTGGGAATTCTGTCAGGTCCCCCCAACCCCTAATGGGACAAGGGATAAAATGATGAATGGATGGATGAGTAATTCATATTCTTTAATGACACACTTTTCAGTTATTTTAAATTCCTAAGAAATCTGTAACACTGTGGTGTGCATTACTTTGTTGGTAAACAGTGCATCACATTTTTTTATATCAGTAGTATCCAAATAAAATGTGCTCAAACAAGCGGCACCTTTTAATGATCCTTGTCAAATTGCTAAACTAGTGTGGTTAACATCAGCAGTGCTAGGTACACCAGTCTTACTCTGGTTAAGTTTACTTATGTAAAAGTAAAGTGTCTTTAAATCTACTCAAGAGAAAGTAAAAAAAAATATATATAATTTAAAGTTCACTTTAAGTACTTAGTAGCTACTGAGGAGTTGTACAGTAAAATATGAACTTTCCTTATTGGCAAGAACATCAAGAGAATAGATCTGTAAACAGGTTTTTAAGGTAAAGTCACACCTCATAAAGTAAAATACAAAGCAAAATTGACAGTGCTAATTAACTCATATAGAGTTAAATTCACACTTTAAAAATCTCTATATCAGTCCACACTAGGGCTGTACGATTTGGGAAAATAATCTAATTGCGATTTTTTTTTATCATTATTGCAGTTGGGATTTAGTAAGCAATTATTTCCTAAGTTCTTCATGTATTTTACAACAAAAACAAGCAATAATTTATTCTATACTATAACAAATACAATATAAGAATAAACTAGGACAGAAGAATTTTTTAAAAATATCAAATTGTGAATATTTTTTACTCATTTTGCACATTTGATATAAACTGTTGTATCGAAGGGATGATCATTTTTATAAAATTGTCATATTTAATAAGAAAAACATACAAAAAGGAAGAAAATAGGATTTTTTTGCACACTATTCTAAAAATATGCCACCAGACGCATTGCATGATATGTAGCCAATACATAACAAATTCTAAACTGGTATTTTGACACAAATTTCAGGTTAAAGAATTATTGCACCTTCTACGATTTGAAAATTGCTGCAGTCCATATTGCAATTTAATCTGATTAGCGATTAATTGCCCAGCCCTAGTCCACACTCCATAAATATTAGGGCCTCTCTATAAAAAAGAAGAGGGTCTGTAAACTTTCCAGAAAAAGACTTATTAAACTAATTGCCAGTTTTGAAAGGTCGTTAATTTACAAGAGAAAAAAAAGTTTTCTTTTTACTTTGAATATTGTGAATGTATGTGAGCCAAACCTTAGAATTTTTTAGATTATAAAGTAAAAAAAATCTAACTCCTATTTTTATTTTAGTTTCTTGTAAATTTTTGACTTTCCAATGTAGTAAATATACAGTTTAAAAAGACGTGAAACTTCTGAGTTTCTAATGTCAAAATTTAACACATATTAAATTTGGAAAACTCATTTTCACCATATTAAATTTTAAGTTTGTTTTCTCATACTCATAAATCTTTATAATATCAAAAACTTTTTTTGCCTGAAAATGTTAACTTTTTTCGCAAAACAGATAACAGTATATATTATTTAATTGATTTATTTTATCTTAGCTTTATTTTAATATGTTTTGAGCAGGCATCTGCAAAGTCACTTGTTATCTCCTTAAACATACTTTTTATCCCTACAAATGCTTTCCTTCAAACTTTAATGCCTCCAAAGGCACTGATAGTTTCTTGTATTTGTGATGTGATATTGTAGAATGTTTAACAGAGTGTCACCAGTTAATCCAGCACCAGTTAAACCATGACACAGATAATGGAAGCTAAATCCTCTGGCTGTGTTTATTTGATTCAGGGACATTACATTTTATTATCATTTAAAACATTGTTTCAATTAAAAAGACATAGGTTTATGGTTTCTTATTGATGCAAATGACCTTTCCTCGGCCCGTACTTTGGGGAGCCCCGGTGAAGATGTGTGTGGTGGCGGGTGGTTAAAAGCCAGTTTACCTGCAGCTCTTTGACAAGATGCCATCCATCCACTGTTCTTTTTCATATCAGGGCAGCAGAGGGAGGAAAACAGGCCTGTTAACTTGAGCTGCAGTGTTACATCTTGGACACTTATTTTGAGCAGCATTATCAGCCTTAAATCCATTAATATTTGTTTAAATGACTTGTCATTCTGTTGACTAGTGAGACTGACAGTGTGAAATTGTTTATTTATCCTACAGCGGACACCCCTAAAGAATCCTCTATACATGGTTTGGGCTGTAGTGTGTGTTTTTTGTGATGCTAAACACAGTCAGAACCTCCACCCTGCAGTAACACTGAGCTGTCTCTGCAGAGCCCAGTCGTTTACCCACATGGAAGATCATTTGACAGCTTAACTCCATGAGAGCTGTGTCTGACTCCTCTGAGGTGAAACTCATAGACGAGTTGTCACTTGAAATCTTTATTCAATACACTGACAAGTTCCCACAGAAAGGAAAAAGGATCAGATGGAGAGTTTACATAATTAGCTCCAATTTGTGTTCCCATTTTCCTACCCTTGAGCACCATCCCTACAGCTGCTCAGTGCACTCTAATGCTGCGTCTTGTGTTACAGAATATTGTCTTTGACACTTTCCCCTCCCTCTGTTTTTACCCAGAGAGCTTCAGATCACCAGGCTGGCTGTGCTCTGCCTCCTCGCCTGTGGGTGAAATCTGTGCATAGGAGAGTAATTTAAAGTTACGAGCTTGCAGGTTGCTGTCAGAGGCGAGGTCGGAGCAGCTGCTCTATTTATCATCAGGGAGTGACTGTTAACAGATGATGGCTGTGAAATGTAAAGGCTGTCGGAGGAGAAGCTCAGGTACGCACAGAGACAGTGGGTCACAAAGAAAACGGCTCGTACTCCAGACAGGATGACTCAAGTAGCACAAAGTGGCCCTTGGTCCTCGGTTCTTTCAGGCAGAACAAACAGTGAGTACTGTCGGGCCACTCGGCTGATATTCACATCTAAGTCCCTGCTGAGATCAAAGGAAACTATCTTTTCTGCCTCTCCTTGTAATATTTTTCACTTCCCAAAGGTCTGTCAGCATGGGAGGCTCTGCTGGAGTATCTGTAAAAATGTAAGGAGGTGGCATCATGTGGGAAACCAGATTCACATGTCTAATTTGACACCAAAGCTTCAGACTTAATTTCCTGCTCTTGTGTGAAAATTGCAATTTGCAGCAGCATGAGCCCCTGCCCCCTGCTGCTTAAAGCTTGTTCAATAAAAACAGTAGTTTGAATAAAAGAAACCCTAATTAGTGCCTGCTGACTGTGCACTTGTGTTGCAGCTAGCAAGCTAGCAGCGGGGTAATTAACGCATGGCCAGACTGGCCTCTCTCCCCTGTTCCCTCTCTGGGAACGTGCTTAGCTGGAGATCTGAGAGATGATATGCTCGCAGCCGCCTACAAACTTCACTCATATCCTCATTAACCCTCCCTTGATGCTTTAAGCTCCGCAACTAATCCAAGTTTTAGGTTAAGGTTGAAATGCTAATAAGCTACACTTGCTTACCAGAACACATAATCAACAGCTGCCAAAGCCTTTAAACAGATGTAAACAGCATGAGGTTGATGTTATCCACTGTTAAGGGAGAATGCTCTAAACAGTAATTTACCGATTTTATTACATGTTTTATAGCCGTTCTGTTAAACTCTTCATTCTGATTTGCTTTTTTTTCCCCCAAAATGCCTGCCTAAGCTTTGTTAACAATGTATAATCCCTTTTCCAATTTAATGGATTGGTCAGTTTCCAGACATTGACATTGCTTTCTCTGCTACTCGCCTGAGTCTAACAACTTAAGTATAAAACTCATTACACAAGTGCCAGTGGCAAGGAAATAACTGTGTAACAGTCTCGCTACAGTTTCCTCACCATATTTCTCAATATAAAACAAAGTGATGGCTTTATTTCCCTCTATTTTTAAATCACACACTGTTTTATTTTTAACCTTAACAATAATGACAGAAAAAAAATACATAATAAAAGTTCAGAGGTTAAAGCTAATGGATTAGGGCTGCTTTAATACAGGAATTTTAAACTTGAATGTGGCACTTATTAAATCAAATGATGTCAATACTTTTGATATAACGGCACCAAAAACTGAACTCCTAGACACCCAGTATAGGGAACTTTGTTGTTCTAAGTCAGGGACGGGCAACTTTGATTACTAAAAGGCCCATGTGATATTTTTCTCACTGCCAGTAGGGCCATTTTTTTACAAATTGAGGATACTCTTAATTTAACAATTAAAAATAACATGTATTTTCACATAAAGAGCAAATCTATAGTTTCTATCAAAGTTTATTAAACAAATATTTGTATTTTTAACTCAGCTGCATACAGAACTTGACACAAAGAGTAAGGAAATTAATGTTTGGTAGATTATTTCTTTGTTGTTCTTCTTGGCAGTTAATCTTATGCTGTTGGAAAGCCTGTTTATTTCCCTTTTAAATGGTGCCACATTTGTAAGGAACATGCCTTTGTAGGATGAGCAGCAGAGCTGAGTATGTGGGTTACACCCATGAAAAACAATGCCACATCTTCTCTGTCAATGGTAAACAGCTTATCCTGCCATTGACTCTTGTTTGGTGTTTGGTGGATTGGATGATGGAAGTCTGAAAAAAAATAATATAAAAAAAAAAAATATTGGTAATTTAACAGTTTATTCATTTAACAAACAGAAGCCTCAGTAGTGAGTGGAAGAATCATACACAGCAACAACAGCCTGACTCCTCCTCATGCTGGTCACCAGCCTGGTCACACACTGCTGTGGGATGGCATCCCATTCTTCAACCAGCATTTGTCCCAAGTCAGCCAACGTGGTTGTGTTGGTCACTGGTACAAACAGCATGCCCAAGCTGATCCCACAAGTGTTCAACGGGGTTGAGGTCAGGACTAATGGTAGGCCATTCCATCCTCTCTACTCCCAAATTTTTGAGGTAGTCTCTGATAAACCCCGCTCTGTGGGGGCGAATGTCGTCATCTTGGAGGAAAGAGTTCAGGCCCAGACTATGGAGATAAGGGACTGCTACTAGTTGCAGAATCTCATCTCGATATCTCTCTGAATTGAGATTATCTCCAATGATGATCCTGTGTGGGAGATGCTGCCTCACACTTTCACACTGCCTCCCCCAAAAGTTGTTTTCCATATCTTGTCAACACTTTGACCCCACAATCGAACTGCCTTTGGCAGAATCTGGATTCATTGCTGAGGATTATGGTTGCCAATCAGGTTTCAGCACCTGGGCGAACCAGAAGCACAAAACAAGAGTCAATAGCAGAGTAAGCTGCTTGCCATTGGCAGAAAAATTTGTCAGATTTTCATGGGTGCAACCCTCATTCTCAGCTCTGCTGCTCATCCCACAAATGCATGCTCTTTGCAAATGTGGCACCACTTAAAAGGGAAATAAACAGGCTTTCTAACTGTATAAGATTTACTACCAAGAAAAATTTTAACAAAGAAATAATCTTCCTAACACTAATTTCCTTCCTCTTTGTGCAAAGTTTAGTAGTACCTAATTTGTTTAGCTAAATGCAAAACTTAAGCCTATTTAAACTTCTCTGAATGCTTTTAACATTAAACTGATTATTTTGGTGTATTATACTCCTTTTGTGCATTAGATGATGCATATACAAGATCTTCACTGCAATAATTACAGCCAGTTATATCTCTTTTCCTTACAAAGAATCTCACAAGTATGAATAATAATAGGTGTTTCTATTTTTCATGCTTTCATAGCAGATAGTGATGTTTTCTTCTTGTTTACAATTTCTTGTTATCTTAAATTGACCCGGGACTCACTGAGTAAAGAGAAGGGCTGTATGTGGCCTCCAGGCTGACATTCGCCTACCACCGTTTTAAACGATCAAAACTGCACAAAACATTGAATATTAATGGATTTTATACAATTTTAACAGTGTTCAGAAGCTCGCCTGCAATTTTGATGGATCTGTTCCTCTCCTACACATCTGTCATGTAAAATAAATGTTTCTAAAAGTTTTGGTTCTTTTCATATTTTTGATCATTAAAATAGCAGAGATTGTATTTTTACATGTGGTGTTGAAAAATTATCAAAGTACTGACATTTTTGTCAAAATAAGAGACAGTCATTAAAATCACCGCAGGTATTTCTTTTTTCTGAAATGTATTTTCTGTAGATTTTATTATTGTCCATACTAGAAAACATGCTGATACCAACTCCTGTGATTTGTCTAGATCTGCAGTTGACATCAACAAAACAATATATATCAAACCAATATACAGTGTACTAGTCAGGCTCAATAGCTTTCCTAAAAGCCTCTGATCTCATTGTGGACCCAACTTAATGTATCTGTCACGAATGCAAAGATTGGCCAGATCCATAAAGTGGACTGTGCACTACTCTCAGGCACACTGTCTCCACTCTCCACAAAAACAAACAAGGCCATGTTTTAGAGCAATTTAGTGTCTGTGCAGGAGTTTGTCTACAATTTTTAAAGGATTTGTTCTTCTCTTGCACACCTGTCATAAAAAATGAATGTACAGTCTTTGAAGTTTCGGTACTTTTTCTCCCTATTAATCAGTGAAGTAACAGAGATGGGATGGTTTTGAAACACATGGTAACACAGTCTCAAAAATTTTAAGACATAACACTCTTGCAGAGTGTTTTCCACAGCCTCACTATGGGATACAAATAACAATGCATATCGTTATACCAGGGATTTGGGTTTCAAGCATGTCTTCATAAACATGTCCTAAAAGAATTTCCCACAGCTCCTTTTCTTTATTGTAGATAATAACAAAATATGCATAATTTTAAGGATCCTACACTTTAAAACACTTGAACTCTTATCATTGGAGATCCAAGTAAATTAATATTGTCTTTTCATAATGAATAAATGATTAATGAATGCAAATACAATATGAAACTTTCTAGATTAGAAATAGCCCTCTTTGTTGTCTCTCTAGCTGTTATTTTTATACTTTTATATTATATTATGGTTTCATTTTACTCTTAGCTCACTTGCATTTGTAAGAATGTCTTTTTGCTTTATTTCTGCATTAAACGGCAGTACAGTTTCTGCAGTGAGTCGAGTAGTGGATTTAACAGTTTTCTCACACTCCTAAAGCAGCTGTCTGAAGTCTTCATTGTCATTGCCACGGTTTTTCTCACCCCTTACAAATAAAGCATAAAGTGCTGCTTATGAGCTCCTGGTCCCATTTTGAAGTTGAGGGAAATTTTGACTTTACAGGGTCATTCATTGCTGGTTTGGACAACACAGATTAGCCGAGTGAGCCTAGCAGCAGCTGCAAACTGCTAAGTAGCCTGGTTGTGTGCCAGTGAGGATTGGTGTTGCAACAGAGTTTTACCTTGTTTATTGCACTGCTTGCCTGTCTCGTGCCCAACTACTGACTTTCTGGTGTTTGAAGAAACCCCAAATAACCCAGTATCTTTGCATTTTGCCTTGCCTTACCACCTGTAACTTACTTTGGTGTGAAGTGTACTCGGCATTATGCAGTTTAGTGTCTGCTGCCATCTGTTGGCTTTATGTTAATTGTGCCACAGGAGATGTAGATTTCAAATTGCCACCATAGCATTTACATGCATTGACACCTGTATCGATACACGTACCAGCAAGGAGTGTGTGATGATATTCCCATATCTTTTTTTTTTTTTTTTAGATTTATTTTGGGCTTTTCCGTGCCTTTATTTTGATAGAGGAGGGCAGTGGATAGAGAAGAGAGAGCAGGGGAGAGACATGCGGTAAAGGGCCTCAGGCTGTCCGCACATCCGTACATGGGGCCTTAAACCACTAGGCCACCTGTGCCTCATTCCCATATCATTTTTTGAGAGCACAGGCCTTTTGTACATCTCATTATTTAGAAAATCTATAAGGATGAATTTTCTTCTAAACACTGTCTGGTGACTGCACCATTTTAATGAAATAAAAATTGTTTTGGGTCCCAGTTTGGTGCATGCAGTCCTACAAGGAATACATCTGAGTAGTGAACAGTTAGTTCAGTGATACATGTTGTTTCGTGCAGGTTCTTGACAATAAGAGTACCCAGTAATTAGGCTATTGACATGCCTTTATTTTGAATGAGCTATATCAGGAGATTAGGATTTTTCAGCATTAGCAAATTAACACAATGCAGATGTCTGAAACCTCAAAGACTGAGTTAGAAGCTACAACGAAGGAAGAACTGAACAGACAGAGGCTTAAAAACACCAGAGAGAGATGGCAATGATTGCTTCACTCATGTTTCATCAACGACAGATGCGTGGATATCCCATGACACTTAAATCTATGACTGCACATTTCACAGTTCATTAATATGATTCATTGCTCTTAAAATCTTTCCTCTTTCTTTTCTGTTGTATTAATTTTACAAATGTCTTTATTATCATTTGCTCCTTTTAAAATGTTTCATACACTACCATGGTTAGCTCTCAAAAACTGAAGAGGGAACAAGTTGTAACTTTCACTTTCAAAACATATCAGAATGACCTACAATTATTCATCTGGGACCTTTTTGTTGCATTTGCTCTTTTCAACCAGACTCGTACTAAACTGTGAACCTCTGTGAACCCTTAATAATAATAATAATAATAATAATAACAGTGTGAGCTGAGATAGAAGCTATGCTTAAACATAAAGTTGTTCTAGTGTCCTTTGAAACTCTTTGATGATTCAGCGTTGCTTGCATTAATAACCTCACTTTTCCATGTCGACTCAGTGCTCTTTATCATTCCTCTATACTGTCCACAATCCTGGTTTCATCCAGAAGATTTTATTCAGATGAAATGGTGAAAGATGTTTTATTCATTGCGACAGCTGATGGAGCTCTCTTCCCACCTACTTAGCACCCTTTTTACAGAAACAGTGACATGAGGTTTTGACAACAGTTGCAGACCTAGGAGGCTGTGCCAGAATCTCAGATTGCTTGAATTCTGAAGGCAAACAAGTTAAAATCAGAAAGTTTAGTTTTGATGCTGAAAATTATATGCAGAGCTAGATCAATATGGGATACCAATACACTTTTTAGGGAGAAAATATCAGCAAGAAACCACAAGGCTGACATTATAGTTGAGCTGGAATAAGATTATAACTTTCCTGAATTGGTTGTAAATCAATTCAACACCAACAGGACTTTGTTATGGTACTCAGAAGACTGTTTTTGAAAACTACCAAAGAAAATGCAGTGTTGGTTTACATCAGGGGTGTCTAAACTTTTTCCACAGAGGGCCACAAACAGGAATATATTAGGATGGTACAGCAAATTCCCAGAGTGAAAAAAATTGGGTGTTAAACAAAAAAGAGTGAAGGAGTTAGATTTTCAGAGTACATTCACACACTTAGACTCCAGCTAGTGTTTAGTGATGCTCCTGGGCAGTGTTAGAAAAAGTAGTTCATTCACACGGTGTTGAGAGCAGTGAATCAACTCTGTTCTTGAGTTCATTCCCAACAGCTTTGTTGCCACGCCCCTACTGCCACTTCAAATCTAGGGAGTAGAGTTTTCCCATCATGCATTGTGTGTTTAGATGTATTTTAGATGTTTTTAAATGTATTTTATATGTGTTTAGATGTTGCCTGTTGTACAGTTACTATTGCTGTTTTTCGTTTGCTCATGTTTCTGGTGAATTGTTGTTGATTGATATTAGATACATCTGCACCATGAGTGACACTGTCCACTGAGTTTAACACTTCCCACACGGCAAGGGCTGGTCTGTTGAGAGGGACCACAGGTTGTCTGGCACTTTACTCATCCTGATGAGAGCACAGCAACTTAGCCTCAATGATCAATGAAAATTGGTAGGTTTTAATGGCATGGTAGATATCCAGCTGGTGGTGTTTAAAGTTGTCTGAAATATAACCTCAGTACAAGAAAATATAGCTGTAAAATATTAACTACAAACACTGAGAATGAGTTCATGTAACTCAAGATGGGAGTTAATTTTACTCTTAGTGAGAGTAGTATTTTAACTCCCATAAGAGTTTATTTTAACTCCTGTTAAGAGTTAAGAATCAACTCCCAGAAAAGAGTTACTTTAACTCGGCTCTAGAGTTTATTCGATGGTCTCACATGTACACTCAGATTAAGTTGATTTTAACTCACACAGAGTTTATTCCAGTGACCCGAATTTGCTGTGTAGGGCCACTTTCATATTCCTTGCCATGAGGATTTTAAAGTTAGTAAGCATAATCCAATGTGATTTAATACATGCTTAGCGATTGAGTATCCCTAAATGGCTAGTTAATGGCTGACAGGGCAAATAGACAGTCATTTTCAGGATATTGGGGAGCCAATCAGATTTCAGGGGGCCCCGTTTAGCCCTGGCTACCACTGGCTCTGCCCCTGAAAAGTTATTGATGCTGCTGTTTGCTGTGATAATCCATCAGGATGTTATTAATCAAGATATCTTCTTGTCAAAATATTTTTTTTACAGATTTAGCATGGTAGCACTGCCTTGTGCTGAAAACAAGAAGTAAAGTACAGTTAAGCACAAGCTTCATGTTTTAATGTGGGCTATATTTTATTTTATCTCTGGAATTTGCTGCGGGCCAGTCAGAAATGGGCTGCGGACCGCATTTTGTCCTTGGGCCATAGTTTGGACACCACAGGTTTACATTAATTATTTACATAATAAAACAGGTGACAACTGGGTGACAGCCATGATCATCCTGTAACAGGTCAATGCATGCCAAATCCTCTTCATATGATCTAGAGAGAAATATAATAGCTAGTGCATCACCAAAACAGAAACATAATTTTAAGATGGTACAACATTTGACAATATATATCTTTTTTAATTACGTTAAAATAGGAAATATGCCAATTTCTGCACTAAGACTCACACTGATTGTAGGAATGTCCTATAGTGACTAATTTTCCTGTGTATTCAACAGAAATATAAATGAAGAACAACCTGAAAACAGTCAAAACTGAGCTCAATCTACTTAACACAGCTAAACATGTTCATATTTTGCTTGGTGTTTCAAACAGTGCATCACAGTCTTCTTTGTCAAAAACAGCTAAATGAAGAAGCACTTTGTTTTAAGGAGTTTCAAGCACTGCTCTGGTTAAATGGTTTTACACTAGTTACGCACTACTCTATCCAGCCATCGTTCTGGTTTACATCCAGGCAGTAGAGTGAGGAGAGCAGGCTCACAAACCAAGCTACAGCCCCAGCTAGAGGGAGATGGGGGCATTACAGCCAAGCAGTAACACGGTGTTCTGAAAAAATTGATCCATTAAGGCCTTGTCCACATGGAGACAAAAATGGTCTATTTCTGTTTGGTTTTGAAAAAGTTTCCCATAAACATAGGATCGTTTCAAGAAATGTCCACATAAGCACGAAACCATTCAAAACAACTGAAAATGCCGTAGTCAATATTCCAGGCATGTAAGTGGCACTGTAACGCTGCCACAGAAATGCATCAGAAACAGAGAAGAAGATTAGGAGGCAAGCCCACCCACAACTTTTCTCTAACCCCAATTTTTTCCTGGTTCCCCTTCTGGTTGCACTGGATCTAAGAACATGTGGTGTATGCTTTTCTCCATGACCATTTGTTGTTCACAGTGGAAGCAGAGGAGCAGAAGACACTGAAACTGTTGTCGTATACAGATTTGTTCGCTCTGGGACCCAGTTTCAGAAAGTAGCGTTTTTGGGCTCCGCAAACGCCAGTTCTGTGTAGGCAAAACGCTGCTAGGATAAAATACTTTTGTGGATACTCCTTAACTCGTCTTGTCGTGGGTGGCCCCTAAGTCCACCTTGCAATTCCTCTAGTGCAGGGCTTCTCAAACTTTTCAGCCCATCACCCCCAATTTAAAGGTGCCAGGGCCCAGGATCCCCACTGTACCTGAAGTTGGTTAAAGCATAGTTGAAAACAGCCATGTACATTAAAAAAAAATAGCCCTGTGCAAACTTACATGTAAAGAATTCTGTAAAAATTACTTTGATTGGGGTGTTGCTTTATATGATCATTTTGTGTTATTTCTCTCTTTTTTTATGTTTAATACACTACAAACTGCACCAGTTATCATGGTTAGCTCTTAACAACTCAAGAGGGAAAAAGCTGTAACTTTCACTTTCAATGTTTCAAAAGAAATAAGATCCACTCATGCCACTGTAATTAATGAGCATCATTGAGTACTTAACAATAAAACTTCGTAATTGTTTTTTTGTTCAAGTGCTGTCATCGTTGATATCCACATCCAAAAATGTGTTGTTGACAGTAGTAGCAGCTTGGCAAACCTCAGCATACCTCAGTTACCAAGAAGAGCAAAGAGACTTAAAAAAAAAATCTATTGTTTTATGCACAGGGGGTTGCAACACATCGGTATGCATTTAAAAGCATTATTGCTTTGAATTTTGTAATACAGTGATATTATATAGCACAAAAATTTTAGAGAATTACCTTTCCTTAATGAGGAAGAGTAGACTAGGAGTATGTAAAAAATAGATTTTTGATAATCAAAGACACTTTCAAAAAGTAAGTTTAGTTTCATCATGGGGACTAGAATAGGATTTAAATGTTAAGGCTGGACTGTTGCATGCTTAAAATCATTAATAGCAATGTAAATCTGTTTAAATGTGGAGGTTTGGAGATAAACTTGCAAAATTGGACTCACAGTTGAGCTGATGGTAGCTGGAAGTTGAAGGGCCATCTCAGCTCCATCTCTTTGCCTGTTGCAAGTTTGAAAGTTAGCAAGCACTAGACATTTCAACATTGATCAGCATCTTCAGGTTTCAAAATGTCAAGTTCTTGTTTTATTAAGTCTGTTGTTAGTGCTTAGTCAGCATGTTAAACCTGCACTGTGGGCCTAAAGGATGAAATATTGAAAAATTGTTTAACCAACCAGTGATTCTGGTGCGGACTACACTGTAAATTCTAACAAGTTAAGTTTACTTAAAGAATTTAGGAAACCGATTACCTTGGGAAAAGTAAGTAAAAGAACTTAATTGTGTCAAGTAGAGTGAAATTATTATATCTGAGTAAGCTGTACTTCTTTTAAAGTTGTGAGACCATGAGTGAGGGGGTCAATGATGCAGACCACCCTGTCTGTATGTGAGTGTATCTGTGATTCAGAATAAGTAAGAGCTTCTGACGCCTCCTGTGCGAGAGCTTGTCGAACTCATTCAACTTGTCTGGGAGCCATTCCTCATGACTGCTCACCACAACCAGAGAAACACTCAGAAAATGCAGACTTCCACCATTAACCCTTTCACCTGATAGTGAAGAGTCCTTTAAAAACATTGCTGGATCCAGACGGTGATCCGGATCAGCCATTACTCCCTCCCTAGTGGGGAGGAGACACGATGAGACAAAGTATTGGCTTCGCCACGTGTAGAAGTCATGACAGAAGCGTGGCCTGCCAATGCCAACAGATGCAGTGACAGTCTCACCCATGGTTTTTGGAAAATTTTTAACTAGCCCCTCCCCTGTAAGAACTAAACATACTAAGTTATTTCAGCTTAACATGATCATTGCATTGCATCTTTCAGCTGAATAGTACAAACGACTAATCTGATTTAGTAATGTCAACATTTTGTTGTAAAAACACGGAAGAATAAGTAATGATTACTAAAATGTTTAAGTAGAAACAAAATCCGGGTTTACAGTGTACCGGAATCAACGCCAACCCTCCGTACTGGGGCTGTGTGCACAGCCTCAACAGCTTGCATGTCAGTGCCTCGTACTTCTTCATTGGTAAATGCACGCAAATCAGAAATGACCACAAACCATGCTACACACTCAGAAAAACCAAGTAAATATTACTAAATGGAACAAGTATGCGTGTAAAAAGTACAGAAAGCTTGGTGTAAGAAAGTAAACTTGAAAAACTAGTATGAATCAAGTTGAATGCACTATTTTGTCCTAAGTCAGTTCATTGTTTGCATTTACAGTGTACCAAGGATGACAAATAAATTAAATCAGCAGATAAGGCACATCTTTAGTGCACTGCTAACTTGTTAGGGTCAGTGCTACGGACTGTATTCTGCCTCAGCATCACCATCCTAAAGGTTATTAATCATTACCTGTTTGTAGCAGGTGCAGCCCACTGACATCTTTTCTGTCAGCCTCATTGTAAGTCTTTATTTCTATTTGTTTGCCTACTCTGGCATCTTTTCAGAAACCGACATCATGGCGGGTGTTGAGCTCTGGCTCCTTGGCCCGGACCCCTGCATTAATGAGGCTGCCATCAGCAGGCTGAACACTTGGTCAAAGCGGCCCCCTGTGTGCCGCCCCATACCGGCTCCGCACATCACTGCCCATTGTTTCCTGCTCACAAATAAAGCGTGAATTAATTAGCCAGTTGGCACAACTCTTGGTGCTGCCGTGTCAGCGCTCACAGTTCTGCCCTGTGCCTTATCCCCAAGGCCCAGTCTGTCTGCTGTGAGACAGAGCATAATGGCCACGTCCACATGAAACCACAGACCCCGCCAACAATTTAGACATTTCAAATTACTGCTCACTTAACAACATAGAGGAGCAGCCTGTGCTCTATTAACAGCCCCTATTTTACCTGAACTTTAACGCCTCAAGACTGACCAGATGAGTGAATTAAAGTTGAGCAGTGATCAGACATGTGATCTGTTCCAAAGATCAGCTCCCGTCAGGTCCGTCAGCTGGAGTATCTGGGCGTAAGTAGGTCAGACTGGTGGGGCTGCAGTGATCGAGACAGTGAGACAGACCAAAAAAGAGGGAGAAGAGCCTGTCGTCCTCTAAAACTATTATCACTGACTTATTGTGTTAAAGTAGACAGTGGAAGTGAGCAGACTGTGTTAAAATGAAACACACAATCACACCCCCCCAGGGCAAATTACGTACAAGAGACAGTGACACGTTAGCCAACACCTGCATGATCCTGCCACACATTTTAAACAGGCTCATAAATGAAACAGCTCCTCACGTTCACACATGCACAAACACATAATCATGTTCACGTTGTCAGTTCGGCATTGTTAAATTTAGCCACGCTGCTTAGCAGGTGTAACAAATGTCTGCAAGCGGAGGCCTGGGAGGTGTTCCCGCAGATCAGAGACGCTGCTGCTGTGTCTGATTACTTGTCTGCTGTCATGGAGCTCTGCTCTCTGCGTCTATCTCTTTCTTTCCTTCCCCCTAAAGCAGCCACAGGGGACCATCCCTGTCTTGCTCATTCTTTGTTTAGTTTAGTCAGTTGCAACTAGCACAGCACCCCCACCCACCCCCAGATGCATACTTATTGGTGCCAGTGATACGTCAATTAAGGCCACTAAAAGCTCCTGACCTCAAAGTCACAGACAGAACCACGAAATTGGATTTAAGACTGGGAAATTGTTGACCGCAATAATGCAGCTGAGAATGAGATTAGATATCTTTGTCTGTGTCCTCACGAGATTGGGGCTGTGAGAGTTTAAGGGAAAAATCAGCAAGGGAGGGAATATGAGTCTGTCTGAATCATCCTCTCCAGTGCTCAGATTTCAACTGATGTGCTCTATTCTGCCATATACACCCCTACTTGGTCTCACTGGGACATATACACCCCTACCTGTTCTCATTAGGATATACCGTATACACCCCCACCTAGTCTCATTAGGACATACCGTATACAACCCTACCTGGTCTCATTAGGACATACGGTATACAATTCTACCTGGTCTCATTGTGCCGTATACACCCCTACCTGGTCTCATTTATGTTGTTTCCACCAGGCTGTCCGGCTCAGTTCGGCACAGCACAGTATGTATTTTTTGCATTTCCATAGAGCAAAAGTTGCAAAGGGTCCCAGAAACTGACCCGTATTGTCCCACCTTTTGACACCCCTCCGTAGGGGTACAAATCTTACCTATCCGTCCCAAAAAGGTGGAGCTACACCCACTAAAATAGGGGTTTAAACTGACGCCACGTCCACATGCAACATAACAGCTCGGCTCCAGGCTGCAAAACACAGAAGTCTCTGTAAGGAGCAGGCAAAAACGGGAGAAAAATGGACTAATATCTGCTTAAATCAGGGATATTTGGACTCGGCAGAGATCCACACTCTTTCCTAGTCTGTGGGTATTGATATCTGGCCACAAATAAAGTCCCTAACATTTATCTGGACCTGATTTTAAGCACACAAAGCAGAGCCTGAAGTCACACATTAGCCTGGTCTATCCATGATGGATATGAAACTAAATTAATGCTGAAGTTTTGTGAATACAAAGCCTTAGATTAGTCGATGCCTTGTACTGTAACTAGTTATTCATCTACTTCTTAGGTAACTTATAAAAACATCGCTCTGTTGCTGTTGAACGTACTTGAAAAACTTAGGGCTGCAGCCTATTTTAAAAACAAGATCGGCGCACCCAGGATTTCTGACTTAATCTAGTTTGATTTTAACACCAGTTAAACCTTTAGTTTATTTTTAATGTAAGGTATTCTCATGGTATAGCTCTGAACTTATGTTATGTCGTATAAACTGTTCTAGACTAGATATATTTGCATATTAATGTACCGTTGTGACTCAGAATATTTCTGTACACGTATTCCATCAGCTGAGGATCAGTACTGACCATGGTTAACATGTTTAAGATGTTATTCGTTTTTTTGTTTTTTTTAAAGCATTTTCAGCCTAAATAAAGCTGTTCAATGCTTATTCCCTACTGATTTTTGTCACTCATCCTTTCTATAACTCTGCAGCTCGACCAGCAGACACGCACTACATGTGACTCTACTTCACACGCATGCCTTTACAGCCCACCCACCAAGTGGGGGCACGAGTGTCTTTGGAAACGCAAACTATTTTGGTGTTTAGTGTATCAAACCATACCAAACTTTGCTCAATCAAACCAGACCACCTGATGGAAACGCGGCTGTAGTGCCATATAAACCCCTCCCTGGTCTCACTGTGCCATCATAACTCATTGTATCGTTTCGTACTGTATTGCACTTTCTCATCTCATATCATATGGTACCATATTATTTTGTATTATATTGTATTTTACAATATTGTATGGTATAGCACCATATTATATTGTATTGTATCCTATCGTATGGTATTGTACCATATCGTATCATGTTGGATTGTATTGTGTATCGTACTGTACCATATTGTATCATATCATATATCTTTTGTATCTCGTCATAATCTGTCAAACCATATCGTACCATATCATATTTTATCGTATCATATCATCTGTATTGTGTCCTACCATATCAAACCGTATCACATTGAATCACACCTTATCGTTTCATGTCTTGTCGTATCTCTTGTTACATAATGTGTTGTGTTGTATTATATTGTATATTCTAGACCTTATCACACCGTACCGTATTGTATCATATCACATTGTATCATATTGATTGGGTCGTATCTTCTGTATCTAATCAAATCATATCAGATAAATTAAACATTAACTGTTCTTCCTCACAGGCTAGGCCAATGTTACGAGGAAATTACATGGTGCATAAATCAATTGAAGTTATATAATTTTATTTATCTATTTCAGTGTCAGTAGTACATTGACTGATTTTTTTTAGCAACAGATTTGTAAGCAATTGTAATGACAACATCACAAAGCTCTGCCAAACAATTGTGGTATGAACACTAGTATGAAAGTTAGTGACAAATAACAAACTAAAGTGCATTCTGCAAAAACAGTAAAAAAAATAAAATAAAAAAAAACAAGTCTGCAGAATTACATCTCTGTATTTCGATATCTCAAACTGTAAGAAGCATGATATGTAAACATGTGGATTGCATCTGTTAAAATTGTCTGTGAAATTTACTAGACGGGCTTTTATAGATAAAGAAATAAACATATTTTAAAAATTAAGCTTACTGATCTGTGTCAGTAATTACACACATATAGAAGAAAATGAAAATAAGGCAGTGGCCTTTACTCCTTTGGAAATTTTTAGGTAAACCAAAGTCCTTACTAGGGCTAAATAGTTTTGAAAAAATATTTTTGTGATTATTTTGAGTCATTTTAAATTTGATCTGAATTTTTGTATTGAAAGGAATGGTCATTTTATGTCATTCTCTTTTAATTGAAAAATACAGAAAGGAGGATTTTTGCTATTTAAATTTGAAAATAATAAGTGGAGCAAAACATCTCTGCTACAAAAAGAACTGTATTAAACTGTTACTTTGACACACATTTCAGGTTAAAGAAATATTTTGTACCTTCTGTAATTTGAAAATTATAGGAGGCCATATTGCATTATAAGATCTACCTCTGGATTAATTGCTCAGTCTTACTTTCCTCCCTAATCTCTCTGCCCCACCAGTTGTGTCTCCTCTTGTCCTTTATGGCTGTCTAACCTCTGACCTGTCCTCTCCTCCACCCCAGGGGACACCACACAAAGGATGAGATCTGCTCCGTTTCCAACCCCTGCAGAATTGGATGCATATGCTAAGAAGGTTGCCAACAACCCCCTCACCATCAAGATCTTCCCCAACAGCGTCAAGGTCCCCCAGAGGAACCACGTACGGCGTACTGTAAACGGGCTGGATACATCAGGCCAGCGCTACAGCCCCTACCCTTCATCTCAGGCCAGTGCCAAGACAGGCCTCCTCGCTATCGTCAGGGCGCCCTCAGTCAAAGGCATCCTCAAAGATTTCGACGGCAGCCGGGCTCGCCTGCACCCTGAAGTCATCATGAACCCTCCCAACGGACCGTACCAAGTGGCTTCAACCAGCACTTTAAACCACCACCCTCCTCTGCAGAATCTTCCCAGGATTCAACAAAACTTACCCCTCCCCCCACAAGAACCGCCTCAGGCTCTACAGATGCCCCACCCTCAGCAACAGAGTCACACCCAGAGCATCAGACACCCTCCTCCCATGGCCCAACATCCTCAGGGCCCATCCAGACTCCAAACTCTGTCTCAACACCCAGCCCTTGTCCACCCACAGGGGCCCCCTACCATCATGCTTCAGCAGCAGCACCTTCAGCAGCAGCCGCCCCCTGGCCTGCAGGGTGGCAGGAAGCTGCCAGATGGTGACGCACCACCTAATGTTACCGTCTCTACCTCAACCATTCCACTCTCCATGGCTGCAGGGCTGCACCAGGGCCGCCAGGCCGACCTGAGCACCATCGTGCACCAAATCAACCAGTTCTGCCAAGCCCGAGCCCAAGGCGCAGGAGCCACCTCCATGTGTGAGGGCCAGATCGCCAATCCTAGCCCCATCAGTCGTAACCTGCTTATCAGCGCCTGCTCCAGGGTCTCCATGCACAGCAACCCTAACACCCCCGGCTTCCCTCCACCCAACTGTATACTCGGCCCTCAAGAGAAAGCCACGGCCCCAATGGGAGCTCACCCCCCACCCAGTGTGGCTGCCATGAACCACTTGCCTTCAAACCATGCTGATCCCAAGCAGCAGCACCACCTGCAGCATCTGCATCAACCGCCCAATCAGCAGCAACAACAGCTACAACACAACGCTCAGCAGCAGAAGATGCGCTCTTGGAATCAGCACCAGTTGTCTCATGTCCCCCACATCCAGAACGGTGGGAGCCACCTCTGCAAGCAGCCCTCCAGGGACCTCGCCTTCAACTTTAAGGGCATGGGCTATCCCGCAGAGGTGTGTGTGGGTCAGCCTTACACACTGAAACCCCCTGTTGACAGGCCAACCCCCTCTCCCCCAGTCATCAACAACGGCATGCCAGGCCCCATGGCCCACTACACTAATGGTCACTACTTCCAGTCCCACATCTGGAACAGCAGCATCCTCCCCACACCCAACAGTGACAGCTCCGGCTCTCAGGACATAGCCATGCCATTCCATGGGGCAGGCCCGGGGGGCTGCACCACACTGGACTGTGGGCCCCCTGGGGCTCCACATTACAGGCTAGGAACGAGCTCCTCCACCACCTCCTCCTCCGCCCAGACTAATCTGATGCAAACAGCAGATTACTTGGGTGGGGACTTCCAGACGCCCTACTTCCGCGATCAGAATCTAGGGTTGATGGGCAAGATGC
This sequence comes from Cheilinus undulatus, assembly GCF_018320785.1. Classification (NCBI taxonomy): domain Eukaryota; kingdom Metazoa; phylum Chordata; class Actinopteri; order Labriformes; family Labridae; genus Cheilinus; species Cheilinus undulatus. The sequence continues at coordinate 16,977,457 of NC_054876.1, read as the reverse complement.
ACAGGCCTCCTCTGAGCAGGGTAGGTCCAGAGGTGGGCGATGGCAGAACCGCTCTCATCCAGCACCCAGGGTACAGATAAGCTATGGCCTTGTCTTCATAACAGTTATCGAACCCTTTTGTTTAGTCTTAAGAAAGGAAACATGAATAAAACAACTGATAACTTAAATGACTGCTAATGTTAAAGAGGGTAAATTAATATATTTAATGAAGAAAAACTGTTTTTGGTTCTTTTTTAAAGAATCTTGCAAGTGATCAATTGTTTTGTTGATTTTTGTTAGTAAGTGCTTTTACCTGGCACTTAAGGGAACTCATGTTTTTCATTCCCACCTCCTTCCTCCATTTGTGTGCCTGATCTCAACTGTTTTAATTCTCCTTCAGAGCTATCGATTACATTTGCTTATGCATGTAAGAAAGAAGAAAAACTGACTGATCCCACCCTGAAAAAAACAGTAGATGTTTGAGTGTAGAAAAGATGCTTATTTTCTTTTGGCGTAACACTCAACTCTTATCGCAACTTGAAGGTTAAACAATCATTTAAGTACAAAGACGGCATAATGATCCTGTTTCAGAGCATACTGTAAGACGACAGCAGGAGAAGCTTGTGAAAACACCGTTTTTATTCTTTTTAACTGTAATTATTTATTTGTATTATAAGACTGTTCATGGTTGATTCCTCTGTCAGTTCAAGATGCATGTAATCAGGTTGTACATAGCAGAGACCCAGCAGCAGGCAAAGAGGCGATGATATGTCCTGCTGAAAATGCTGCAGTGAATTCAGGTGTACTTTACTTTTTTCATTTGTCAAATCCAGTAGGGTTTGGCAACAGGACAGTGAAATGCAAAGTGCAGAACAGTCATAAAATTAAGCTTAAAAATGGCCAAAGTCGGGTTAACAAAGACACAATGATATGAAGATGTGCCATCCTTTTCCGATCGTTTTTGTTACATGACAAATGTATTACTTGAATGTTGAAATTATGTGTTCTGCAGGTATTGAGTGAGGCAGATTTATGAGGAGAAAACTGGATTAGAAGAAGTAAAAGTATTATTAATGTCACGTAAAGCCTAAACAGGAACTTAATTTCGTGTCATTGCTACTGACTCGGCTGTGAAGTCTGCTTTAAAAGACCAAATTGATCACTTGCAAGATGATTCGGAGGTAAACAAAACCGACTCTTAAGTTCAAAGTGAAACAGCAAATGCATTGTTTATTTTATTGTACACTGGCTTACCTACTAGACTACTGTAACTTTAAAGTTTAATGATTGTGTGTGAATGTTGCCTGCTCATGTGGGTAGATTTAAAGATGAGCGTGTGTGATAGCGCGAGTGTGTGTAGAAAACACAACAACGCCCATGTTTTTGTTCACCTAATTCCCTAACAGCCCTTAAAAAGCCTTAAGTGTTTGGTCCTTGGACTTCCCTTGAAAATGAGCATGGTTTTAATAAAAACCCCAAATAATAAGGAGAAAGAAGATGCTAAGGATACACTGAAACAGCAATTATTTTTCTTTTCTTTCTGCTCTTTTTATTTTAATGAAGTTTTGTTGAATAGACAGAGCAATTCCTTAGAGATTCTTTATTATGGAGAGCGAGAAAAAGGAGTCATATTTTGTAATTATATATTTTAGCAATGTGTAGTTACTGAGCTGTAACATTTTTTCCAAGTTTCAAAGCTTCAGTTTGCAGTTGTGACTATTTATAATACTTGATTTGCTTGTTATTTAAATTTTATTTTCTTTGTTTCTTGTACTATTGCTGTGAAATGGAAGAAGGTCCACGAGCCTTTCTTTTGTGTCATTCTGTACAACCGGTAAAGAGGCCAGAGCGGGAGAGTTGTGCTACTCTTTTTGTAATATTGTAATAATAAAATAAAGTTCTAATTTATGCTTTGAAATGAGTCTGAACCGTCGCTTGTATCATCTGCAACTTTTATTTAAAGTGACACCTGACAACAGGTGTGCGATTTTCTCCTGACCCTTTCATTCTTTATTAGCTGACTCTGAAAGAAAACGGTGATCTATCTGGTATCTTCCTCTTCTCGTATTTATTTTTACAAATGTACAAGGAAGTGACCCCTAATAAGGCCACATTAAGAGGAGACCGTAAGCACTCACACATTTCCCTGTTATTTATCTTAACATCTTAAATAAACATCCTTGTGCTTCAGTAATTATCCATACAGATCAAAGATGACTAAATAGAAATGACTCAAAGCTCATATTTTCATTGAAATGAAAAAAAGTCTGATCTAACATCTACTGAAAAGCCCTGACACCCAACCATAAAGACAGCTGTGACATTTAGATGAAAAGGTGACACTGAACGTCTTTAATGAAGTTCTGCTTTTGGTCTAAAACATTTTCTTTTTCTATCATGGTACATGTTTGACCTTCTTTATTAAAACACAGTTTTAAGCTTTTTTAAGGCATTACCATTTAAACCAACAGCAGTAACACACCATTATTGGTCATATATTAACTAGAATACAAACAATTACCCATTAAAATGTTAACCATTTAAAGTGTTGTATAGATCCACACTCTTGGAGTTGCAAAGCCCACACTGATCACTTGTCTTTGTTTTAGGAGTCATCTTAAGTAAACCATCACTCCACAATTTTTATTTACTAATCAGTATACAACTGTTCTCTCCAAATGCATGTTAATGACTTAGCGAGGTAGAAAAGCTGCTAAAAAGTGTTGCTGCCTGCCTAATCTGCATCTCCATGTGTCCTAGCATGTTTTAAGAAATGGAAAGCTTGCTCCATTTGGAATACTCGATGAGTAGGACAAATTTTCAGCACTGTCAGGTAGAGTTGTTTGGGTTCTGATAATAGTACAGTGCATTTAGAAAGTATTTAGACACCCTTTATTTAAATTTTGTTAATCATACAGCTTGATACTACAGTAGAAAATATGTATTTTCATCTCATTAATCTACACTCAGTAACCCATAATGATGAACAGAAAACTCAATTTTAAATTTTTTTGCAAATTTATAATAAAAATAAAACACAAAATATCACATAAATACAAGTCTTCAAACCCTCTGCAAAAACACTTGGCTTTGTTTGCTAACACTCACATTAGCTTATGTGATAACGTTTATTACATAGCTAGGGTAGTGATGTTAGCGCTAGCTTTGTTTGCTAAAGCTCATGCTGCTAAAGCACAAACTAGCTTATGTAATAACATTTATTACATAGCTAGGGTAGTAATGTTAGCATTACCTTTGTTTGCTAAAGCTCATGCTGCTAAAGCACACACTAGCTTATGTAATAACGTTTATTACACAGCTAGGGTAGTTATGTTAGCTTTAGCTTTGTTTGCTAAAGCTCATATGGCTAAAGTTAACATAACTTATGTAATAACATATATTACATAGCTAGGGTAGTTATGTTAGCTTTAGCTTTGTTTGCTAAAGCTTGTATGGCTAAAGTTCACATTAGCTTATATAATAACCTTTAATATAGCAGGGGTAGATTCATTAGCTTTAGCTTTGATTGCTAAAGCTCACGTTGCTAAAGCTCGTGTTAGCTTTTGTAATAACATTTATTACATAGCTAGGGTAGCTATGTTGGCTTTATCTAAAGCTAACAGCTTTATCTAAAGCTCACAAAGCTAAAATGAGCCACTGTCAATGTAACTGCCTCTAAAACATGTCTAATCATAATTTAATCCCAGATTAGACCTCTGATGTTTTCTTTATGAATTGCTGCATGGTCTGTAATGTTTGCAATGTGATTATTTCATTAATGTAATTGACAGACTTTTTTTTCTAAAAGAACAATCTAAGTAATTGAATTTGAAACGCAAATTACGGCATTTTCGTTCTGATAGAGACAGCATCCCAGATGAACAGTCTGTGAGAGTGGCGGTCAAAGATGAACAGTCTACAGCCAGACAATCTTGAAAATTTTCACCTTATTGCTATAGTTTGATTTATTCCACTCGGCGTTTTCTGTCCATATCAACATTGGAATACCACCAGCAGTAGTGGGGGCAGTGTTTAGCAATGTAGTAAACAAGCCAGAGCAGCAAAACACAAGGAAGAATCCTTTGAAAATAGCAGAAATTACTGGAAATTTCAGAAGAAATATCAAAAATTGTGTGAGTTGTTAGGAACTACAAACATATACATCATGGTATCTCAGACACACTGGGCAGAGGACACAACCAAGGAGCTGTAGAGGTCTGTCAGCAGTGAAAGTAGTATTGTTTAAAAGGAACATCCATTTTCATCCATTAAGGGAGCATAAATGAGCCTGTATTGTAAAATAGATGCTTTAATGTTTTACGCAGTCATAATGGTTATTTTAATAGCTTACTACTCAAAAGTTTTTGAGGTGTCTGATAATTTTGGCTTTACCTTGGCTAACCAAACGTGCGCAGAGCATAAGGTACAGGGCAGACGTCTTGGTCTTGACATCATATTCATTTATTAACATTAAAGTTGTATTTTTAACTTCAATTATGGTCAGACTTCTATTTACATATTCAGTTTTTTCAAGTTCCTTTTCATTCAGAGAGTGAGGATCTTTAAAAAAAAAGAAAAAAGAGATACTGTATGACTGAACACCTGGAGTGCATTTATGGAACAACTTATCAGGTTTGTAATATGATGATAGAGATTTGTTCTAACTGCCCCCACTCTCCCCTAATCTTTAACTGTTTCAGGCAGAGCAGAAGGTGTTCATTTCATGTCATTTATTCAAGCTTCCCTCTGACAAATAAAAACAGGAAGTAGGGTCGACAAAGCAAGCTGTGAAACCTGCAGGACTATCAGGCTGCAGAGGGTTTAGCTTGTCTGGCTGTGATGAAAATGGGACTGGTATAAAGGGCACACAGCGGGGAAAAGGATCAGTATCTTGGTGATCACCACTTCTCCATGAAGGATGCCAGAGGTGGCGGCAGGTGATGGCCTTTGTGCAGAGAGGATGTGTTTCCTGTTTAGTTGGAGGGAGAACAGCATGTGCAGAAACCTTTGGATTAAATGTAAGAGTTTTTTTAATGCATGATTAGCTCAGCAATCAAGCAGCACCTGATGCAGCTTTTTAGCTTAGAAAAAATCAGCACTTTTGCAGCATTATGTCCATCAGATGGACAAAAATCTGAAATATCTCCCTGATATATTACCTCAAAGATAAAATTAAAATTCAGCTGACATTTAAATTGTCAGTTGTAAAAATGTGGCAGTAACTTAACTCTAAGATTTGAAACTAAAAACTTGATTTGAATGCCTCGTTGCTCCAGTCTGCAGCCAGTGTGAGACACTCTCTGGTGTTTTAGACTGCCGTGCTGCTCAGAGGGTCCGTCTCTGTGGACAGGTGCGTCCTCCACCGCCGGCTTCCATCTGAAAAGAAGCCTCTCAAGCTCCTCCCTGTGGACAGATGAGAAAATGATTTCAACATGTAATAGTTCTATGATACAGAGAAAACTCTCCTAATTTAAAAACTGTGACTCTGTGTTCATGTTTCATCACCTCGGGGTAGTCTGTGTGGACTCTCTGAGCCCGGCTGCTGAGCCCGATCCCAGTACCCCGGATCCTCATTGATTTTGCACAGGTTGATGTTCCATTTGTTCCAGTTGACTTCCTCCACTCTGTGAAGACAAGAGGACACATGCTCCAATTACTGAGTGTCTGTGTGACACATCACTCAGCTGTCAGAGGAGGCAAATTAGTGAAGAACACAGGACAGCGAGCATCAATGTGCTGCTCACACAGCTCCAGCTTCTGTAAAATCTTTGTTTCTGTTTTAAAATAACATTTCTAGATCTTCATTTGCAGCTCACTATGTAGAGTTGGAATGATTTTTTCCTCCTTAATCTCTTAAGACCCTGCATGCACAAATGAGGACATTACATTCTGGCCCTCCTTCAACACACTAATAATTTCTACCATCAGAAAATCTGAAATAATTGACTGGAATGTCCATTGAGGTAATTTACTTCAAATACTGGGAGAATTTTTATCAAAATTTTCATGAATTTTTATGGATGTTTTAGATAATATAGTTTGGAAATTCCCAAGTATTTTCATGGAAATGTGGGGAAATATTTGTGTCTTTTGGAGAGTTTTATTGGAAGTCTTTTTTGCTATGGATTTTTTGGTATTTTCATGGGGATTTTTTTTAATATTTGGGAAATTTTTGGACATTTTAATGCAAATTTGGAAAATGTTTTTGCAATTTTTGGAAATTTTATCTAGGTTTATTGGAGGGAATTTGGTTTGAAATTTTAATGTATTTACAAGGAGTCTTGGGAAATATATTTGTTGATTGAGGGAATTTGATTTCAGTTGGGAGAAGAGGATGTCCTTTGAAATTTTGTGATTTTTGGGACATTTATGGTGACTTTGTTAGGAGGTTTGTGGGAATTTTCCGTCTTTTTCACAGTACAATTTTTGAATTTTCTTTGAAAATTTAGAGGGACTTGCTTTGAGATTTTGGGGGATTTATTAAATTTTATTAAGATAGAATTTTCTCTGTGTGTTTAAAGTTTTTGAAAAAGTTGCACTGAAACATTTGAGAAGTATTTGATGACATTTTGGGGTACATTTTTTAAGTAAAAATTCAAAAATCATTTTAGTTAACTGAAACTAGGCCTGGGCAATATGGCCTAAAAATCATATCATGGAATATTTTTTGCCCTTGATGGTAACGGTTTTATATCGTGGTATTAAAAATTAAAAAGAGATAGTGCTTTTCAATCCAAATTCAAGTGTTATTAACCCAATTCAGCTGTTTGTTTTGGTACCTTGATTGTTTTCATCAAACTGTAGATTGATGGTCATTCTACAACCTGTCTGTGAAATTCACTGCTTTTGTGAGGCACATTGTAACTTAAACTTTAAACAGTTAGATTCTTACTGTCACCTAATTAAAGGAAGCAAACCTGAAACATCGGCGACGATCATCTCCAAGAACACCACCAAGGTTTTTCTCTACTCCACATCGAAGCTCCTTCTTCATGCACCAGGGCAGCCTCTTCTCCATGTCCAGGATGGTGATGGCTCTCTGAAAACAATCAACAGCAGGTCATCAAACCACAAAAACAGAAACTTACTCCCCAACATTTACCCCCTCCTGGATGACTTACCTGCAGCTTCCAGATGCTGGCGCTCTCCATGGTTGTCTTTTCTACGGTGCGGTTCATGAGGGCGATGAGCATGTTGAGCAGCAGGATGTAGGTGAGGATGATGTAGATGATGAGGAGAATGTAGAAGACCTCTATGTACTGGTACTCCTGGATGAACTCCATGTCGCCCATGCCGATGGTGAACTTGAAGAGCTGTAGCGTGGTGTAGGAGATGCTTGTGAAGTTCGCTGTCACACACTGCTCATCTTCATCAAGGTGAGAATAGATGCGGCCTTTCTTCTGAACTGCAGTGGTGTTGGTGGCTGTCTCATCAGGACTTCTGAGCAGACTGACCACAGCTGTGACAGAAATAAGGGGCAAATTACATCTTGCTTATCCTCCATACAATTCAGATTTGTCAAGGTGGGATTGTATGGGAAACTCATGAGCAGTTAGAGTCGAATCAGGATCAGTAGAACTGGTGCCTAACAGTTACCTCCTTTTGGAGCTGAAAAATGTGTCAAACTATTATTGGGTTTTGATGTCCAAATCCCTTATTCTATTTTTAACCCCTTTTCATTACTGTTTCCACCCAATTTTTCCATCTCTGGGCCATTTTTGACTCTTTTATTAAATTTCTCATACAACCACGTCTAAAGACCAGAACTATCCCTTTAAAAGGAACATCAGCAACAGAAGTAAAAATGTACACACTTGCCGATGGTTCTACTTATAAAAGCTATAAAAGCAAAGCTACAACACACTGTTTATTATATTGTCTCTTTCCAGAAGTGGCATGTGTGTTTTTGAATAACATCTGCTATGCTTGTTTATTCACAGATAAGAAATACCTGCTGAAAACCCAAAGAGGAAGACAACGTAGACAAAGAGAAAGCGTAGGATATCACTGAGGATCATCTTCAAGAGAAAAGAAAACAAAAGCTTTTATTGATCAGATTATCGTCTCTGATGTTCACTGTGGTGAAGACTGATTTGTGTAGACTGTCCACCTTCTGTATCATGACACTGTAGACGCCCATGTGTTTGTCTCCTCTGGAGAAGTAGAGCAGGTTGACCCAGCTGAAAGCCAGACACAGAACCAGGAAGCTGAGGTACTCCTTCCTCCCAAACAGATACAGACTGGCTGCGATAAGGAAGAGAACGCCCTGCACCAGACTATTAGACAAAAGAAGCAAAGTTAGGATTATGAATGCAACAATGCACAGTAAAGCCAAGAGCCCATATGCATATTTGCACATATTAATCAATTTACTGTTACTCAAACACTGTAGGAAAGCTCACTGCATTAAAATGCCTCACCTCATATGAACATTTGCACACAATGTATTTACTGGTACTCAAATACTGTGAGAGGCTCACTGTGGTAAAACACCTCACCTCATATGCATATTTGCACTTATTAATCTTTTAACCATCACTCAAATACCATAGGAAAGTTCACTGCAGTAAAATGTATCACCTCTAGGGGTGTGACGAGACTCTTATATCACAAGACGAGACGAGATGAGATTTTACACTTGTTTTTTTTTCTTTTTGGGAAAAGAATAGATGAGTGGATAATATGTCCTTTATACAGCTGTAAGTCATAACTGCAAAGCATTCAGGTATATTCAGAAATCTTTAAACTAACTCCTCTTGTATTGGATAGGCTATCAGTGCTTACACAGTTTGTCTTGTGTAACTCTGACTCAAACTGTTCATTTTAATGCTCTACAAATCAGACCTTTCATTCCAATAGTCTACCATATCTTTATTTTACTACACTGTACACCCATTGTCACAATTACAACAATAAAAAAGCATTTAGATTATTTTGAGAGTACTTTAAACACTGTTTACAACAGACTGAGATATCAAGAGCTGCATCAGTAAAATTGAACTATTTGTCATCCTCTTTAAACACATCCATATTTAAAACACTTAAAAGAAATATTTCTATGAATAACATGTTTGCTGTAATGTAGAGAAATAGATTATCTGATCGTCTTGTGAGCGTTTTGTTCATATGAGCTTTGACAGTCTTGGACATGATGCATGGATGAGCATTTGTGTAAATGTGTGTGCACTGGTGAGCGAGTGTGTGTCTCTGCTCTGTGTACTGTCAGACAACAAGCAGGGTGCATTTAAATGGGGCTATAAATGCGTTTTTTTCAGCTAACAATGGACTCTATGGCGCCGAAAGAGAGGGTTTTTTTTTGCTAAGTTTACTGCTGTAGTAGCTTATACAAAGGCCCGTCACGCTACTCATGTTAAGCTTCTTATTGATGATGATATAGCCAACAGCTGATGGATGAGTGACTGACAGACGGTGAGATGAGAAGGGGACATGACAAAGCAATGCGGAAACAAAGTTACAAAATCACAGACACCGGCACTATGAGCGAGTCTGCGCGCATCCACAAACTAATTTAACGCTTTATTCTAGAGAGACTGCACACGTTTCCAGCAGCAGCGTTTCATCATTCTGGACTGTTATGATGAACTTAGTATGCATTGGTGGATCATGTGCGGTCCCGAGAAGCACACGCGGAGGAGGGGGTGGGGGTTGGAGCGGTGACTGAATGGGTCATGGTTTAGCTCAGTTTCTTCATTAGCTGTCTAACCAATGATTTTAAAGTGCCCAGGGCATCTTTATGATCTTTTATAATTTCCAGTTTTGTATTATTTTCTGTAAGGAGAGCTGCTGCTCCTTGTGTCTGCACAACATTGATCTCGCAAGACGGATTTTTCCTCAATGAGAAATCTCGTGACGTTTTGATCTCGCGAGATCTCGTGGCAATGAGATCTCATCACACCCCTACTCATCTCATATGCACATTTGCACACATTAATCTATTTACTGTTACTCAAATAGTATAAGAAAGCTCACAGTGGTAAAAGCCTGTCCAAGGTTTCTTTTAGAAACTTTAAGAAACTTTCTGCTGTTTAGTAGAGCAGAGGAGGAACAACTAGAGGAAACATGGAACTAACACAAGTAAATCAACTTTGTTACCCCTGAGTATCTGCTTCAGACCAATATAAATGTCTTCAAATACCAAATATGCACTTTCCCTAGGAGGTATTTTGACATCACATTTGTACAATGTGAGAAAGTAGAGACATGTTGTCATCTTTGTATGCGGACAATAGAACAGTTCTGTAGTTTAACATAAAGTAGATCTTTAAATGCAAGATAAGGATTTGATTATTAAGGGTGTTGGTGAAAAAAACGTTAAGTCCCTTGATTTTTTGGGATGGCAACTTATGTCGCAGTGATATCTATAAAATAATGTCAATACTTACAACAGAATCTCATAATATCCATCAACCAGTAAAGTTGCCAGCTTCGGCCTCTTCCTCCCCATGTCTATTAACTATAGATTAAAAACAGACAAATATAATAGCGATCAAAGTTCCCATAAGGTCTGGATGTGTGTTTTGTTTTGTAAAAGAAAGAGCAACTACTTACCCCTATGATAAAGAAATAGATGTTTGCCACAGCTGTCACTAGCTGGCCAGAAACATACAGGTAATCCCTGATGGTATTTTTCATGGGGAAAGGCAGCTGTGGGGCGGAGAAGAAACACAAGAAACATCAGAAAAACATCTGACTGGGAATAAGACCCACTGTGTTTAGTATCTATCTCACCTGTTTACCAGGTTTCTTATTGTAAGCTACCAAAGTGAAGATCATCAGGTACAGGACGTAGACCAGGAGGTTGAAAAAAAACATCCCACCAGCAAATCTCTTCCATTTCCACTCCAGCAGCTGGCTCAGAGGCTCTATCTGGAGCATCTCATGACGGTTCTGAGAAGACAGGAGGGATAATTGTCCAGTCAAATAGCTGTTCATCTAAATTCACACTCCAAGTGGAAGAAAACGCTGTTGAATAATAATTTAGGCAGGCACACTCTCGCCATACAGTTTACCATTTTACAACAAAATGGATGTACAATTTCAGTTTGTGGAGAAGGCTCTGCAAAAAGAAGCAGCATGCTTTGACTTTACAGGGAGTGCATAGCGAGAAACCCCCCATATGGATGGATACATTTATGACAATGAGTACTGAATACAACAAAAGTAGTTCAAAAGCAATGAATGAATAGTAGCATGAATCTCAATATGAGGATGAAACAAGCTTTATGCTATAAAGGAGGAGGCTGGGGTGGAGGAGGTTAAGTTTTGCCAGCAGCATCATGGTGCTGAATCAGTATTAATGCAAGCAGGGAACAGTGAAAAGTATGTCATATTAAAATGGACTGCTGTGTTGAGAGAAAGAGCTGTGATTGGCTATGGGAGCTGGGAGACGATAAGGGATCAGCAGGCAGTTAGCTGATCACAGCTGGGCGTAGTTTACTTTGTCCTTCATGAACTAACACTGAGCTTCATTAAAGGGTATTTAAGTTGGTAGGCCATATTAAGATTTGACAATTACAATCATTTTAATTCCTCTGTATTGATGGAGAGCAGAAATATTATGTTCAAAACTCTGTTTTCAGGCTACAGCCACATAATTGTTAGCTAAACAATGGCTAATGTTAACAACTTAAAAAAAAAAATTAAGAAATAGTTTTGCAAGAAACCTTTAACATCTATTGTGAGCAAAAACAACTGGGCTAGATTTTGTGACTTATGTACACATACAACAAAAACTGTCACAATACTTTAGTTAGTAAGCTAAAACTACTAAAATGCTGGCCCTAGCTAGAGAGCAGAAACTACCAAAATGCTAGCTATCAGGTCACAGTAGCAATCAACTACTTCAGCTAAAAATCTGTAATGTTATTGTAACAAGAAAACTTTTATAGCATTTGTTAAAAAGGCAGCTTTTGTAAATATTACACCATTTAAGGCTCATTTAAGCTCTACGCACGCCTGAAAATAGATCCGTCAATACAACAGCCAATGCCCTCATACTAACATGCATTTATGAAAAACTAATCTATTAGAGGTCTCTGTCTTTCAGGGAGCTCCTTTGAAGCTGCTCTGTCCATCCCATAGACTAAAGAAAGTATGGTCCGTTCTCTGCTCAGTTGTGCTCTAGTAGTTGTCTTTCTCTGTGCCCAGGTGAGTTAACGTCATTGATATGGTTGTAACAACTCTCTCAATATTCTGCGATATTTCCTCAGAAGACTCAATTAAGTTATGGAAATTGCTCCTCCAGCTGTTTGGCGATGTACCACTTCCTTTCCAGCCTTTTGTGTCTCTGTACCTACTTTTTTGATAGGTGTTGCTGTCGTCAAATTCAAGTTAGATTATGTTTACTACGAAACCATGAAATGTCTCAGTTTTGACTTGTGATATGTTGTTTAAATTATTTATGAATAAAATATGGGTTTATGAGATTTGCAAATCATTGCATTCTGTTTTTATTTACATTTTAGACATTGTCCAAACTTTTTTTGGAATTGGGGCTGATAAAGCAATTGAGCCTTTTCAACTTTAATGTGAAGCCAGATAAATGTTGGCCACTGTTTTGCATGTGGTAATGAGAACAGATAAAGTTTGCTCTTATTGGAGTCATGATGTTGGTACTCACAGGAATTTCACTGCCGTAGACGAGTATCTCCACCACTGAGTTTCCCTCACAGGAGTCCACCGAGGCCAGGTCATACAGGGAGGAGGTGACTGGCCCGTAAACCCACTCTGTGAATTTTCTGGACAAGTGTTTGGTGTGAGTCTCTTGGAATTCCCTTTTCAAAATGTGTGAGAAAATCTGCAAACAAAAGAAAAGCCAAAGAAAGATTGATTCATCCACTCAGTACAACACAAAGAGTTGTCCATAGTTAAATTGCTTTTCCCCACAGACTTCTTTCTTTTGATACTGGTTCACACCGATCCAGATAAGGCTTTAACCTAAAAAAGTGTGGAAAGTTTACCCCTATCTTTCCTGTCTTGGCAGCCATCTTTAGAGGTGTCAGCCCCTTCTTGTTCTCGATTTCCTCCAGCTTCAGCTTCGGGTGCAGGCTGGCAGCGGTTTTGAGGATATGGTCGTACATGCTGGTGATGAACTCTGTGTTTTCTTTGGAGTTATCAGCCACTACTATCAGAGCGTGCAGGACTGTGTTTCCATGAGAGTCAGTCATCTTAGCGTCAGCTCGCATGTGCTCATTCACCATGAGGAAATTGACCATGTCAGGCTGGTTGGTGCAGGCTGCCAGAGACAGAGGCAGCTCACCTGAGGACAGGAAACAGAAAGACTCAGTTCATCAATAGATTTTTGTCTGTAAAGCTGATTTAAGTGCACCTTTGTCTGAAGGTTAGCATCCAATCCATCAAGTACATGTATGACCTTTTACAGCAGACCTTTGAGAGCAGTTTGAGAAAAATTCATCACTTACTGTTTTCTGCCTGATAGTTGCGTGCAAACTACAAATCACATTCACCCATGGAAAGGGAAAACATTCCTCTATACCTAAGCTTGTTCAAAGCCAATCAATGAGTCCAATCTGTGATAACACGGGAGGAACATTTAGGTGTTTCATACTTCCTACAGCTGTGAAATGGCAACTGGAATGAAAGCAGTATGCTCTCAAAAATATCCTCAAATCATGTTTAAAATTTTTGCTACAGGGTGCTGGTAGCCTAAGTTTCAGCACTCCATCCATCCATCCATCCATCATCATCCATCCACCCATCACCCAACCATCCTTCTATATCCATCCATCCATCATCCATCCATTCATCATCAATCCATCCATTCATCCATCATCATCCATCCACTTATTTCATTCATCCAGGGCTGAGTCATAGTGGCAGCAGGCTTATCAAGTTAACCCAGACATCCCTCTCCTCACCAACATTTTTCAACTCCTCCGGGTAATGCCTTGGGATTCCAAGGCATTACCCGGCCAGTTGTGATATATAATCTCTCCAGTGGGTTCTGGTCCTACCCTAATGTCTCCCAGGTCGAAATACTCAGAAGACCTCCAGAGATGGTGCCAAGGAGGCACCCTGATCAAATGCCTTAACCACCTCAACTGGCTCCCTTTATGATGAACAAGGAGTGCCTGTATGCCTGTTATTTGGTTTTCAGCCTGTCTGCCCTCTGTGTCTTTTTCAGTTATATATGTAAAGGCAGTCCTGTGTATACTGTTTTAATTTATCCATGCTTTGCAAAAAAAAGTTCACTAAGAATGTGTGAAAATACTCTGTTGACATTTCTCTGTATTTGAATGAACTGACTTTGAATTAAATAAAGTTATTCTTGTGATGAGGTCTGAATTTTTCACCCTGGGCCTGATATCAGATAAAAATGGTGTGAATACAGTGAATAAAAGTCAAATTATCAGATTTTGTGGCAAATAATGCATCATGAACTCTACTCATGTTTAAAACAAGTGAACTTACACCCACATGACCAGAAGGGTTTTTATCGAATACATCAGACAACTTTATTTAAAGTTTTTAAAGTTCATGTCAGGGCTGCGTTAAAAATTCAGCTGACTGATTATCACAGGATAAGATGAGATGAATTTGTGTTAACAAAAAAAAAACATTTGCCATGTACTTCAACATGAGTTGCTTTAGTTTATCCATCCATCCATTTATCCCGTTGGGTGTCGCGGTGCTTTAGTTTATTCAGAATGTATTTACAGTTTAGTTGTTTTGGCAAACAGTATTTTCTTTTATATCTCTTCTCCTGTTATATAGACTATAGGCGGAGTGAGGGGGTGGCTTACGGGGCTTTAGCCCCAAATGTAATCTCAGAAACCCCAAATCAAATTGTTCTGCTGAAGGTCTGATGGATAAACACAAAGAGAAACAGACGATAACAAATAAGTGAACCTTTCAGGCCACAATATGGAAATTTCATTGTAATTCCAGCCAAATTAACAAAATCCAGTTGTAATTAGTACCACTTTACACTGTACTAAATGTGAACGTTTAAGCCTTTTCATCATTAATCAATATCTGGAACTAAACATCTTGTTTTTTGTGTTCCTCAAGTCCCAATCATACTTTTATACTTAATTCCTCTACCTTTGCCATATCACTACAAATAAATAGTTTCAGCCCTTTTTGGAGGCATAGGTGGAAATTAATGATACTTTTTGTGTTGGTTTTAAAAGGATTAGGACACTTTGAGAGGTATTGAAAGATTATGTTGGCACTTTTTGCTCAAATGATGTGTGGATTTGTTGGCATTCTATTTGTATTTAAAATTGTTTGAAAAAAGTCCATATAACTCTCTGATAAGTAGTATCTAGGAGGCATGTCTCTGGACCTTCCTAAGTTAGGCTAAGGCCCAGATTTACAATCAATATTCTTAACAATCTGTGGGGGATTTTAAATGAACTCTTAAACAATCTACGACTAAACATGTAAGAGCACTCCTTGGGACTTTTCATCACCAGCATAAGTTAAACATGTTGATAAATACATCTTTTGTTGTCTTTACCTGTGTAAAATATTTGGTTTTAATCACAAAAGTTTTTAAGATTCTCTGAACCTCTAGACCTGAACTTCAAGTTCCCTCTATAAATATGCTGTTAGACTGTTACTTACACACAGGGGGGCGGTGTTTGACATTAATTCTCTCAGCAGTAGAGGGAGAGTTGAAACCTGAACTGTCATTTTAACTAACACACAACAGGAGGAGCATTTATCATCATTTGAGCAAACATGAAAACCTTTGAAAGCAAGTCATTTTTGAAAAAAATATAGCAATCATAACTGTTTTAGTATACCATCAATTAAATTCATTTAGATTTAAAAACCCCAATTTCAAAAAAGTTGGGGCACTGTGTAAAATGTAAATAAAATCAGATTGTAATGTTTTACACATCCCATTAACCCATATTTAATTCACAATAGAACATAAACAACATATCAGATGATATCAGATTTAAACATTTCATGAAAATCATTGGCTCATTTTGAATTTGATGGCAGCAACACATCCCAAAAAAGTAGGGACAGGACAACAAAAAGCTAGTGAGAGCTACTAATGAACTTTTAATGGAGCATTTTACAACATATTAGGCCCTTGAAGGTGGGCAGAGGATCACCAATTTATGAAAAACTGAGTCAAAAAATTGTGGAAAAAAAGTATCTAGAAAATGTTCCTCAATGTAAAATTATGAAGACTTTTATGTTCCTACCATCTACTGAAAATAATATCAGAAAAAATCTCTGTGCATGAGACAAGTGTGATGATCAATATTGAATTCTTGTAATCCTTTGGCACTGCATAAAAAACAGGCATGATTCTGAACTAGAAATCTCTGCATGGGCTCAGGAACACTTCCAGAAACTGTTTTCTGTCAGCACAGCTCATCATGTTACCCACAAATGCACGCACAAATGAAGAGGATCCAGAAACACTGCCATCTACTCTGGGCCAAAGCTCATTTAAAATTTACTGAAGCAAAATGGAAAACTGTTCTGTGGTCAGATTAATCCAATTTTGAAACTCTTTTGGAGACCATGGACATGGACCATGGTCCTGTGAGGAGAGGGACCATCCAGCTTGTTATCAGTCAGAAAGCCTGCATCTCTGATGCTATGGGGTTGCATTAGTGTCTAGGGTGTGGGTAGCTTACACATCTGGAAAGGCACCATTGATGTTGAAAAGTACATAAAGGTCTTACAGGAATATATGTTTCCATCCAGACGTCTCTTTCAGGGATGGCCTTGCATATTTCAGTGAAATATATAGAAGTAGAAGAGTCTGGGTGCTTAAGTGGCCTTGCTTGCTTTTCATTCATAATCGAGTAAAAAACTGATCTATAGTCAATCATTATGTCTCTGATATCCTGCACTGGTCTCTTGCACTTAATTGTACGCTGCTGGACCTAACAGACCTTTATTTTTTAAATGCCAACATATGCAGAAAGACAAGAAAAAGAACCTTTGATTTTTAACCTTATGCAGACACACATTTTTAAGCCTTGTCCTTTGTATTCTCCTTAAATGTGCATTAAAAAATATATAATTACTTAGCTGCAAATAATAATCTTACCATAGCAATCTTTTCCCAAAAGGTTCTCACTAATAGGAGAAGCAGCATGAACTCACCAAAGTAGAAGTTAGGTCCGTCATGTGGTTGGAAGAATATCCCAGAGGCCTTTGCATGGACGTCTGCTCCTTTACTGACCAGCAGCTTCACATAGGAGAGACTTCTCCTCTCGATGGCTATATGCAGAGCTGTCTGACCTGATAACACAGATTTAAGAACGCATTTGTTTAAAAAGTTCATTCTTCCAACCACATCGCTTCTTCCAAACTTTACCTTTATAGTAGCTGTTAGTGTAGGCTGCGTTCACAAACTCTCCAATGTCTCCTATCTTCTCTGATATGTCGATCATCAGCTCCACTGTCTCGTTCTTACCATCTCTGAGGTGCAGCAGAGCCTTCATCAGGGCCGTTTTACCGTACGACTGATCTGCAGATGTGAATAAAAGTGACAAGGGAACAAACGGTCTTTACTCAAGCAGAAGTGTCTGAAAATATCAGTAAAAGTACCAAATCAACTCCTTTGATAAATCGAGTCTGTTAACAGTTAAAGTCAAAGGTGGCTTTCAAGTTGATCTCTGAGGGGTTCATTTGGTGCAGTTTTGTTTAAGTTAATATTGAAAACTTAAACAAATCTCCTCTTTACTGGCTGTTTCTTTGCTAAACTAACTGAACCTTGTTGAAAATTCAGGAGACTGCTACATCTCTGTCATTCTAACTTCAAACAGAATAAAAGGGGCACTTAATTAATGAAAATGACAACTTTGAAATAAAATGTACATCAATATTTGGTTGGCAGTTGTCGATTTGATATATGCTATGAATGAGCATGTTCTGTCCTTTGTAAAGTCAGTTAAAATCATTACACTGCCCCCTCCTGGTTGAAAAGAGACCAGTGACCATGTGCTAGCTAACTACCATGTGATGCCTACAAGTGCAGACAGCAGTTGATTCACCACCTGCAGGATTGTCATTTACATTTTTGCCTTGGACACTATTTATCTGTGAGTATGGTACTTTTTATGCTTTATAATAGAAATAGAGGCAGAGGGTCATGTTTAAGTTTGTGTTTCATTTTTTTGGCTGTATATTTGTAGTTAGCAGGGTTTTAGCTAGCAGAGCTGTAAGCTAGCAGCATGACAAAGCATTTTGAGTTGCTAATTATGTTTTTTTTTTTTTTACTGTGCCTTATTTTCTATGTTTGTTATTCTAAATGCATTGTGATATGTGTGCTTTTTTCAGTTTTACAAGAAAAAGATAAACCATTAAGAAGTATTCTTCAATAAATGACAAAAAAAGTTACACTTTGCAATTCTTAGAGGATTTCAAGTTGTTAGCTGGCTGTCTAGCTTTGAACATCGGCCAGTCATGCCAAGACAGTACAGTCTGAGAACAGGGGTACATTTTTCTTTCTTTTCCTTACTTATTAACTTAATACTTACTTTTCCATGTGGCATTCATGTTGAGGTTGTAAAGGCTATTACTTCTCTTATCCCTGCAGTATTGACATTCATCTGATGTGTCTCAGTTCTAAATGTATATAATATACTGCAGCTCTTACACGCGCTTCAGCAGTGTGAGCCAGACTTTTTTACCACTTCCATTGAGATTTTCACACAATCAATGTGAATTAAGTCTACCAAAATAAAAACATCATGATCCAGGATTTGTGAAAACTCAAGTTTTGTCAGGTCTCTTAAGAGCAGAAGAGAAAACTTTTGAACTGCACAAAAAGTGATAATAAAATATGGAGTTAAAAAAAAATCAATGCACTAATCAGAGACCTAAATCATACTGCAAGTAATAAATTAATGCTGACAGCTCTTTTCATAGGCTGTTTGTATTTTCAGAGAATTCAACCATTGAGGAGGCCGAATGATGATGGTTGCCATGTTGGAAATCTTCTTTTGAGCTTAATTTCAAGTTGGACAGGCAAACAAGGCTGAGGAGGGAGGCTTTTAGAGAACAGCTTCAACATAAATCACCTGTCACTCTCCTCAGCCAGTCCCCTATTTAAGCAACACTCTAAGCAAATAAACAAGAAAATTCATCCCTGCCGCTATTTTACAAAGAAACAAAAATATATTTTTGCCACATTTTAAACAGGCTAAAATGCAAGCAGACTGATTGACCTGAATCCATCAGTCAGGTCCATCTTGCAAAGCTCCAACCTGAAACATTGTGCCAGGTCTGAAAACGGACCTTTCCAATCAGCGTAATTTAAGGAGAATGAGCTGACTGCCTCCAGTTTAACGATAGCTTGGATGTAGCTCTAGTATAGCGTGAGTTTTATCAGAACTGGGCCAAATTCCATGATTAAAAAAGTGCAAAAAACAGCACTGAAAGCTGGTCATGACAGAAGGATGTTTTAATTCTTCTCCAAACCTGCTTGAATTGAACATAAAGATTTTAAAAATCATAACCGATATTTTTCAAGGTAAGAGGCCCCACACTTGTTGACAAATTATTAATGATTTTCCTGTTTTGTTGGTATCGTGTGGTGTAGTACAGAAGGATCAACTCAGCAGTAGACTAATAGATTCTGTTCTGCACACTACCAGAGTCATGGTCTAGTCTCGCCGCTCAAAACTCTTAAAGCAATTTCGGTCTAGCTCTGTCCCTTTTCAGTTTTTCTGTGGTCTGTTTGACATCAGACACTGTTAAAGACGGGTTTTGTTGCCACAAATCAACAAGTTACCCCTTCATTTTTGACATCAATCCAACTTTCTGCTTCTGTTTGTTTACTGCCGTTGCCATGGCTGTGTTTTTATTTTAGTTCCTCCTTTAGTCAGCTTGCTTCCTGATTGGCTGTTACTCTGGTTTGCACAACCGTTCTGCTCATGTCTGCTCTGCTGTCCTCAGTGATCACTGTACACAACAGGATTTCTGGTTGTAGATATTGAACATGTTTAGTATTTGCTCAAGTTGGCATGCCTCTGTTTAGGTCAGAGAAGGAAAAATCTACTCTGTACACACTACAGGATAATCTGGCAAGATAATCTAAAGAACCATCTAATAATCTGACCTTTACTGACTTTGGTTGGAAGGAGAGAGTCAGCCTCACGATCAGCACAATTGTTGTGAGGTGTGTCTCTCGCTTCAGTTGTATTGCAGGCTGGTAGCCATGACTACTGCCAGTGAAGCTATCAGCTCATATGTAAGTTTCTATCAGATCTGGACAGCATTTCTGTATTGAAAGAGGAGCATAGAACCACACTATAGGCCTTTCCTGGCAGAGAAGATGTTTTGCACTTCTCCAAACCGGCCTTCTGTTTTATCCACCAACAATCTCCACTGTTCATAAACTTTTAACAGTGCCTGCCAACAGAACTCCGGTACAACTGTGCATGCCTACAATCTCATTTTGTCATGCTGCTGTGATTGGCCTGTCATGAATGTGACTGGTAGAACATTCGTCCAATCACCTTCTGGGAATTTTTTGAAAACTCCTGCCCTTCCCAAACACTTTGTATGGGAGGTTTCCCAGATGAATATGAAATGTATTAATGCAATGGATATATATGAAACAGTCTATCTGACATGTCAGGTCATAAACAGGCTTATTTTTACAGTTAAAATTGGCACACTGTGGATTTTAACTCCTTCCTTTGTTTCTCAAGTGGAGACATGATGATCTACAGTTTTATCATTCTCCAACTGAAGCCAGTTTTCAACATCTTTTCTTGTCCCACCTGCTGCCTTTGAGATAAAACCAAACTTAATGTTGGGATGTTGGTGAAACATAAAACCACACTACAATGATTCCCCTTTGATAACTTGAATTGACACTGAAGATGGAGTTAACGCACATATTAACAGTTTACTGCAGATCGTGCAGCAGACTAGAAAAAAAAACTTTTAACAATTTAAATAAGCATACAGGAGATTGTCCTGGAGTTTTTTTGTCAACTCTATGAGACCCTTCCCTAATGGCACCTCAAACATACTCTTTTTTAATATAGTCCAAGAACTGCTTGTTTCTATAGTATTTTACAGTCTTGCAGATGTTGCACTGTGGGTTTGACACTCACACAAAGAGTCGGAGAGTTTCTTCAAGTTCTGGTGCAGGTAAAGATACAGTCCATCCAGCTGTCTGACGTCTCCGCTGGCTGCAGCTTCAAACAGTCTGTCGATATTAAACGTCTTACTGTCTCTCTTCCCGCCGTTGTCAGCCTTTCCTCGAATCTTTCTGTGAACACAAAACGTAAGACGATGCTTCAGTGAAGGATCAAAAAGGTCACACAGCTTCACTCTCCACATAAATCTCTGTGTGGGGATGATATCACACAGAAGCTGTGCTGTAATGAGCATTAGACACAGCACAAGTCTTTGAGTGTGTGGCTGGAGAGGCTCACTTGTCAAAGTTGAGGTTGAATCTGATTTGAGGTTTGGTCTGTTCCATTTCCTCTTGGTAATCAGTGTCCATCGGAGCTTTTGGTGCCTCCCCGCCAAAACCCAAGGCAGAGGCTACTCCTTCTTTCTTCTCTGCTTTTTGTCTCGCCTTCTCTTCCTCCGTCCTGTCGTCTGCCTCCAGCTCAAAGCCGAACATCTCTGACTTCTTCATCTTCACCCCTTTGTCCGGTTGTCTGCAGAGACATACAGCATGAGTCGCATCAATCAGACAACCTACAGATCCACAGGAGTCCATTTGAGGGCTAAAAGTGCAGACTGTGTGAGGTGAAGGATCTAAATAGGTCACATTTCAATAGGAAAAATATGACACAACATTAAAATGTGACAAAATCCCAAAAGTACATCAGGACATGGAGACAAAACCTTTTAGGGACCCTTCAAAGGGGGCATGAGAGATTTTGGGGGATGCAAGCCTCCATCAGCTCTGAGGTTATTAAGATTAGATTTGCACATACTAACTAAAATCAAGGTACAGTTCCTAAGATAACTCATACAATAATTTTTGGGTAAGGACATTTGTGTTTATGGCTATTTTGTTTTCATTTAGACAAAAAAAAATGGTTAGTATTGACTCTTTCACACAAATTTTCTTTGACACAAATAAGGGGGCTCAATGGAAAATGGTTGGCCACGGCCTTTATGCATTCTTGAGATATCCAATTCACAAGCCAAGAGATAAACATGAGACCCAGTGTTCTTTAAGTTTCATCAGTGACTTCTCAAATCTAATCAGTTTATCCCAGAGTCAGGGTGAACATTGTTGCAAAGTTTAAAGAAAATCTGTCAAAGTGTTCATGAGATATCACGTTCACAAGAATGGCCTGGATGGACGGGTAGATAAACAGACATCCTAAAAGCAGAATGCCTCTTGCCTTGGCCAGCATGAAAATATATGCTCATCATTGGTGCAGTCTTAGTTCCTTATAACTCATTAATTTGTATTCACTGCATGTATTTTAAGGTTATCAGCCTATTCACTGTTTCAATATGCCAGCACTGATGTCAAGACAGTCTGGCTGCAGACCACAATTCTCAGACGTCCCCTGTTGCAGGCTGTTACAGTGAGACACCACCTCTGTCAGGACAGAAATACACACTAAAACTTTCAAATTAATAACCAGATTAATCTTTTGGTTAGGGTAAAGGTTAAGGGTAGGGTTATGATACCAAAAGTTAAACGTCGAAAGTTTTGGCTTGAGATGAAATGAAAGATGTAATGGGGAAAAAGCATGGAGACATATTTTTCAAAATAAAAGCACATTATAGACTTTTGTACATACTTTTTTCCCACACTCACATATGAAACCCACTGAAATTTGCTTTGTAATCCTCGTTTCAGCCCTGACCCAGAAGTTGAGAACCAAGGCCTAGAGGTCTCTATTGTCTACCACAGGGAAACCAAGAGGGTTCTTTGCCAGGGATGGAGAGTAACTAAATAAATGTACTCAAATTACTGTCACTGAGTAGTTTTTCTCAAGTACTTGTACTTCTTTGATTACTTTTTATTTCTGTTTAAGTAGGTTCTAGGCAGTTACTGTACTTTTACTTGAGTAAAATACTCTTGTACTTTTTACACCTTTTTACACATTTCGAGAGAATGATTACACATCACATCACGAAACAGCTGTTGTACACAGCATAACTTCGAGTATTGATATCTCAGGATTAAACATTTCTGAGTTTAACTCCCAAAGAGTAGTTACAGATCCCTTCTGAGTGAAGTGGTCTTCTGTGTTGGAGTGATGAGATAATGGTGATCCACCAGTATTAGTTCTTTTGCTCGTGTTTCTGGTGGATTGTTGTTTTTAAGCTGAGATACATTTGCACCATGGGCAAAGATATCCACAGAGTTAGAGTTCCTGTCTGTGACTTCAGGTGATCCTAAAGGACTCTTTCATAGCATTAAATTTAACTCTATACATGCATTAACACTGTCAATTTTGCTGTGTATTTTACTTGATAAAACGGTTAGACAGTGGATATGACATTGGTGGTCATATCTAAGTTGTTGTCAGATCTCCAAAGATTAATTTATGCGTATTGATTTAGTCATAAAAACTGCACAAAAATCATTTTCTCATCGTTTCTAGCTTTAAAAAATTACAACTTTATTATCTGTGAGTTTGTATGAGCATGGTTTAAAATATGTTTACCACAGGGGATCACCTCTTGGGCCTTTAATGGCCCTGCAGACATATTTTCAGACATGTGATATTTCCCCCTCAGTGACTCACAAAGCTCTGTATTTAGAAGAAGAAATCCATGACAGCAAAACATGCAACATTTCCCTGCAGAAAATCCTATTGGTTACACTACAGTGTGTAAAAGACAGAAACAGAAAATTGAAAAAGAATATGCAAATAAACCAATGAAAAATAAAGCATTGCGTGATCTTAAGACATGTTTGGGGTAACAGAACCTCAACTTTGTTGCCGTCTTCTTCCTCATTGTGTCCTGGAAATTGGGAACTAAAATGACGCAGTGGAAACCCTGAATGATCATCACGAGTGATAAACAGCTCAGAAAGAGACAAAGGATGGAAAAACGGAAGTGCAAACGCGTTAATTTTAGATCAGTTCAATTTCCCAGTGTGCTGTTTTGACTAAAATGTAGCTGTCACATCCAAATAAAAATCTTGGTTGACTAAAGTAGAAGAGTATTTTAAGTCATCTTTGTGTGCAGGAGCGGCATCCTCCATACTACGTCAATATGTGCTGCTGTATTATTTACAGGACTATTGATTCCTAATGACCTACAATAAGACATGTTTGTTTTACATTACTCCCACTCAGACATACAGTTATCAACAAAGATGTTTCCTCTTCACATTATTCTTGACAGCAAAAATAAAGAGTTTGCATGACTGTATGTTCAAAAATGTAAAATCAAAAACATCACACCAAGTAATAAAAATGTGCAACACTACTATATTCAAAGAGGATAATTTTTCCCTATTAACACTGCAAAGGTTTGGTTTATTTTGTAATTGATTTGTAACTAGTAAACAAAGGAATCCACATTTGACTCACCAGAAGGATGTCTTCTGCTCCAGATTTGTTGATGTGTTGTTTGATACTAAATCTGATCCTCAAGTAAAAGAATAAATAAAAAAATAGTAAAGACCCGTGTCCGGCAGAGATGCTCTTCTTCTGCAGCGTCCTGAGTTACTCGTCAAATGCAAAGGAGGTGAGATTATCCGGAACAAGCTAAGGGGAGATAAAGTGACACGCCCTGGAGAATATCAGAGCACATTATGGAGCCCTGAGTGCTTAAAAGGATGCTGGATTGACCATCTGTGCTCAAGCCAAGACAGCAAAAATACCACAGAGGAATCCTCATGTGCAGTGTGGAACCAGTAAATTATTTGACATAACACAAATATGTTTCATTTTAAGGCCATCAGAGAGATCACTTCCAGCCAGCGTGTCGACAAGAAAAGTCAAAGCGTAGTAAACCACAGAAAAAACATCTAAAGAAAGTCCCCATAAAAAGACCAGATCCACGTTAGAAAATAAACCTAAAGTGTATTAAAGCTAAATGAATGACTCGCCCTCTTAGGTGTAACTTCTCACACAGGAGTGTCTGCACTTGTGTTTAATTTCTCTTTAGCGAACCTTCTTTTTTTAGTCCATGTTATTGCTGATATGCTTCCTGTCTGTCTTTGCTGCCTCTTCTTAGTCTCATTTAACTGAATGTCTGTGTTTGTGTGTGTGTGTGTGTGTGTGTAGCTGTGGTCCTGTGACTGACTTTGTGGTTGAATAGCCTACCAGTGTGAGCTGCAGAGCTGTGCTCATGAGATTTCATTTCTTCAGATCACTTCCTTTTTTTCTTTTGAGGACTTGAAGGGTGAGCATAGAAAGCTGGTGACTGTTGGCACAGGATGTTCACAATTTTTAACAGAAGAATAAAGACTGTGACTATCACAACTGCAGCATTATCTTTGATACGATGCAGACAGCTGTGCAGTTATATTGTTTATGTCTGCCAGATAGTACTCTTCATACAATACAAAAATCAGTGCAAAAAGTTGTGTTAAGTTGCACCATAATATATGAGTACTCTTGGGGTTTCCTGCAATAAGACACTGAATTCCCAACTGCTCAGGCAGCGCTCCGTCACAGGCAGTAGTCTTCACTCTGACATCTCTCCATTAGTGAATGTTCACAGGATTGTATTTGTGTTGTCTTGTTGGTCTAGCAGTATGGTTCTCTTGAGTGTCCACACTCAAGCTCTCTACCTGTTCAATTCCTGGCCATATGCCTGTTAATCAGGACTTATGTGGAACACCAACTTAGTGCATTTTAGACTGTCTTGAAAATGCATTTAAGGAACCATTCCTAGCAATTGCCCTTATGAATGTTCTCTATATAATCCCACAATTACGTGACTGGAGAAAAAAGAGATTTTCTGCAATTCTGGGGTCGTGAAAATATGGCTTTTGTGGCTCGTTGGTCTAGGGGTATGATTCTCGCTTAGGGTGCAAGAGGTCCCGGGTGCAAATCCCAGACGAGCCCCATCTCCCTACACACGTGTTTCAGGCTATGCCTGCTCAAGACTCCTCCATCTGCCGAGACTGGAGTTTCTGTAAATGGCATGTCATGAAGGTTGTGTCCACTCTCTACCTGTTCAAGTCCTTGCCAAATGGTTGTTAGTCAGCGTCAAATTAAGACCAACCGGAAGCATTTTAGACCGCCTTGGAAGTGCATATAAGGAACCACTTGTAGCTTTTGACTTTGTGAATGTTCCCTAGATGTCATCCAAAAACTATATGACTAAAAAAAAAAAGACATTTGTTGCAATTTTGGTGTCCTAGAATACAAGAATTTGTGGCTCGTTGGTCTAGGGGTATGATTCTTGCTTCGGGTGGAAGAGGTCCCGGGTTCAAATCCCGGACAAGCCCAAAATCCTGACATGTGGTTCTATCAGGTGTTGCTCTTTACAAGGTCCTTGCTGATGAGGCCAACATTGCTATGTCTGCTCAAGACTCTTCCATCTGCCAATGCTGGTGTTTCTTTGAATGGCACATCATAAAGGTTGTGTGTCCATACTCAAGCTCTTTACCTGTTCAAATCCTAGCCATATGTTCCTGGCCAAAAAAGAGATGTGTTGCAATTCTGGGGTCCTGAAAACCAAGGTTTCTTGGCTTGTTGGTCTAGCGGTATGGTTGTCTTGAGTGTCCACACTCAAGCTCTCTACCTGTTCAATTCCTGGCCATATGCCTGTTAATCAGGACTTATGTGGAACACCAACTTGATGCATTTTAGACTGTCTTGAAAATGCATTTAAGGAACCATTCCTAGCAATTGCCCTTATTAATGTTCTCTATATAATCCCACAATTACGTGACTGGAGAAAAAAGAGATGTTCTCCAATTTTGGGGTCCTGAAAATATGGCTTTTGTGGCTCGTTGGTCTAGGGGTATGATTCTCACTTAGGGTGCGAGAGGTCCCGGGTTCAAATCCCGGACGAGCCCCAGCTCACTACACACGTGTTTCAGGCTATTCCTGCTCAAGACTCCTCCATCTGCCAATGCTCAACTTTCTGTAAATGGCATGTCATGAAGGTTGTGTCCACTCTCTACCTATTCAAGTCCTTGCCAAATGGTTGTTAGTCAGCGTCAAATTAAGACCAACCGGAAGCATTTTAGACCGCCTTGGAAGTGCATATAAGGAACCAGTCGTAGCTTTTGACTTTGTGAATGTCCCCTAGATGTCATCCAAAAACTATATGACTAAAAAGAAAAAGACATTTGTTGCAATTTTGGTGTCCTAGAATACAAGAATTTGTGGCTCATTGGTCTAGGGGTATGATTCTTGCTTCAGGGCGAAGAGGTCCTGGGTTCAAATCCCGGACGAGCCCAAAATCCTGACATGTGGTTCTATCAGGTGTTGCTCTTTACAAGGTCCTTGCTGATGAGGCCAACATTGCTATGTCTGCTCAAGACTCTTCCATCTGCCAATGCTGGTGTTTCTTTGAATGGCACATCATAAAGGTTGTGTGTCCATACTCAAGCTCTTTACCTGTTCAAATCCTAGCCATATGTTCCTGGCCAAAAAAGAGATGTGTTGCAATTCTGGTGTCCTGAAAACCAAGGTTTCTTGGCTTGTTGGTCTAGCGGTATGGTTCTCTTGAGTGTCCACACTCAAGCTCTCTACCTGTTCAATTCCTGGCCATATGGTTGTTAGTCAGCGTCAAATTCAGACCAACCGGAAGCATTTGCCCTTATGAATGTTCTCTATATAATCCCACAATTACGTGACTGGAGAAAAAAGAGATTTTCTGCAATTTTGGGGTCCTGAAAAGATAGCTTTTGTGGCTCGTTGGTCTAGGGGTATGATTCTCACTTAGGGTGCGAGAGGTCCCGGGTTCAAATCCCAGACGAGCCCCAGCTCGCTACACACGTGTTTCAGGCTATTCCTGCTCAAGGCTCCTCCATCTGCCGATGCTCAACTTTCTGTAAATGGCATGTCATGAAGGTTGTGTCCACTCTCTACCTGTTCAAGTCCTTGCCAAATGGTTGTTAGTCAGCGTCAAATTAAGACCAACCGGAAGCATTTTAGACCGCCTTGGAAGTGCATATAAGGAACCACTTGTAGCTTTTGACTTTGTGAATGTCCCCTAGATGTCATCCAAAAACTATATCACTAAAAAGAAAAAGACATTTGTTGCAATTTTGGTGTCCTAGAATACAAGAATTTGTGGCTCATTGGTCTAGGGGTATGATTCTTGCTTCGGGGCGAAGAGGTCCTGCGTTCAAATCCCAGACAAGCCCAAAATCCTGACATGTGGTTCTATCAGGTGTTGCTCTTTACAAGGTCCTTGCTGATGAGGCCAACATTGCTATGTCTGCTCAAGACTCTTCCATCTGCCAATGCTGGTATTTCTTTGAATGGCACATCATAAAGGTTGTGTGTCCATACTCAAGCTCTTTACCTGTTCAAATCCTAGCCATATGTTCCTGGCCAAAAAAGAGATGTGTTGCAATTCTGGTGTCCTGAAAACCAAGGTTTCTTGGCTTGTTGGTCTAGCGGTATGGTTCTCTTGAGTGTCCACACTCAAGCTCTCTACCTGTTCAATTCCTGGCCATATGGTTGTTAGTCAGCGTCAAATTCAGACCAACCGGAAGCATTTGCCCTTATGAATGTTCTCTATATAATCCCACAATTACGTGACTGGAGAAAAAAGAGATTTTCTGCAATTTTGGGGTCCTGAAAAGATAGCTTTTGTGGCTCGTTGGTCTAGGGGTATGATTCTCGCTTAGGGTGCGAGAGGTCCCGGGTTCAAATCCCGGACGAGCCCCAACTCGCTACACACGTGTTTCAGGCTATTCCTGCTCAAGACTCCTCCATCTGCCAATGCTCAACTTTCTGTAAATGGCATGTCATGAAGGTTGTGTCCACTTTCTACCTATTCAAGTCCTTGCCAAATGGTTGTTAGTCAGCGTCAAATTAAGACCAACCAGAAGCATTTTAGACCGCCTTGGAAGTGCATATAAGGAACCAGTCGTAGCTTTTGACTTTGTGAATGTCCCCTAGATGTCATCCAAAAACTATATCACTAAAAAGAAAAAGACATTTGTTGCAATTTTGGTGTCCTAGAATACAAGAATTTGTGGCTCGTTGGTCTAGGGGTATGATTCTTGCTTCGGGTGCAAGAGGTCCCGGGTTCAAATCCCGGACAAGCCCAAAATCCTGACATGTGGTTCTATCAGGTGTTGCTCTTTACAAGGTCCTTGCTGATGAGGCCAACATTGCTATGTCTGCTCAAGACTCTTCCATCTGCCAATGCTGGTGTTT